>NC_043700.1:105819158-106168360 GCF_006229205.1 Suricata suricatta | reverse complement strand
GGGGGGGGGGGGGGGGGGGGGGGGGGGGGGGGGGGGGGGGGGGGGGGAAAAAGGGGGGGGGGGGGGGGGGGGGGGGGGGGGGGGGGGGGGGGGGGGGGGGGGGGGGGGGGGGAGAGTGGGGTGGTAGAAAAAATAAATGGAAATCCCTCTCCTTAACCCCGTTCCCCTCTCTTGTCGCTTCTTTCTTGGACCTCCTGCCCCTTCTGCATGCCCCTGTCCCTTGTCCCGGGTCTTACTAATGGCCTTCTGGCCCTCAAAGCCACCCCTTCTTTCTAACAACGCTTAGGCCGCGAGCACGGCCACATGTACCATCATATCGAGTTTTGCTGGAGGTGCTCTGGACCTGCTCTTGCTGGCTGGTTCCTTGTTAGCACTAAAGCTGCTTTATAACGGCGAAGGGAAACCAGCTTATTTGCTTTCAGGGGGTACATTAGGAATCCACGTAGTATGTGCTCGGCAAACATTTGCTGATTGAATGAATGAGGGGTTTGCTGCCGCCAAGGTGGCGGGGGTTACCCAGCGTTCTCAGAAGAAGACTGGGGCCAAGTTGCTGCTGAGATGAGAGAGTGTGTTGCATCTGGGGGCGCCACAAGGGGCCTTGGAGTCCCCCTCCCAAGGGAAGCAAGTCTGCACACACCAGAGACGTTGGTGAGGCTCTTTCAGTTCATCTATTTAGCTAAAGCTATTTAAAAATTAATGGCATCTCTGGGGAAGGCCGGGCGAAGGTACCTGCCCAAGTCTGTTCACCCAAGTCTGATCGCCAAAGCTAGGCAACCCGGACCGTGAGAAGGCAGCTCGGTCTGATTTCAGCTTGGAATCCAGAGCCACTGCCCTGAAACCTTAAGGGTTACTGACTGGAAAGGATGAGTCCCCCCCCCCCCCCACCTTCCTGAAGGTCAAGAGCACTTTCTGAATTCGGCAAGGAGGCTTTTTGGGGGGACACTCAAAGCAAGGAAGCCAAGGATCTCTGTTCCAGGAGGACGTTCTCAGCAGACCCCTGTGCCTTCTTTCTGGGTTACAGCTTCACTTGCCAACTCTTCCCGCCTCTTCTTGGATGCCTAGTCTCCTCTTTCTACCCACTTAGGGGTCTCCAGCCGACCTCATACTCCTCCCTTTTCAGGGTTTGAGCCAGGCTGTGGGCCAGCCGGATGGGTCTCAAGGGGGCAAAGATTTGCTTGGAAAGGAACGCAGAGACCCAGTCTTCCAGGGGTTGGTTGACCTTGTCTACTTAGGGACTGTTTTCAGTCTTTAACGAAGACACGGTGTTTTGGAGGGGTTGAGGAGAGGATAGTGCCAATAATAAAGTATCATAACCCCTTTTGAAAAAATACGTATCATTGTAAACACTTTTTCCTTTTGAAAGGAAAAAAGCTATTTAAAAAAATGGAGAAAAATCTTTCTTTTAAAAGCAGGCTGTCGCCAGGAGTTTGCATATGACATACATTAAATTTACTTATATTCAGTAAAGGGCACTCTGGCAACCTTCCTCAGAGGCACTGTAGTTTTGCTTACTCATGTGTGACATTTCTTTTGTTTATTACATCCCTAAAAGCTAATAAAATCAAGATTTTCAGTGTTTCTCCCTATCACAGGTCTCTCCTTAATTAATGGAATTAAACATGTTTAGGAGCAATTTCCCCCTTCCTCCAAAAGGTAGAAAACAGATTGTTGCCAGTGTGGAGGAAGAACCTTTCAGCGCACTAAACTAATCTGGGCCTGAATGTAATGGTTAAGGAAACAATCCTTCATTATGTCTAGTTCTTTATTTATCTGCTAATTATCAAAAGTGGACGCCCAGTGGCCGGAGTAGGGACTGTGACAGGAGCAGTAAGGACTGCCCGGCTGTCCGCGACTTTTGGTCCGCCTAGAAGGCTACGGTCCCAACCAACTCCAGCTTCTGCTCCGACGGGCTCCCATGGTCTCCAGAAACCGTTCCTGCGGTCCAGGAGCCCAGGTTGGCGTGGGGATAGGAGACATGAGGCATCTCATGCTCCCAGCGCCTAGGGAAACGGCAGCCTCAGCTCGGCGACTGCTAGCCCGCCCCGAGCAAAGCGAGATTGGGGAGCTCCTCTAGCCTGGCCAGAGCCAGGGCTGAACCCTCACCAAACATTTCCCCGGAGTCATCGCTGTTCTTGATTTTTAACCATATCCCAAACACACTCCGGTCTAATAATTTATTTTTACGACCGATTATCAAACAGAGGAAGAATTTAACACAATCTTAATGACAGAAATCACCCGACGTTATCTCTGCACGGCCCCATTTAACCCCATGGGGTTAATCCCGGACAAGTGAGCGTTTAACTAGCCCAGCGGGAGGACTCGCGATTTTGTGCAGTGCGGTGGCTGCTCCGCCCGACCATTTTAGAAGTTTTATTTATACAAATGATAGTTTTCTCAGGTTTACGGGGAAGTCCGAATCCACGGCCTTTGTTTTCTTCTTAGCAATACGGTTTGTTTACTTGGCGGGGGGAGGGGTCCCAATTCGCCCCGCTCCGGCACGCATTACATTTGTATCCTTACACTTTAATCCGGAAAAAAGGGGTTAGGGGCTGAGGGCTGTGGGGGGCTTTATCTCCTCCCGCTATCAAAGGTCAACAACCTCCTTAAGGTTAGGCACTTGTTATTATAGTAGCCTGGAAAACCCGGAAAATAGAACAGTTGTTAAGTTTGAGTTTTTCAAGTATTCCAAAAGATAACTCGTATACACCACACACACACACACACACACACACACACACACACACACACACACAACTAAAGGGCAGGTTTCAGTTCAGCAAAGGCCTGTGCAGTGGGTTGGAGACGTTTTAACTTTTGCACAAGTCAGCAGACTCCGAGCAGCAGGGTCCCTTGACTCGTTCACAGTGAAACCAGCTGATCAAGCAACGACACCACGAAAGCGCGAGGCCTTGCAACCTGCACAACAGGTAGGTTCGCGTCGACTGGGGTACACACTTCATTACACCCTTGGCTGCGGGGCACAGTCGCTGCCCTCAGGCTCCGCGGGGCTCTAGGCAGCTCCTCCACCTCGCGGCCCGGCCAGCCCGCGCCCTGCGCAAGCCGGCTGTGCTTGCCCTTCCGCCGCAAACGCCGCACCCACCAGCCTGGGAGGGGCGCGGAGAGAGCGGCCGGGGCGGGGTGCACCCTCGGTGGTGCTACACGCAGTGGGACCTGGCGGGCGACAGAGGTCGCTGTTGGACTACTTTTCCACGCCAGCTAGCGGCTCAGAGGTAGGTTGGGGTGTATGTAGCAGATGAGGCCACAGGGAGAGCAAGAAAGAGCAAGAGGGAGAGGTGTTGGGTCTCAGGAGTGCAGTATAATTTGGGGGGAAAGGCATTAACGTCCCTGGGACGGCTGCTTCCCGTCCCACACAGAGGCCAAGTGTCAAGGAGCAGGCGCGCCCGTCTGGCTGCCTTGCCCGCGTGCGCTGGGCCGAAGCCCAGAGACCCAGAGGCGGGTGACCTGCGCGCGGCCTGCGCTTCGCTCCGGCCTTACCAGTGGCGCCGGGATGCTGCCGCGGGAAGAGCTTGCTGCTCGCCGCCTCTTTCCGGCTCTCGGGAGAGTCCGTGAACTCGACCTTTTTGATTTCGGAGTCTTTGGAGAAGAGGCATTCAACGGCCGCCGGCTGCACGCCTGGGCCGCGCGCCCGCCCCACAAGCGGGTAGAGAGACGCCCGGGACCGCGGTGGAAGGAAGCGAGGGCGTCGGGGTTGGGGGCGGGGGGCGGGAGGAGGCAGGACAGAAGAGAAAGAGGGACAAAGAGCAAAGACCCGGTTAGAGGCAGGGGCGGACGGCACTCCCGTCTGCCGGACCCTCTGGCAGCCCGGCGGCGCAGGGCTGCACACTCTTCCCGCGCCTCCCTGGCTGCCAGCGGCTCGCTCAGAGGGAGGAGTAGGCCCCGGGCGTCGGGACGCGGCGGGCGGCTCCCTCCTTATCCGTAGCCCCCTGCTTCCTACCCCCCGGGAGAGGCCGCCGGTGTCCCGGTTCCGATTCCCTTTATGCCGGGGCCGGCCCCTCGGGGAAGAGCCCCTCGCCGCTGCCTCGCCCAGGGACCGGTGCCCTCTTGCCGCCCTCGCGTGGCGCGGTCTCCCGTCGGGTGACCCGGGCAGGAGAAGCGAGTTCTTACCTAATTGCACACACGCCGACACCAGTTTGCGGCAGTTGGTCTCCATTCCCCGTTGTCTGCAAAATAAAAGAGAAGGAGGGCTGTGAGAAGCGGCGGTCCCCGAGCGTGCAGGGCTCAGTGGGCGCTACCTGGAGGGCGGACAACCTCAACCTCGCCATCAAGTGCCCACTCGGGGTGGGTTTCTGGCGTGCTTCTCAGCTTCATCGCCGCCCTAGCCCCTGGGCCAGGACAACCGAATGTTTACCAAGCGGGGGGTCTCCCACCCGGGTTGCGGTGAACGGGCCCGGGCGCTCTGGACGGATGAGCCCGCCGTGTCCTGGAGGGACTTGGGCTGTGGAACTAAGGTGTTTCTGTCAGGGGTAAAAGCCTGTCTGAACACGGGGGCAACCTTAGCAGGTACAGAATTCGGGGCTGAGTGGAGGGAACTTTTATATTGAAGAAGTTGCGCGGAAGGCCCGCATTCACCACACGGCTTTTCGTCAGGAGGCGCTAAGTAAACACTGTAGAGTACCAGACTCAGCGGGTACCTGTCCTAGACAGCAGCTTCTCTCGATTTCCTGTAATTCTGAACCGACCAGGGCTCTTGAGTCTCTTGGCCTAGGGTTACTCCAGGAGCGAGCTGGCTTCGGGCCTCTCATCCATCAGGAGCCACTTTCCCAGATTTAGCCACACTTTTCTCTGGAGATACTCACCCGGCCATTTATTTACCGTAAACTAAGATTTAAGATCGCAGAGGAGGGAAACGAAGTGGACCGAGTGAGACAGAAGAGAACGGGACAGACGTCCGGAGGGTTTTCTACCCATCGAGGACGTAGAAATAGCTTCCAGAGAACGGCTACCCCGATTCAACCCTGGCAAACCAAATCTTTTCCAAATTTCCAACCACAACGCAGCGAGCCAAGCGTTTAGCGCGTGCCCCCCTTTTTCCGCCACAGGCAAACCGGGAGAGGCGGGTGGCGAGAGGCTCTGCCCGGTTGGGTAGAAGAGCCTCGGGTGCTTTAAAGACAGAAGAAGAGAAAGAAGGTCTCGGGCTCCCCAGGCCCTTTGGATCTCGGTGCCTGCCTCTCTCCACGCTAACCAGGGTTCGCCGGCGGCGGGAGGGCCCACTTCGCTGTGGTCCAGGGCTGAGGGTAGGAGCGGGCGCAGCCCCTTTGGCGCAAGAGCAGAGGCGGGGCAAGGAGCTGCGGGTCTGGCTCTAGCCTGGGTCGTATTTCCCCGCTCCTTGGCCTCTGCTGGAACGAGCCGGGCCCCGGGAGCCTCTGGCCAAGGTCGCTGCTTAGAGGAGGGGCTGCCCCGCGCCGTGGCGTGGGTATCCAAGGGTTCCCCCCCAACCCGCTAGCTGGGACGTGGGCGGGGGCTCTGGCGATCCTTGCAGGCCTGGGGGCCCAGAAGTAGCAGTTTGGCGGCTCCAGATTTAGTGATTCTGCAGTAAAATCACAGGATTAGTCCCTGATTGAGATGTCTGTTCGTGAGATATTACAAAATTCATTATCACAGCTTTCTACTAACTCGATATGAAGTAACACAGATGGGATTTTATTAGTCCAGACTTCAAATGTTTACTTATGATAATTTCAGAGGAAATTTGCATGTCATCATCAATTCGATAATCTTTTTTTTTAAACATCTGAACTGCCTGCATTATTAGCGGGTAGCCGAAGCATTGCAGATGGTAACTGCAAATAGTTTTTATTTTATTTTTTTTAGGAATGAAATATACAAAAGAAAAAGATGGGGTCGCTCAATATAAAATCAGTCAATTATTACACATTCTCCCGCCTCCCCACTCCCAAGCTTCAGTGCTGAAGACCAAACAATGCAATACAAAACAAATCAAGAACTCTGCTCTAAGGACTGAAAAGAAGGTCAAGGCGTGTTCCTTAGCTCTCTTCCAAGTGTTCTTGTGACTTTGGGATTTATTTTGCAGTCAAAATGAGCCCTGAGACCTGTTTTTCTTTCTTTCTTTCTTTCTTTCTTTCTTTCTTTCTTTCTTTCTTTCTTTCTTTCTTTCTTTCTTTCTTTCTTTCTTCTTCTTCTTCTTCTTCTTCTTCTTCTTCTTCTTCTTCTTCTTCTTCTTCTTCTTCTTCTTCTTTTCTTTCTTTCTTTTTTTTGCTTCATATAATTACTAGGCCTACTAGATGAACTGAATCTGAGTAACTGAGGAAGATAGTTTTTAAAAATAACCTCCAATTCTTGCCTGCTGATCCTTAAACTTGCCCTGTCAAGCAAGACAAGTCTTACTAGACAAATTTGGCTGCAGGATTTAGGGACTAGCTTTCACTACTAATCTCACAAATTAAGATGTGCAACTTTTCTTGATGGGAAATTGTTCTCACCCCAAAAGTTCAAGTCCTGGTTTGAACGTGTATGCCAGGCAATCTTGTTTTGGCTAACTTGAGTTTTCTATTGTGAGTATGCTAAAAAGCACTACATAGTTAATGAAGCATACTGGCCAACGTAGGCAGTCAAAGCCTGAGAAATAAAACAATTTCCTTAAAAGTAATTCCTGATGATTGTCATAAGAGGAAATCGCACAAAAAATATAGTTCTAATAATTCCAAAACCTTTCATGTTCTCCCCTTTCCATTTTTGTGCTACCCCATAACAATCTTTAATGGAAAGTTTAAAAATAAACAGCACAAGAACATATGTTTTAAATGAACTAAATTAGGGAGATTACCCACTAAATTAATTTGCAGTGGGTAATCAGTTAAGGAAATTAAAACACCGCTTAACACAATTCTGTATTTTACCAGTTTAAGCCTTCTTTTAAACCAATTAATATTGATGCTTTTGGAACACTTGAAGACAAACACGCTTAACTTGAGGAACAAAGCACCTGAATAATTTAAGTGTAGTTTTGCTGAGGTAAAGTAAAACATTCCATAAATGAAGTAGCTATTTAATTTTTAGGGAATGTTTGATTATTAAAACCGTGTATGCTTATTTTTTGTTTCGCTAGTAAAAATCCTCAATCTATTCTGCCTCATGCTTTGTCTCTTTGACATAATTGGTATTTGAATTTTAGATAAATTTCTTCCAAACTTATATTAAAACCACCTTTAATTCTTAGTAATGGCCTAAAAACTGCAAGGAAATCTCTGTAAATCAGATTATTTTTCATAAAAATATTTTAGAATACATGAATACGTGTGTTAATTTTAATTCATAATAGTAAAAGTTTTTTTTCTTTGAGTTTACTTTAGTAAGACACAATACACACACAAAAAGCAGCAAAAATCATACTACCCTCTGATGGTTCGATTTCTGAATTACTTAGGAAAGAAAAGTCATTGAATTGGAATGAAAAGAGAACCGTATTTCTCAGATTTAGAATCAGAATTCTTTTTCTTACTCGACAGTTGGAAAATAGTCCTCTCCTCTGTACCCATTTAAAATGTAGCTCCTGAAGTGCAAGATTGGAGTTGACTGGTGATCAATTTAAAGGATTTATAATCCGAAGTAATTGTGTGAGCCTGGCATCCAGGCCTGGCTCCCAGGTAATTCGCTTGGGCCTGAGAGGTCACTAACTGCCAGTTAAGATGGAATCTTTTCTCCAATTGGTAACAATGGGAAGGGGGCTAATCTTCCAGTAGCTGAAACTTTGTACCCTGCCCTTTATCTTGAGAATGCTAATCCTCAGCCTGAGGATTTGTCCCTGCAGCGTTGGCACCGAGATTTAAGGGAAGATACCTCGTTTTAAATGCCAGCCATGGTCTCGCTTCCCACTCGACTTCAGCAACCCCATAGATTGTTCGTGTCTGCGACTGGGGACGAGAGGAACAGGGCTCCGCGAGGTCTGGTTGCCAACTGAATTACTTCTAGGGGGAAAGGCAGCCCCAAGAACCACAAATCACCTACGGTGAAGATTCTCCAAAGTGGAACAAATTTCCAAACTCGCATTATCTCACATCCCTGCGGAAAGAGACGGCCTCCACTTACCGGCTACCGGGAGAGAGCTGCTGTCTCCGCGTCCCACCGCTTGCCGGGGAGATTTCCAGCGAGCCGAGGCGCAGGCTGCACCGCAAGCGCCCGAAAGCCAAGCCCGAGAGGACTGCGGGGCTCCCGAGGGTGCCAAGTTCCGAGGGGGTCCACGGGTGCGCGGTGGCCGCCGCAATCTAGCCGTCACTGGCAGTTTCTTTCTGCTCCTCTCCAGCTTTCTCGCTCTGTCTCGCACTCTCTCTCCCCTCCCTCGCTCTCATCCCTCTCTCTTCCCTCGGCTCGGTCTCCGTGTGGGGAGTGACGTGACGTCAGCAGAGATTCCACCAAACTCCACTGCACAGTGGCGGGCGGGCGGGCGGCCGAGCCCGGCGGCGCGGCGGGCGTTCCAGGAGCGAGCACAGCGTTCGGGCGAGCGCGGGGGGAGCGAGCAGGGGCGACGAGAAGCGAGGCGGGGCAGGGAGGTGAGGGCGGCCGGCCGGAGACGCGGGGGCCAGAGGAAGAGCCAGGAGAGCGGGAGAGGGGTCAGGGGACCGGGCAGGGCGCTGAGACTGGAGCAGAAGAGTAGCCGGCGCAAGCACTCCCACAGTGGATTGGAAGACAGGAGGGGAGGATGGGATGGAGAAGAAAAAAAGGAATCTGCGCCGAACCGGGAGCTCTAATAAATCAGAGGTGGGGTGGGAGCGGGCTGGGGGGTGGGGGTGTGAGGGGGTGAGACCAGGGCGTCCGGGAGACTGACACGTACTCTTGTGGAGCAAACCAGGACGGAGAAGGAGGAAGGGACAGGGAAAGTGGCCCAAGAAATGAAACAAAGGACTGTGTGCATGGGTTTTGTTTGGGGCGAGGCGTGCGGGGTGTGAGTATGAGAGTGCCTGTATGTGACCTTCTTTCAGGCCTGCAGCTTTGAGAGACGAGATCAGAGAAACGAGAGATTGCGGAGTGGGGGTGGTGGTGAAGTGAGGGATGCACTGGAGGTTGGAGTGAAAGTAGGCGGAGTGGGGTGAGAGGGGATGACTGAGAAGTCTGGAAAAGTGGGGCGAGCGCGGGGGGGGGGGAAGGGGAGGAAAGAGGGTTGGGAGGGCGACCGCCAGGACTGAGCGGGGCTACTCAACCAGGAAGGCCCAGAAGCTTGGCCCAGCACCGCCGGCCGACACCGAGCCCGAGGTCAAGGCGGGTGGACCAAGCACGCTGCACCCGCTGTCCGCGCGCAGGTGGGCACGGTCGCGCACTGACCAGTGTACACGAAAGGATAGCTCTGGACAAGGTTCGAGCGTTCATAGAGTCTAGAATTTCCTCTGCTGTACCTACACTCAACAAGTTCACCCCGGGTCACGGATATCTCATTTTTTAAAATGACGAGGTTAAGGTTCCTGGTGAGCATGGTATTAAATTGCAAGGGACGGTGGTGGGGGTGGGAGGGAAAGCTACCCTCAAATTCACATTCGCTCCTAAAAATCGAAGAACACGTGAAGTTACAGGAGTCATTTTCACTCGAAAAGTGTGTCTTACTTCTAAACCCTGATATTCCGATTTCTTGACTGGAGCAAGCCGTGTATTTTGGTAGCGAACAGGGTGTTTTTGCTCTGTCCTGCCTTTGGGTGTAAAGACTATAAATATGATTCGTCTGGAAGACCAGGTGTGAAGGCTTCTACCAGGCATACTAGACAAAGTTTTTTCAATTTCAAGGGCGTCCTGTTAATGTATTTTTTGGAAACCGTCGGAAAGCAGTCATAGCTTCCGGCTTGGTTTTCCCACATAATTTCTGTATAGGAGCAAAACTTGCCAAGGCCCCATGAAAAAGCCCTCCCCTTTGGTCCTCAATAGAGATTAAAGTTCCTTCTAAAAGTTGTATTGCTCTTCCTCAATCAGGATACCAATTCTCTTAATTTTAGGGAAATAAATGACTTGTTGGGAGAACATGTGCGAAATACATACATTTAAAAAAGCTTGGTGTTTAAAATAACCCAGGTCACCCTATAGGTGCTGGGCTTTCCCTACATTTGGGGGCCGTCTGGAACGTGTTACGTGTTTTCTTGAATTACTCCGTGTTTTGAATTCATTTGAGTTAGCAGTAAAAACAGGCAAACAAACTTGCTCAATTTGTTTTGAGTGCTAAATCCCTTCACTTTGAAATAGCTAACAGTCGACAGATGGACTCATTTTATGGAAAGGGTTAGCCTCTTCAGCCACGAAGAAACCGACTGAGATCTACATTTTAAAGCCATTTCTAACCTCCATGTAACATCCATGAAAACTCAAACTTTCTCTCCTTACCCGTTGGAGATTCAAGACAGTTTTATTTAGAGGAAGAGAAAAGAGGTGGAAATGCCCACGTGCTGTTTTTATTTTTGTTTCCACTCTGTTTCTGAGAATATTTGTTTCTGGTTTTTGAAACCTTGCTGAATCAAGAAAATGAAATTTCTTCAACAAGTTCCACAACCGAAATCAAAAGTCACTGCAAACTAGAGAATGCAGCCTGGGAAAGACATTTTCATCTGTATCCATCAACGATTTCTGCTGTCTCCCCACTCCCCTGAGTAATGGGTTAATGTCCTCCCCTTTTTTTCTTTTCATTTTATAGAGATTAGGAGACGCTTCTAGCAGACCTCCCTTCATCTGGTGGCGAGGATGAGGAATCTCATGGAAAAGTGGGAAAAGAGGGAGAAAATCAGAGACAGGAGGATTCAGAGACTTGCAGAGACAAGGGAAAGAGAAAGGGGCAGCGCTGGAGAGACGCGCAGAGGAGCGCGTGCAACCCCACCCCCTTTCAAGATTCGAAGGTTTGCAAACCCCGGCTGGGATGAAGGGGCTCCGGGAGGCTCACGTTCCCCTCCCCCGTCCCCCCCCCCCCACCTTCTGTCTGGAGTCTCGTCCGCCAGGGGCTGGTTAACCCCAGTCCCGGCCGCCTCAGACATCGCGCTGAGCTTTTGGGTCTTCGCCTCGCCCAGCGCCAGTGCAGCTGAAGTGAGCAGCTGGTGGGAAATGCTAATGGCTCCTGGAGAAATAGAAGATACAGAATGATTCTCATTCCCTCCTCGAGTGTGTGGAAGGAGCTGGACATACGTTTCACGCTCCTAATCCTTCTTTTACATTTTTAGTCATACTCCTATTAAACAACTAATTAATGCTCAGAACCACTAGGGAATACATTAGGCATGCAGCGGAGAGACAGGGTGCTGGGGGGCTACAAACCACCGAGCTGATTTAAGACACGGATTTCAGGTTTTTCCCTCGTCAGAGCAGAAAGGAAAGAGTGGGCCTTGGCGATTGTATTTAGATTCCGATTACTTCAAATTAGAAGGGGGTGTAGGGAGCGTCCAAGCAAAGCAAGCAATTCCCTACCCTGCAGATGTAAACAAGATTGTAGCATCAAAGGTACCAGCTCCTTAAGGGCCTGATCGCCTGGGCTGGAAGCCGGGGGTGGGGAGACACTGACCTTCTGTATCTGTGAATTTCAAGGATGTTACACTTTTACGTAAACAACTCGGGTGGCTCTCCTGGTGATCCCCAGTGAGACTCACTGTTCTAGAGTATCTCAAATTTTTGTTGTCCTCCGGAAAAATACCTTCTTTATACTTTTCCAAAAATTTAAACTGTATCTAAAGATAACAACCTTCCAGTAAGCCAGTGCACTAGATAATTTCTCAGTTCTTTTTTTCTTTTTGGTCATCCAAATTAATGTGTGGGACGACACAGGGAATTAAACATATGTGCCCCCCTCCCGCCCCCGTCCAATCAGCATAAGAAGAGGATGCTGGCTAAATGGACTCATAGAATTTTTAGTGAGATTCTGAATTATACGCCTCCCTTTAATGTTTTGAAGCAGGTGACAACTGTTAGAACAAGAATCAAGTTGTGAAGCATAGGGACGACATACGATTTTGTGAGCAAAGCCAGCAAAACCCAGGACTCTCACCCAAGAGTCAGGATTTGGGAAAGGTACAGTATTATTTTAGAGCCCGCCCTGACGGGGTTCATGCTATCATTTACTTTCTTCACTCTGGATTATGATCTCAACCCTGGCAAGCAATTTCCCCAGCTCCTTATCTGACAACAAGCGAGTATGTAAATACCAATGGCTAGAGATGTTTAACTGCCTCAAACATTATTGATTTTGTTGGCGGTTTTAGAATTTCCCTCCCCAGTCCAGGTCCGGTTTCGGATTGTCCATTCGGGCGCTTTGATCCATACCCCGATGCTACAATACAATAATTGTTTTTTTTTAAGGCATTGAGAGGAACCAATTGATTTGCATATAAATTAAAATTATTATGCGTTGCCTATCCCGGTGTTTTATAATCATTTCGAAATTAGTACTTAACCACTCGAGCTAAAAGAATATATAAATGTCTGTATTGACTCACTAATGAATTACCTAATTAAAACGTCCCGGGGATGTTGGGCTCTGGAAAGATTGTTAAACCGAGACTTATTAGGTAAGGGATGAATATTGGAAGGGTAACAGACCAGTGTCTGGAACTCAGAACAGAGTTTCCAGTGATTGGGAGCGTTAATTTTGGAGCATTTGTTCTTTCCTGTTGTTAATGATTTTGTGCTTGCTTGTAAATAAATGAGGCAGAAGGAGCGCTCTGGTGGCAGCGGTCACTCAGGCCCTTCGCCCCGGCAGAGACTGTTCAGCTCTAACCCAGCGGTGCTAAATCCTGGGAGAAGCTGGGCCAGACCCGGAGGTGTGTGGACCGCTGGCCGCCTGGCCCGTCTTCCCCTCGCCTTTTGCCTCATGGGCCGGCTGGCCAGCTGCGGCAGCGCGCTCTCAGCGAGCTCGGAGAGCTGGAAATAGAGCCGACATTTAATAGATATGCTAACTGAGCACTTACCTTCGTCCTGAGAATATGAATAAAAGGTAGCTCTTCTTAAGAGAGGCGGTGCAAAGGCACGCTAGGAGTTCTGAAAAGGCTGGCAGCGGGAAATCTGTAGCCTGGGGGCTCGCCAACAACCCCTTTCATTTCAAGCACTTATTGATTTGCTGTTGTCATCTTTGGCGACGCAGAAGGACACTTGAAAGAATTTCTGATGGGGCTCTGATCTGAGAAAGGAGGTGACCTGCCCAGGCTCTCACCAAATTCTTAATTACCACATCAACTGCTTTTTTTTATCCCCCACCCCAACTCCTTCCCCCTTGGCAGCCGAGTTTGCTTATTCTTAACTTTTTAATTATTCAGAAACTTCCTTACCTCTCCTTGGCTTCCCTTTTGTAGCGGTTTTCTGTTCGCGTCTCTCCCCACTACCTTTCCCGTGGTAGGGTCTGTATATTGATCTCTCTGACCTTTGGTACACCTGGGCCTTCCAAAATCTCTCAGTCTTTTCAGATTTGAGGTTGGAAGGCTCCACCCTCTCCACAATGTGCACACAGTCAGAGATATGAAGACTTACACAGACTGCCCTCCAACACAAGGGATCTAACAGATGTGCCTTTTTCAGTTGTCTCTTGAAATCTGAAATGCCTGCCTGATTTTAACTTGGATACCCCTCTCTTGCCCATTCCTTTTTCAAAGCAGTTTGAACATGTGTGCAAATGTGCCCACAGCATCTCCACCTACATTCTTTACTAAACTATGAATAAAGAGGAAGTAACGAATGTAGTAGATTGGGATACAGATTGCATCAGGAATCAGAATCCCCAATTTCAGGATTCCTCAGTCGGTTCTGGCCATCTTCTGCACTGAGTCATTGCAAGTGGGAGGCCCACCGGAACCAAAACAGGTGAGGCCACAGTAAAAAGCAGAATACTTTCAGGATTATTTCATTCAAATGCAAATTATGACTCGGGGTTTTATTTATAACCACATAGTTTTAGTACATGCAGAATTGGACAGGAAACGGTATGTCGGCATGGTTTTTGGTAGGGAAGAGAAATACCTTGGAATCGTCAGTGAGAAAAAGACCTCCAAAGTCTACAGTGGTTCTACAACATTTATAATAGGAGTTGAGACACAAACGGCTTTATATATTTTATGTACTTTGACTAATTTGAATTTCCATCAGAAAGTAGCTATACAGAATTTCTTTTAATTTCTGCTAGCAATTTCAGAAAGTAAAGCCATAGAGACACCCTGAACTGGGTCAAGGCTTTGAGTTGACTGCTCCGGTAAGTTCAGGAGTATAGTATTGTTTTTGTTTTAGAGAATCTGTGAGGGTTTGCAAGTCTTTAACAGACTTCATTTAACAGACATCACTGAGTCTCCATTCATTATAGGAAAAGTCCAATTACTGTGCTGATTTTAAAATGGCCTTCCTGCCAGCATAATCTTGGTTTGCAAATAACAAAAACTTTTAGTTTAATAGACCTCCCAGTTTTCACTTCAGAACTTCCATTTCGATTGTTACGAGTAATAATTTGTAGTATTGTATGTATTCCCTTTACTCTTCCTGGAAGTGGATTGGGTTTCATCCTCACCATTGTCACAAATGACAGACTCTAAAAACTAAGCTCTTTCTTGTGGAATAATCAGTAGTTGAAATGCTTTATTCAACATCATCCTGTAGATACAGCTGGTAAACTTTCTTGGGATTTCTAGCAAGAGTTGGCAGCAACTGCAACCACCTGTCTCACAGAAGATGTTCTCTCTGATGGGCTCTCATTTCTGGAGGAATGGATTTTAGAGCTTCAAGGAAGGAGGTTGGAGACCTTGGAACTTGCAGCTGAAACAAGCCAGAATTCATTGAAGGGACTGATGCAGGGCTCGGATCTCCCATCCTGCGTTTCTCTTTTATCCGAGCACAGACTCCCCCACTGTGGGATCCTGAAGCACTTGACGTGTCTATGTCAATTGTCCCCTTGTGGTCTTCACCATGTAGTTTTATAGAAGGCCTCTGGTTCCATGATGTTTTTTAGTTGTAGCTCTCTTACTTATCTTAATCTCAGTGTTTAGGTTTCGGTGTAGGGAGGTGAAAGCGGCTGTATTCCTAAGCTGTAATGTACAGAAGAGCTGGGACGAGTGAGGACTCATCACAACTCGAATTCAGATGTGTTTAAATGGCTCTGGCTGTGTAAAAAGTCTGGGAATGCTTCGTGCTCCCCGCAGCTTTCTACTCTAAACTTTGTATGGGCCATGAGAGAAAGCCCCTGGTTAATCAAGTATGGTGAAGTCTGGGTTTAAGAAATAATAGCATTTGTATTGAGAACAAAGTGACCACAAACTGTAGATATTATGGGTCTGCATGGGTAATAATGGTAATAACTAATATTTATAGATTGCTTAGTTTATTTAGCAATTATGCCAAGCAGTTTTGTATTGATCATCACATTTATTCCTTACACCAACATGAGGAGGTAGGCAACATTTTATAAATGGGGGCACAATAACCAGATTCCTAACAGGAATTTTACAAATGAGGGCAGTGAGATTGGAGTGATTATGTCATGGGCCCAAGTTCATCTAGCTTCTAACCACTGGTGTGCAGAATGCATGGGAAATTACTTCAGATCACCTGGCTAGTAAGTGGCAGAGTGGGAATTTGAATCTAGATTTGTCTGTCTCCAAAGTCCCAAATATTAACTAGTACACTGAACTGGTGCTGACCATAATTACAGGGTTAGAATCCTCTGGAGAAAGAAATATAGAACGTCCATGTGGAACATAAAAGAAAGAAAGAGGAAATACAGAGATAAGCAAAGCAAATATATTACATGGGTGATGGAGAAAGTCAGAAATGTTTTATGTGCTAGAGAGAAGAAAAAGGGAAACGACTGAATTAAAGAGAACAGAAAGACCACACCCTACTATTTGTCCTGGGCAGATCATTCTAGAAAAGAAGGTAAATTCATGGATAGTTTTGAAGAATAGGAAAATTAATGCTCACATTGTCAGGTTGACCTAAGCCCAGTATAAGAGCTCAGAAATCTAGTTTACAAGAACTCTTTCCTAGAAACTCCAAGGGAGAATAAAATGCTGAAATTGCGGTTTGAGTAGTTTTATCCCCAAACCGAAGAGAAATGCAAGTAAGGACTGAATAATAAGGACATCCACATTATAAAAACATGCAAATGGAGTGAGAAGTGAAATGTAGAAAAACCTGTTAGGAATCTGGTTATTGTGCTAAACCACGCTGAACTCAAAGGAGAAATTAACTTTACTTATCATTACCTCCCTGTCTAGTTTGCACCCCAATACCTTTATTACTATAGTAAAGTTTTGAAATTTTAAGGAAGATAACTCCTAGTGCTGAAGAAGAAACCTTGGGTGCATGGCTCTCAGGAGACAAAGGGGAAACTAATGGTCCCAAGGGTACAGTCGGTAGGTAGCAATGCTGGACCATATACTAGTTGTTGGTGTTAGAATGTGAGTCAGTCCGTTTCATCACAGCAGACCGGTTACTGATCCAGAAGGTTGTTTCCAATTCAAGGTTGCCTCATTGTCAAAAGTGATTAAAAAAAAAGTGATTTAAAATTGGCTCATTTTGACATTTTCCAGAAGGGATAGGTAAATGTAAGTGAATGTGTAGCTTCCCAGTTTTATGAAGCACATGAGAAGAAGAAATGGAGGAAACAATATAGTTTCCTGTTTTCTGACAAAAATTCTTATTCCTTTGTGATATGAGTAAGAGTAAGGTAGCATGAGGAGTGGTTCAGATAGTGAAAAATGGTAGTTGAGTTTATTTGAAACTTTTTCTTAATGTTTATTTTTTTTTTATTGAGAGAGAGACAGAGAGAGAAGAGAGACAGAGAAAGAGATAGAGAGGTTTCAAACTGACAGCCAAGAGCCCACTGTGGGGCTCGAATTCACAAACTGAGAGGTCACGACCTGAACCAAAATTCAAGAGTTGGATACTTAACTGACTGAGCCACCCAGGTGTCCCTATTTTAAAGGGGATCTTAATCTGTGCTGTCACACAATCTCTTGAGAATTCTATGATATTTTTGAAAATGAAGTTTGAGGGCACACACAGTCTTATTTGCCATCTCTATCTTATGCGTCTCATAGTTAGCACTTCTCTAAATGCTCAAGAGAAATTAGAATCCAAGGGTGTCTGGGTGGCTCAGGTCCAGATCTCATGGTTCATGGGTTTGGGCCTAAGGGGGGCTCTGTGCTGACAGCTCTGGACCTGGATCCTGCTGTGGATTTTGTGTCTCCTCTCTCTCTGCCCCTCCCCTACACACTCTCTCTCTCTCTCAAAAAAAAAAAACATTAAAAAAATAAAAAAAGAGAAATTTGGGTTTATATACAATATGTATTGGAAAGGATCTAGAGGGTGACCCCCCTCCCTTAGTTTACATTGAAATCTAGAAAGATATCGAGTCACCCTTTTCAGCAAAAAGCCCCCCGAGATCCCTTCATAATTCATTCTGTGTATCTATTGACTGAACTCCCATTACTGAAGAAAATGATATCATGTCAAATAGCTCCAATTAACAGAAGGCATTTCTGGGGCACCTGGGTGGCTCAGTCGGTCAAGGGTCTGACTTTGGTTTATGTCATGATCTCACCATTCAAGAGTTTGAGTCCCTCATCGGGCTTTCTGCTGTTAGCACAGATCCTCTGTTCTACTCTCTCTGCCCCTCCCCAGTTCATGTTATCTCTTAAAAATAAAAATAGACTTAAAAAAACCCAGAAGACATTTTTCCAGAGTCTTTTAAATATTTCTTATGTCTTTTACTCTCAAAAAACTGTAGGAAAATATTTTTAGCCTCATTTAACAGATAGAAAACAGTGTTATAGAGACTTTTAGAGTTTTCCTGTTACTCAGCATGGCACCGTGGGAACTAAATTAAAAACTAAGTCAGAAAATTCTATGTTCAAGGCTTTCCTAGCAAACCCGTTACTTCTTGGGACAAGATATTATCTTTCTGTCTGAGTAAAGTCTATGTTTGACTGTAACTCTGTCCTTCTGTTTGTCTGCCTGTGAGTAGTTTATCTTTTAATCCATCAATTTATCTCCTTGCTAGTTTTGTAATACACCATCAGTTAACCAATGTTGATAAAATTTCACCCTTACTATGAGTGCTACTTGAGCCGATTGAGATGGTTGTCATATTTTTTAAATATTACATGTAGCTAACAGTGCTGCTACTGTTTAAGTGCCATGATTTCATTCTTATCTGGAACTTGTACACATACCACACCTTCTGTCATGAGGGGACCACCCCCACTTATTAGCGCTTTTGATATTTACACTGTCTCTTGGGAGGATATTGGATCATTTGTTTATGTCACTCTTGAAGTTGTAACAACTGCCTTTTTGTTCAGATGTGTCTTTTCTCACAGGTATATTTAGCGTGTTTCCCAAGCCCGACTTCCAAGAAACTAAAATCACTGACTCACTGAAGGTGTTTAAATACCCTGAAAGAAAATGCTGGAGTAATCCTGGAACAAGTATGGCTTTCCATCATTGTCCTTATCTGAGTATAAATGTACTTTTTCCTTTCAAATTCACATATGGCCACTTTTTTCTTTCTGGAATATGTGAAAAAGCCCCTTTTCCTGAATGTAATTTGTGAATGAAAAGCAATAGGATTCCTAGTTATTTTCTTTTTTGACATTTGTTTTCCTTATTCTCCCATGAAGTATCTAGTTTTTTTTTTTTCAATGATGCATTCATGGAGAATATTTTGAATTCTCTTGCTTTCCCACAGGAGAGCAACTGCAAGTTGTAGGAGTTAAAACTGTATTCTTATCGGTCTGTATTCATTTTGGCCACAGTTGACAACTCTTCCCTCTTTTCCCAAAGCACTAATGTCATTCCGCTGGTTTCTGATTTACAATAATCAAGTAGGATCTACAAAAGGCAATAACAATGAAAATAATTTTTTTCATTTTGGAATATTTATGTGTTGTCTTTATATGTGTTAGAAAGGGCACACAGATCATAGAAGCTTTCCTCATTTCCCACCTTCTCCAAGTACATAGGAATGTGCTGAAGAGAGAGAGGAAAAAAAAATCGAGAAAGGAAAAGGAATGAATGAATTAAAATGAGAACAAAAAGCAGAGTCAGGGTCTAGGATTGTGGTTCAACCAGATGATTCAGTTAATTTAGTAGATTCGTTTTGTGGTCATTTGTTAAGCTGGATTCTGGATGATGGAAACAATATTTCTAGATCTTTAATGGGCATAAGCTGAGTTAAAAAAAAAGACTAACCAAATCTTTTGATTATATGGAAATGATTGCAGAAAAAGCAAAGAAGAGAGAGATGGTTACACTGATGTGTATGGTTGGGTGAGATGAGAGAAGACTAGAGAATAGAATGGTTTGTAGATTAAATTTAGGAGACTGTTTTTTGAGTCTTTTGTTTCCTACATTGAATTTAAACAGTATTACAGTTTTTAAATTGAAAATTTACTTCTAACTACAGGTAAAGTTAGCTTCCCACCTCCCCAGTCATGTTGTTATAATCATTTGTATTGTAAGAAATGCTGTGATTTGGCTTAAATGTTGTAATCTTGGTTTTTCCTTTAAACATATCTTTTGGAGGTTTGCGAAACTGGGAAACTACATTAGTTCCACGTCCCTCCAAGGATTAGTTCACTGGAAAACTACAAGCCAATCAGTGAGCTTTTCCTGACCTCAGAGGGCTCCTGGGGTTTGAATGAATCCAAGGGATGGGAGTTTAGATCAGGTTTAAGGCAGCTCTCACTTTGCTTTACCACCAAGCCAGGAGTCTGGAGTCTCCCACAGGTAAGGGTATTTGTGAGAATTCCTCAAATACATCCCAGAAGTTCCGAGTTTGGGGGTCTTATTGCCTATGAGGGATGAGGGGTCTGCCGGGACAGAGGAACTTGAGCCACAGTGCGTGGTAGAAGCCCTCAAATTACCCCTCTGTTACCCTGTGCAAGAGTCCTTACCGCCCCTAGGAACCTACTTCTGTGTTCTACTTTTTACTGGATCATTGGCCTCTGAGCAGCTGGCTAGGACCTATAGATAGTGAAGGACAAAGACACGATATGTGGGGTTGAGGAATAGAGAGAAAACAACAAAAGTCAACATTTCTTTGTGAAAGGAAAAAAATTTAATGATCTCCAAAATGGGAGGAGTTACTGATCTGGATAAAAGTCACTGATTTTAAATGTTTTATTATGTCTGATTTCCTACCTCACATTATAAACAGATATCTGAAAACTATGAAATTGATGTAAATTAGACCTTCAAAACAACTGATACACACAGTCTGTGATACAATAGCCACATTTTTTTTTTTTTTTTTTTTTTACTATTAGGTGTTAGTTGGTAAACATTGCTGTTGAGTTGAAAACTATCTCACTATTTTGGAAGTCATTTATGGTGGTTCTCATTATTTTCTTTTTTTCTTTCTCTTAAATTTTTTTTTAAATACTTATTTTTGAGAGGGAGAGAGAGAGAGAGAGCAAGCGAGCAAACCAGCAAGTGTGGGGGAGGGGCAGAGAGTGAAAGGAAGACAGATCTGAAGCAGGCTCCAGGCTCTGGGTTGTCAGCACAGAGCCAGACACAGGGCTCAAACTCACAAACCTTGAGATCACTACCTGAGCTGAAGTCTGACACTCAACTGAAGTCGGATGCTTAACCTTAACTTACCGAGCCACCCAGGTGTCCTTATTATTATTGTCAACAATGGCTTTTTTTGAGGTTTTTAATTCTTGCTAGATTTTTATTCTTTATATTTAAGCTCATACTTACTATGACAAAGCTGATAACAATAAACTAAATCAGAACTATCTACTTAGAAGTAAAAAAACTAAACTTTATGATAGTGCTTTGTTTCATTTGATTTTTCACCCTTTTTAATTAAAAAGGAATTTTAAAAAGTCATATAATTATGAGTATATTCTCTGTCTATATTCTGTTTTCCACATATAGAGAAACTAATATATATTTTAATATTCCTAGTAGGAGGTCCAGGTAAAGCATTATGAGTTTAACTAAGTCACCTTGTATAAATGTGTGGATAAATATTTGTGCATATATGTACATATGCTGTGTATCAACATTTCCTGTAAGTCCTATCTGCTTATAATTTTAACTACAAAAACAAATAAAAATTGGATAAGTAATAACCAAAATGGGAAAACTCTGACTCATATAGAGAACTGAAATATAAATTCTTTAAATATTTCTAATTTATTTATCAAAGATGTCTCATTTCCTAGTGAGCTCACAAAGTTTTTAAGCTCTAGCACAAAGTTTAACTGCACACTATATTTGATATAGGATAATGCTTACAATTTAAAAGTAATGCTTTATATTTTTGCAAAGCAAAAGAAGTGTTGATGAATTGTAACAGAATAAGCAATTCAGTTCAGACTCTCCCTGCCTCTCCTACCCCTAATCTCCTCATTCATAGAGGTGATTTTCCTATAATAGTAATAGCCAGTTAGAATATATTTAATAAAGGATTGACTCTTAATTTAAATAAAAGCAAAGTCCCCCTGGTAAGATTCTTAGTAAGGGTTATGAGGAAGCTTTTTATTTTTTCTCCCCAAGAACACCTTGGCACAGTTACACATAATTAAAAAAGTATATGGCTTTATCGGAAGCTGACTCTTCTTTGGAATAATTTTGGTAAGGGTCAATGAAAACCTCTTTGTCTCAGACCTGTTAAAAAATAAGTGACATGCTCTTAATAGCATAAAATGACGTGTTGGAATATTTTTAGATGACGTATCGTACTAATTCCAATTACTAGATTGTTTTGGCCCTGGGAAGGTAAAAATAATCCCCTTTCATTCAGCTTAATACTCTGTGTCAAAAGGTCTGGCTAATTATGCTACTGTATTGAAATTGTATTGAAAATGCAACAAATTTAGAATTTATGAAAAAAAATTTTCTCCTTATGAATATAATCATTCATATGAACACTAACTGGTCTGGATTATATTCAGTATCATTTGCCACTTGCTTTTTAAATGTATTTATATGAAAAGAAACAAGAAATATGATTTGTTGTACTCTTGAACAAGAGCTGTGGGGAAGGTTTGGGTGTTAAAAAACTCATCAAATATTAACATGACCCAAATTTATTTCAGAAAACATTCATCATACGTCTTGGTATCTTGGGGAAGAAGAAGTAATAAGTAAATTTGGGGAAGGTAAATGTGACAATGGAATGGACTTCTTATTCTTAAGCCTATGTACTCTCATGATTTTATTTAAACCACAGCAGATTAGAATGAGTTTCCAGTCTTCAGCCTGCCTTTATAAGAGAGAGGGGAATCTACGAGCGGTTGCATTCATGCATTCAGTCCTGGCATGCTACTCTAAGCTATCCGATGAGTGTCCTCAGCAGAGGGGTCGAGTTTCAGGTAAGAGGACTTTCGTGGCAGCTTCTCTGCTCCTGCTCCCTGATCTTCTGTCACCTTGTTGCTCATTTCCAAATATCCTGTGGTATACATTCCACAGTTAGAGACAAAATAATTGGAAGGCTGCCACAGCTGACACTCTTGGTATCAATCATTTCAGTTTTACCAACAAACATCTATAAATGACAAATTCCTTGCCTGGAAGGGTTACCAGCAAAAGGGAAAAGAAAGTACAGGAAAGCAGGTGAAAAGTGAACTTCAGACACTTTACAACTTTGGTTAAGGTCAACTCTATTTACTCTCCCCTGGGCAGGGCAAACAGAAGGAAACAGCACGTACCAGGCAGCTGCCACTAAACGCCTCCCATACTTTCTCCACTTGGGTCAGCACTATTTCCCCATGGCATTCTTGTGGTTTTCCTAAGGTTCTCTGAGGTTAAATGACTTTTTCAAGATCTCATAGAGTTGGGAGAAATTCCAGATTGAAGTAAGTCTCCAGAACCCATACACTTCCTTTTCCGGCACTGGGTCTCCCTACGGCATCAACAAAACGAACAAAATCAGGTGTGCCCGGCGGCAGCAAGGCCACTTTGCTTCTTCCGATCAGTTATGCCAAGTTTATTCTTCCCTCATTCCGTTTTTTGAAGAGGGGGGTAGGATAGGCTTTGTAAAGAGCAGTTGAATTTTGTGGGGGCTTCTTGATTTTAGCATCACTGAGAGATTCTGGTGATTGTTTTAGTTAGTGCAATGGCCTATTTATTGATGTATTGAGGCCTCTTCCCTTTCCTGGCAAAAAGAAGGCCTTCCGCAGTGTTTGCTGAGTGAAACAGTAACTGTGATAACACTGCTTTTGTGTGTTTTCTAACAGTGTGCATGCTGGGCTTTACAACATGTGTTGAATTTTCTGGAGAATCCTAAGTGTTCTTTTTCTGTAAAATGCCAGTGTTCTTTTCTGGTAAGTTCTATGGGGCATCACTATACAACCTCCCATTTTAGTATTTTCCTTGATGAGGTGGGTGGGGTGAGGTTCTAAAATAGTGTACTACTCCATTTATGTTCCCATTTTTCTACTTGTTCTTCTGATGGAATATAGTAGGTTGAATGGTGATGCCCTAAAATATATGGCCACATCCTAATCCCTGGAACCTGTGAAGGTCAGTTTGTTTGGAAAAAGCATCTTTGCAGATGTAATTAAGTTAACATTAAAAAAAATTTTTTTTAATATTTATTTATTTTTGAGAGGGAGAGAGGCAGAGCCCGAGTGGAGGAGGGGCAGAGAGCGAGGGAGACACAGGATCTGAAGCAGGCTCCAGGCTCTGAGCTGTCAGCACAGCCTGATGTGGGCTTGAGCTCACAGACAATGAGAGCATGAACTGAGCCACCCAGGTGCCCCTTATGTTAAAAAAAAATCTTGAGATGATGAAATCATCCTGGACTATCCGGGCAGGCCTTAAATCTAATAAAGTGGTTTTATCAGAAAGGTAGAACATTATTTGACTGAATGAAGAAGAGAAGACATAGGGAGGGAGAATTTGATGTGAAGATAATGTGAACATAGAGACAGAGATTGGAGTGGTGCGACCAGAAGCCAAGGAAGCAGTGGAATGCCTACGGCACCAGAAGCTGGAGGAGGCAAAGAAGGAGCGTCCCCTAGAGCCTCCGGAGGGGTGTGGCGCTGCCAGCACCTTGGTTTCTGACTTCTGGCTTCCAAAACCGGGAGAGAATAAATTTCTGTTTAAGCCGCCCAGTTTGTGATAAATTGTTACAACAGCCACAGGAAATTAATAGATTGGGGGAAGAACTGATATTATGGAACTGATGTTATGTATAAATAATATCCTAGAACGGATGTCCTTTCTATCATTCCTGACTTCACAGACTCTTAGGGGGAGTGCGTGTCTGTGGTGGCAGTGGGCAGTTGGAGAGCTTCAGGGACAGATGAGTGGCCTTGTTCTAATATAGACAGGCAATAATGGCCTTCTGGCAAGTGACAGGGATTTCATAAGAAAACTCCCCATCAAAAGTCTTGGGGGACATCAAGTCAGAGAAAGTGAAGGTGTGAGAGACGGGGTGGGCCACTCTGTGTTTTGTGTTTACTTCCCTTCAGCCTTGTTGTCTTCACACTGCTTCCTGGAGACCTGTGAGCTCTGTGCGCCCCCAGCCTGAGAACTCTCTTCCTCCTTCTCTCCTTCTTCAACCTGCCTCATGTCCTCAGGGCTCTTTCCCTAGAGCTAACTTCCACCTTCACATTACTATATCGCCAGGAGTTCATACGTTTTTACCCCGGTTTTAATCAGACTTCTTTTTCATAACTCATTTTGGATGCCTTAACCCCACCAGAGAAGTCAGTGGGAATTTCACGCAGGTTCCATGTCAGCCTAAGGGGAAGACATTTTTTTAAATGTTTTATTTATTTTTGATACAGAGAGAGACAGAGCATGAGAGGGGGAGGAGCAGAGAGAGAAGGAGACACAGAACTGGAAACAGGCTTTAGGCTCTGGGCTGTCAGCACAGAGCCCGATGCAGGGCTCGAACCCATAAACATGAGATCTGACCTGAGCCGAAGTCAGAGGCTTAACCGACTGAGCCACCCAGGCGCCCCGGGGAAGACGTTTGGAAGAGAGAAGAACATTCTTCCTGTCCTTCCTGTCATGTCCATCAAGGCCAGCCCAGTTCCTGAGTAGCACTGTGCGTAGATATTTTCGTACAGCCCCAGCTGTATTGGAAGTAGAAACCCTGAACAGAGAAGAAAAGAAGCTCTTCCATCCAGGTTGGACTGTCCATGAAATTCTTGAGGTGATATAATGCTTTTTGTCTCCTGGTGAGCCTTCTACTTGGACATGATTTCCTTTTCTCTCATCTAGTTACTTAACCTTTCTGTGCCTCCATGTCCTCATCTGTAAAATGGAGACAACAATGCCACGTTCCTTAGAGAAAATGCTTGTTGTGAGGATTAAATTAGGTAATCTAGGTAAAGTTTTTAGAGTAGTTCCTTGAACACAGTGAATGTTAGCTATCAGGATTCATTAGAAAGAAGTAAGTACCTGCTCTCATTCCTGGTTTCTGTGAGGAGTGATCACCTCTGTGTACTCCCAACCTTGGGACCAATTCCTTAGGCCTCCTGGTGAAGCCTTTGCCTAAGGACAGCCATTACTCAAATTTCCTCGATTGTGGGGAGCTATTCTATTAAAAATCCTGAGCATGAGGGCAGTTTGTGTCTTTCTTTTCACTTCCCACTTGGAGAAGTGGAGACAGTCACCTGGGTAAGTGTGTTGGCCTCCTGGTCTCATTTTCCTTCACGTGGGCTGTTCGGAGGACGAAGCTGAACGCAGAATGAAGAAACTCATTTGGGTTTCCACAGTAACCTAAGTCCTCTAAGCCAGTCTGTAGCAGTAATGAAGTTGGTAGTTTCACTCATTAACTGACTCTTTTGTCTTTTTATTGGTTCAGTGCTCAAGTTGAGGTCCCTCAAAAAACCCAGTGACTTAGTGTCAGGAAAATCTTAGGCCAGTGTGGATGGAGGCTTGTTTGAGGGAGAAAACCCTGTGTCTCAGTAGGTGCCTCAAATTCTTGAAGGTAGAATGCAAGGCTGAAAATCCATGCTCTCACCTTCCTGCTATTCATCCACAGAATTGTCTTGTCTTTCTAAAACTTGCTAAGTTAATCAGCAATGAAAGAATAACTGAAGTCGCTCCTTATTTAAGCCATGTGCTCCCATGAAAGGAGCCTTTAAAGACACACCAACAATTCCATGCTGTGGAATGAGAAAGCTGTGCACTGGAGGGATCACAAACAGAAGATTTTTATTCCTGAGCAAGCAAATGAAAATTCAGCAAACAAATCAAAGAATCAAGATAAAGACCCAAAAGATGAAATGGGAACATGAACTATATAACAATGAACATAAAACAAAATCCTCTCCACACTCTGGCAATTACTCTGGTCCTGTGGTGAGTCAGAGTGAGCAAAATACTCCTAGAGGAAAGTGTTCATTCCCATAGAAATATGAACATCTTGCATCTATATATTACATTGTGCTGCACAAGGTGTCCTCACATCTGTTTCCTTACATTATTTTTATGTGAACTCTGGTATTTGGGGGGAATTTTCCTCCCCATATTTTGGATGTAGGGAAAAAAAGGACGTTTGGGAATAAAAAAAATTATCTGATCTATAGCTGGTCCAATAATGGATTTCTGATCCAACAGCAGACAAAAGTTCTCCTTAATCACACAGCCATTTTTGCCACTTTGGGTAATGGTTGGAATGTTACTTTAAGTTACTTTTTCATTTTTAAGGTCTTGGGGACTATGAAATCTGCCTTCCAAATTATGACACTGCAAAAAATATTTTACTCCCTACTGTTTTTGAAACACGTGAATTCTTTTACTAGTGCCTGAATTCAGAGGATTTCTCTTCATAAGTTCATAAATGGGAGATATGGATTTGCTCATTTTAATAATGATTCAGAATAAGAGGATTGTCTCTCTAGTTAAACTCAAGGGAACAATAAAAACTGTTTTCACTGATGAGTGTAGAAGTTGTATGACAAGGACCAGAAAAACTGAAGACCTGAAATGAGTTCGCTGTTGGTTTTATTACAGAAACAATCTTATTTTTAGGATTAACAGTAGAGCCGTCAGATGTGGGTCAATGAAGAAATTAACATGGTGCTTTAAGTACAAAAGTACATGTGTTTGAGAAGGTAGTAGTCAATTTTTCTCTCGCTGGGACTTGTCCTCACTATTAGTAAATGGATGTCACCAGCAGGTTGTGCTGGAACTTCCACCTTATCAAGGTATTAAGACATGTTTTCTTCACTTAACTACTTGGCAAATATCCTTTGCTTGCTTGCTTTGTAGGGTAAAGTTCCAGAAGATACTGTATTCTGTGGTTGTGGTTGGCAATACCTGACATGAGTTTTCTGAATCTATTTTTTTAAGTTTATTTATTTTGAGAGAGACAGGGACAGTGCGAGTGGGGGAGGAGCAGAAGGAGAGGGAGACAAAGATTCCCAAGCAGACTTGGCACTGCCAGTGCAGAACCTGATGCAGGGCTCTAATTCACGAAACCTCGAGATCATGACCTGAGCCAAAACAAAGAGTCAGATGCTTAACCCACTGAGCCACCCAGGCGCCCCAACACAACTAAATCTGTCTTTGGTAGAGCCTTCTGACAATCTACCTCCCTACTTCCCAGCTCTTTCATTTCTGGATTTCTTTGTCTTAGCTTTTTGGTCTCTGGTAGGTCGTTAGGGCAATCCACTACTCTGGCTGGTTTATTGGGGCTTGGTTCTGATTCATTCCAATAAATTCGATTTGTTGGAGCAGATTTTCCTTCCCCTACCACATTTATACTACATTAAGATATTCTTCCAGTTAATGCCATGGTCTGTAATTCACTCTGAATGTTGCCATTCTAGGAGCTCCTGAAAGCATTTCTTTCTTCCATCAGCTCAGGTGAGATGTCCCCTCACCACCACCTATACTGGCCTTCAGTTTCTATTGTTGAACAGTTGTTCTTTTGCCACATTGGAGGTAAAACGAACTGCTTATTTCTTGCTAAAATGGAAGCTGCTGCTTCTTCTATATTTTTTCCACCAAGTACACTTGTTTCCTTCTTTGGGATGCAGCCTCCTATTACTTGCATCATGCTCCTTTGCTTTTATTCACGTCAGTTTTGTTAGTTACCCCAATAAGATACAGGGGATATTACCTCAAAAATGAATTAGCAATCAAGGCAATTGAAACAGCTATTGCACTGGTACATTTGGTAGAGACATCACAAAATTCTATGGAGGTTGAACAAGCAAATACATAGTACTTAGGAAAAAAAAATAAATGGGAACTACCATAAAAGTGTGGTCATTTCAGAAGTTAGAGTTAATTCAGGTTATATAGAGGCATCAATTTTTTATAGAACATAGCAATTCAGGAAGTTTGGTTCTTAAAAAAACAATCTGGGGAGGTTAATTTGGCTATTGGGGCAGAGATGTTTAGGTATTCTTCAATACAATTTTCTGTTTCTTCCTCCATAATAGAATCCTTAAATTTTAATGGGGCAAATGCCTTCCCAGAATAAACTCAAACTCCTAGCTTCCCTTGCAGCTAGGCTTGCCATATGACTAAATTCTGCCCAACAAAATGTAAATAGTAGTGATATGAACAATTTGCAGTAAATTTTGTTCAAAGAAAAGACTGTATTATTCCCATTATCTTTTTACCTTCCAGGTGTCTGAGATGCAGAAGCAATGATTGGAGACATAGCAGTTATCTTGGTCCATGAGGTAAATTTAAGAATAGAGGCCATCCTATTATAAACAAGATAGACACAGTCTGAGTTCTTGACAACATGGTGTATATGTGAGCTATACTGACATTTCCTCCTACTTGAGCTTTAACTTGAGAGAAAAATAAGTTTTTATCTTGAGAGTTCTTTCATTTGTAGCCAGTCGTAATAATTAAGTACAGAGCTTACAAGAGTGTAGTAGGTTGAACTGTGTCCTCCATAAAGATATTTCTGAGTCCTATCCCTGGTACCTGTGAATGCAATCTTATGTGAAAACAGGGTCTTTGTAGATACAATTAAGGATCTTGAGATGAGATCAGTTTGGATTTTTGGATGGGCTCCAAATCAAGTGATGTGTCCTTGACACACAGAGAAACTCAGAGAAGAAGGCCATATAAAGATGGACGGAGCCTGGATTTATCCCGCTACAAGTCAGGAATGTCAGGAACCAACAGAAGCTGGAAGGACAGGGAAGGATTTTCCTCTAAAGTGTGCTGTCATGGCGATTTTGGACTTTGGCCCCCAGAACTGTGAGAGAATACATTCCTTTTGCTGTAAGCCACCAAGTTTGTAGAATTTATTATGACATCCCCAGGAAATTATTACACTACTTTTTTTAACGAACAAATAGAAGATTCATCTAAGTCACAAAATGATAATTGAAACACACACCTGGTGATTTGTTCTCAGCACCATATTTATGGAAGGAAGACTTGGAAGAAGTCATTAAAACCATTAATCTGTCATTTAGAAAAAAAGCCATTTGCTCCCAGAGTATGTTTATCTTGCTGGGATTCTTCATAGGACCAATCCTATTAGCATGTCAGTAATCCATTGTACTTATATGTAGGTATAAGTTTTTCTTTGAAGATTTATCAACTGGCTAGTGTTCATCAATGAAAATGAAATCAACATCTTGCTTAAAATGATACTGCCTTTCCTGGCAAATGGATGAAGTATTTCTCCTCAGGGGGAACTCAAGTTCTATAGTAACAAGGACAGAGATTAGGTTTGGCAATAAAAGAGGATGATTACAAACACTATTTATCAGTTTTGAAGAATGGCAAACACTGTATTAAAAATCAGTTATTAAAAGACAGAACTGCTGAGTATTGATGTGAACTTATCTACCACTGGTATGAATGAACCTTAGGTGATAGTAGTGTGTGTGTGTGTGTGTGTGTGTGTGTGTGTGTGTGTGTGTGTGTGTGATTTCCAAATATGTGCTTTATTTTCATAAACACGTTGTTAAATTATTCCACTAGCTAGAGACTCACTACTCTGTGAGCATTTGACTACAATGTCTCTGGGCAGATTAAAGAGGATGATTCTTAACTAAGGCGAATTGGATCTTGTCACTCTCCCTCACCTCCTCTCTACATTTCTAAATACCTGAAAGCTTCCTATTGTACTTTGAGTATATTAATATTTCTTTTTTTTAAGTTTATATATTTTTGAGGGAGACAGAAGAGGAGGAGCAGAGAGAGAGGGAGACAGAGAATCCCAAGCAAGATCTGTGCTGACAGCACAGAGATAGACATGGGCTTGAACTCACAAACAGTGAGGTCATGACCTGAGTCAAAATCAAGAAATATTGCTTAGCCAATGGAGTCACCCAGGCGCCCCTCTACGACGTATTTCTTAACACAACTGGAATCCGTAATGATGGGCCCCTCTCGGCCTGGCCCCCTCTCCCACCCCACATTGCCTCAGCCACAGGCTCCTTTCCGCAGTTCCCTGAACCAGCCCGAATCTCTGCCTGGACAAATTTGCAGGTGCTATTCCCTCTGTCCGGAGCACTCTTCCTCCAGCTCCTTGTCTGGGAAACTCCCATTTCTCCCTCAAATCTCAGCTTATGTGTAGGGTGCCCAGACAGACTTTTACTTCATGGCACTTATTTTAATTTATGATATTTTGGTTTACTTTTTCAATAGTCTTTGTTTGCTTCTTAAATGTTTGCTTTTTGTTCCATAATCTCCCTAAAGGAAGGGACTACAGCCCTTGCTTAGTGCTCTTTACCTCCCCTCTGTCTGTAGAACGAGGGACATAGTAGGAACGCAGCGAACATTTGTGGAATGAGTGAATTTCAACAACATTTTTAGTTGTAATTCAAATATCTCAAATAGCAACTTCAGGCTAAGTAAGGAAATAAATCAAGTTATAATAAAGAAAATCTAGGTTACTGGTAGAGAAGAACAGTGTTTCTCAATCCTGCCTGGTCATTATAATCACCTAGGAAGCTTTTATAAAATGATGATGTGCAGATGCCATCCAGAGGTTCTGGTTTATTTTGTCTATGTGGCCTGGACATCAGTTTTTTTTTTTTTAAATAAATTCTGATTCTGTTAGGTAGCCAAGATAGAAAACCACTGGTGCAGATTCTGGGTGGTAACTAATAGTAGGACAAAACCTTCTGTTCCTCTGATATCTTCTTCATTTCATTGGTCTTAATTTCATTCCAAGTATGTTGAACAAAGATGGCAATGATTGGAAGGAAGAAAGATAAAAATATAATATTTTTACAAGTTATCTTTTTTATTTTTTCTTAAGTTTTACTTCCTTATTTTGAGAGAGAATGCTTGAGTGGTGGAGGGGCAGAGATAGTGGAGAGAGACAATCCTAGGCAGGTTCCACAACACCCCAACAAAGCCCGACACGGGCTCCAACCCACGAACCAATCAACTAAGCCATCCAGGCCGCCCATAAGCGATCTTGACCTAAACGTTGGCAGTATTTTTTGTGTTGTGAGATATAAAATGCCTTTCTATAAATTGAAATTATATTGAATGAACAGCATTGCACTTTTGGGTTAAAAAAGAGTAACTTTGGGGCGCCTGAGTGATTCAGTCAGTTAAGCACTTGACTTCGGCTCAGGCTCAGGGTTAGTGGGTTCGAGCCCCGTGTCGGTCACTGTGCTGACAGCTAGCTCAGAGCCTGGAGCCTGCTTTGGATTCTGTGTCTCCATCTCTCTCTGCTCCTCCGCTGCTCACACTCTGTCTCTCTCTGTCTCAAAAGTAAATAAAAACATTAAAAAAATTAAAAAAATAAAAATAAAAGAGTAACTTTTATGACTGTTAGCACAAGCAGTGATGTAAGCCTAAATTCTGGGAAAACAAGAAAGTGTGTCAGGAAGGTCCACTTTATCTTTTATTACTTATACAAGAAACTGATCTCAGTTGGAGAAGGAAGGTCCACATTGCTATCCTCCCGTAAATAAAGCCTGGGGCATTCCTACGTAGCAAGATGTTATCTTCCTGGAACAGCTTAGCTTCAACTGGATACATGCTCTTGAGGCTGCTGTGCTGTGAGATGAACAGCTTGCTGTGGTGGAAAATTGTGGAAAATGAGAGCTGCTCTGATTTCCCTGAGAGTTCTGCCTTAGGTGCCCAGTCCCATGACAGTAATTCCCTGATGATATCGTACGCACTTGTACGTCAGTATGTCCTAGCACTAGTCTGCAAGCTTGTTGAGGTCAGAACGATACTTCTAATTAACTTTGGTCTCCCTGATACTTTACATACTTCCTGGCACATGGTGGGCACTCAACTGCAACTTCTGAATAAGTGGACTTCTGAGTCTGACAGACTTGACTTGTGTTAGTATTATCCTGGCTCTGTCATAACGGGTAACTTTGAGAAGGTTCCTTTGTTTCTGGGAATGGTTATTTCTTTATCTGTACCCTAGAGATAACCTTTTACATTTGCTACAAGACTGCTTATCTTAGCCAGACATGGTAGATTGCATCATTGGCCTGAATTTTCTTTTTTTTTTTTTAACCTCTTCTTATATACCCAGGCCCTTTGCCATGAAACTTCTCAGTTTCTCACTAGATGCGCTTCTTCTCCTGGTTACTTGGATGCAGCCACGTGGCTTGCTTTGGTCTATGAGATGTTATAGATGATGTGGCTCAAGTAGGGGCTAACGGTGCTGCCTTCTTGCTTTTATGCCATCGATATAAGAAGAATTTTCCTTACTGCTCTTGCAGTCTGAGCTCCATGATTAATACACAAAACATGTGGAGTGGACTTGAACCTGGCCTTCAGCAAGGAGCCAAGCCCCATCAGACCCACAGCTAGGAGCAGAGCCCTGTCGGCAGTCACAGTTTGAAGTGAAGCTGCCCAGCCAACTGGTAGATTTGCAAGTGAGAATTAAATGCTGCTTGTCCCATGCCACTGAGGTTTTGTAGTTGTGTTATAAAGGCAAAGTTGACTTAGCTAGTGTACCAAGGCTTCCCAGAAGGTAGACAGACTGAAGTGTAGAGCCATGTGCCACCCCTCTTACATCGAGATGAGATAAAGGAGTTCAGTCCTCAGGAAAAAGGAGTGAGGGGAAAGGAGTTAGGAAGGAGGCAGAGCAAATACCAGGGAGTGCTACCTAGCCTGTGTCTTCTGGGCATAAAGGCCGTCTCCTGACACTGTCTTCTGAAAGGACACATGGAAAGTCATGGGGATGACAAGGGAAAATGATTCTGTTTTTCTAGCTTCCTGTTTCCTAGCCTCCATTGTTCAAAGGTTTCCTTTGTGGAAACCTTTCACTTCCGGGTTCTTGGGAGGGTGGTGAACCTGGCGCCAAGGAGGTGAAAGGTGAGAGGTGTGCGGAGCATGAGAGGTGAGGAGTGGGTGGTGCTGAGGCCTGGGGAGCCCAAGTGGCTGGGAAGAGTCCTCGCAGAGATGGTTGAGAGCAAGCTGCCAAAGCAAAACAGGCGGCCTAGAGTCCCAGGGGCAGCTGGCACTCAGAGGTTCAGCGGTGACATGTAAGAGGTGGCTGATATTGTCCTTTAATTAATGGTAGCTATTATTATTAATACACTCTGGGGAACTGCTTGAAATCTATTCCAGTTGCAAAATTAATCCACGGAAAGGCAGGTCGGTGTGTTACACCAGTTTCAAAAGTTTGGTTAGAAACCAGGTGAGCAGTGGTTATTTCTTCTTGCTCTCCTTTTTGCTTCCAGGTATTTCAGTCTTTGCCTTGTAACATCTTTATCGTGTTACCTTCTTTTGTAAATATATTTCTACATAGGTCACTAGAGGTTCTGCAAGCATTTCATAAGTGAAGTGAACTCGTGATGTTTATATTATACTATAACACCAAAGTGAAATCATTGACAATCAAAGAAAATAAGAATTTTGAGTGACGTTGAAAATCAAATGCTTTATTATCCTTATAATTCTAATAGAGGTGAGCCTTAGGATAGTGGTTGGAGATAATGATTTTATAGGAGATTTCTTAAAAGCACTAGTTGTGATTAAAATATAACCACATCTGTTAGCAGAGTCATAACAATGGGAAATGCGATAATAAAGTTAGGAAGAAGCAAAAAGAAAAGAGTTGTGGTCAATAAATGGATAAGCAAAGTTTTTTTTAGACTGAATGTTTCTGCTACTAAGGAAGATCTGTCTACTTTAGTGTTTCTCACCAGCAGAGATTTATAAAAAGAAGGTACTTGAAATACTAAAAATGATATTATATTAATGATATTAATGATTATATTAATGATGTCACTATGGGGTTGATTACTAAAACCCAAAACTTACGTAAGCCTGAGTGAATGGGAGAAGATAAAAAAATTTAAGTGCTAGATACACCTTAGATCTATATTGCTGGCTCCACATCAGTTTCTTAAGAAGCCTCACCCCACCTGAAACTTGCCAACTGGTATTGGAAAGCAAGTGTGATACAGGAGTGTTACATCTTGTATATCAAAGGAGAAAGATAATACTTATTTACTGATGTTTATGGATAATATAGTCCTTAGAGTACTTAAATCAAATCTTAAAATTAATGCTCTTTACATAGTAAACCTAATCAGAATTTGTATAAGAAGACTCAGGGTGAAAGTAAAGTCTTGGGTGCTAAGTTAATATCATTTCCTAGAATTTCTCATAAAATGAGCACCCTAAAAAAGAGAAACAGAACTTTCCATAGGACACATGCCTTTGGGGCTTCTTTTGATTAGAAATTCTTTATTAGCAACTGTGTAAGAAGAGATATGTAAAGTGGACTTCTTCCATGCTGAAAATGATTTACATTTATTTAAATAGTTTTTTCCTATGTAGATCTTAAAATAACTCTTTTATATTTATTCTGACTCCACTACTGCTATGAATAATTTAGGTCCTGGTAAGGCATGGATTCCACAGCCCTGAGAAGGTAACTTGTGAAGAGTTGGTGCTCAGAGGTGGTCAGCAGACAAAATGGCACTACAAGGCGGAGGGGAGTGAATGAACCTGAGGTCAGCAACGCCTCTTGTGAAAATGTCCTAGGGATGCAGACAGAACCAGGCCCCTTCACTCCCCCTGCCAGGCAAGCAGCTTCTAGGATCTTAGGAGAGTGTGTAGAAGCAACTGTCTCCAGCTTGCAGAACACGAAACCATGGGACACTGGGGTCAAGGGTGGGACGGGAAGTCAAAGAACTGGTAAAGCCTCCAGCTGAGGTTGCTGGCAGAGAATGAAAGTGGGGAGCTGGAGAGAATTGATGGGTGTGGGTCAGACAACAGGCAAAACTCAATGAGCAGGTTTGGGGGGTGGGGGCTTGTAAAAGTTTCTGAGGTTGCGTGATTGTGTCTGAGCCTGCTTCAGACAGTTAGGTCCTGTCAAGCAGGAGTTTACACACCGTGCTGGACTGCACAGTCCCGTGTGCCTCCTCACGCTTTCCCTGCTCTTGATTAGCCAAGAAGTCTGGAAAGAAAGGGTGGGGGGATCACTCCGGAGGGCATTCCTGGCTTGTGACTCTGTAACACAGCTCATCTACAGCCCATTGGGATGTCCACTGGGAGAACTTTCCTTACAAGATAGCAGAAACACATGCTTTGAAACAAAGTGGGGAGAGTTTTCACATTCGAGCTCTACAGTTCGAGACTTTCATGATGTTTTTCCTCCCAAGCCATTGTGTGCCCCTTCAAATGCTTCCCTGAGTTTGGTGGCCCACCGTGCCCTCTGGTTAGAAAATGTGTGCAATGACTGAAGCGACACAGATGGAATGTCAGTACAACCGTGACCATGACTGCCACCATAATGACCGTTAGGGATGCTGCCGATGCTGATGCTACTGTTAGGAACAAGGCCTCGTGTGCCGGAATCTACCCCCATTTACAAAAATGTATATGTGCTCACAGGCGTTTCATTTCAGTACAAAAATATATGGTGTGAAATTAAATGCTTTAGTAATTTGTTAAATCACCTAAACTGTATTTCATTCCTTTTTGAGTCATTTTTAGGGCCTAGATGGGCACAGGGTGATATTCAAAACACTCAATAGACTATATGGCAGGGGGTGGGGGAGGAGGCACTGGCTGTCAGAAGAGATCGGCTCCTGGGCTTCAGCAGGGCCCAGGAGCAGCTTGGCCTCGCCTGTACATCTGAAGAGTTGGGGTGGGGAGAGCAGGAGGGCCCAGCGTGGGAGAGGTAGTTTCCGGGGTGGCCATGGCAGTGAGATGACCTTGTGTGGGCTCAGAGCATGAACTCTGTACCAATCAAGATGGAAACATCTACATCCTGTACCAACAGCATGGCCCCACCGGCTGAATATTAGTCCTGCCCACGGAGATGGCTTGCTGGTTCTCATCCTGTCACCTGAGTGTCACTCCTCAGCTCTTCAGAATTATTCTTTCCTGGACTACTTCTGTCCCCATTTCCACAGTACGGGTTGGTTTTTGTTGGCTTCTGAATGAAAAGTTGCCCCCACGCCTTTCCCCAAAAAACATTGTTAAGATGTTCATTCAAAGTGTGGCTTCTAAATTTCTTACTTTACCCTCTGGTTTTGGATCTGCCATATAAACCCTTTGTATTTACAGAGACCTGAAAATCTGACATATCCAAAATGTTTTGAGATCTTCAGACAGTTGTTAGGAATCAAATATAAAAGAAGGACTTTAAAATTCTTCTAACAAAGCCTTGCTCCCCACAGAATGGCTTGTGTGAGGAGCCGAGAGAGCGCTAACTGCCAACATGTGTTTTTGTTGAAACGTATTTGCTAATGTAAACAACTCATGCCTGCCTGTGGCACCCAAGACGGTCACATGAGGCTTGCATGATACTTGGAGAATGCTGCTTTCACAAAGATTAATACATATAAATCTGTAACTCATATTTCTGCACTCACATGTGTCTCATGCAATTAAAGAGAAAGGGAACTCATTTACATTATGCTAGCGCACTGAAATCTTGAACATTTGATCCGCAGAAATAGGGGAAATAAATCAATGAAAAATGGGAGAAAAACTCAGAAAAAAAATTAACTTCAGTGATAATTTTTCTTTCTCCCTACATCATTTAGTTTAAATTTATTTACTACAACCCTTTTGTTTTCAATTGCAAAGTCTGTTTTTCAAGGAGTTCATGGCTTCTAATGTTCGGAAATGAAACTGCTTAAGAGGCGTTTTGGATGTTTAACTAGATTGATCATGGCTTCTTGACTAACAAAATTTTTAAGGCATTGGTTCTCAAACTTGAACGAGTGCCAGCATCACTTGGGAGCTTTTTAAAATAGCTTGCTGGCCTCACCCTCCAGTTCTGGCCGTAGTAGATCTAGGGTAGGGTCTGAGAGTTTGCATCTCTCACAAGTTGTCAGGTAACGCGGCAGCTGGTCTCCAGGACGCACTTGGACAACCACTGAAAGGCACAGGTTATCAACCTTGTGTGTACAGCAGAATCACACGAGACCTCTGAAGCAAAACTCAAGCTGGGGCTCCATCCCCAGAACCTCTGATTTAATCATTCTGTGGAAGGTTCTAGGTATACGGTAATGTTTAAAACCTGTCCACTAATTGCAAGTATGGGTTTTGCTATTGGATGACTTTTGGCCGAATATTAAATTATTTTGAGTCTAGGAGTAACTTTTGCATACAGCACATAATCACCTAAATGCTTTTTGAGCAACAGTAAAATGTAGTGGAAGCCAAAGTTGTTTAAAAAGTAAGTGTTAACACATTAATGTCACAATGAGTAGCTACGAAAGGAAAATGACAATTTTCCCATAATTCAGGCCAGGGAGATGAGAAACAGTGGAGAAGGGGGTCTTACCCCCTTTCTTTATATCACCCCTTTCCTCTCCATCCTTGTCTTCAATTTCCGAGCCTTTTTCCTTTTGTCCAATCTTTTGTTCAAAGGTCATCTGGTTGACTGCTGGAGCTGTTCTCCAGACAAAAGGTGGTTTGAAGAGAAAAAGCTCTGAAAGTGGCCACAAGAGGGCCCGAGGGCACCCCCTGGAGGTGGAGTGATTTATTGTACAGGGCGTTGGTCTGGGAGTCGAATGACCAGTGTTTAGATTCTTACCGCTTTCTCAGTCTGATGGCTCTGTGATCTTAGGAAAATCACTTAATCCTGTTAAATTTCACTTTTCTTAACCATAAAATAGGGATAATGTCTACCTCTTGTGAGTTTGTTTCAAGGATTAAATAAAACAGCCTGGGTAGGACTTTGATTTCCTTGTTGGCTACTGACACCAGAATGCCTAGAACAATGCCAGCACACAGAAGACACCTGATGAGTTTTGGCAAAATTAAAATAAACTTTGTAAACTGTAAAGTATTAAATAAAGGGAAGAATTACCCTACGTGAACATGCTTTCTAATCTCCAGCTCGCTCTGTACTTCCCATGCACTTTGGCCTATATTCAGTTCTACAGGCAGAGTGTTTACCATCAGGCGATGAAAGCGAATGTGGATCTGAATCCATTCTTCCTTATAGGAGAGAGCATCTGATTATTATCACATTTCATTTCGAAAATATTCTTTCAATAAACAATGCAAAATACAGTCTGGCTTATATTTTTCTACGATTCCTTTTCTAGAACTTCAGAGATAATTCTTTCAGTTGAGGAAGTTGTTAGCTGAAGTTAGAGATTGAAGTCCTGGGTTCTATTTATTCCTAACAGGACTATGGTACCTCATGCTTTATAAATAACCTTTATTGACTGAACATTGGCACGCCTCAGGTTACTGATTATAATTATGCCAAAATAACCTCTTTATCTCTTGTGATAATAATTTCTCTGTTTCCTTATAAACTTGGACTTAAACGGTAGAATCAGTCTACCTGAATGGACTGGGGTGGGAACAGGGATATCACATCTGTCATGATTATTAACAGTGGAAGCCAACCAGATTTGGCTCTAAAAGCAATAGCCTTCACATGCTTGGCAAAAGATCTTCATTAAAACTATTTTGATTGAACCAGTTTTACCATGGCATGTAAAGTTTCTCGGTCAATGAATGCTTGTACAATGTTAGAGCCAAGGAGATGGACACAGGCATACATGTGAAGAATAGGGCAAACCTTACTTATAAACTATATGTTATGAGGCAGATTATCTGTTGATGCCTTTGTGCAAAGCTGACATGTTGATCCAACCTCTTTATTTTTACCATATACTCAAGATCAAGATCAATGAGAAATAATTATATCATAACTATTTAATTTTTTCATGCAGAGTATTTATTTTTGAAAAGAGAGGGTATTTCTATTATTCTATTTGTAGATATTGCTACGACATTTACTTTCCTGTGTTGTTACAAAGTTCTCCAAAAACATAACTTTGGAGGGAAACTCAAGATCGCAAAGTAAGTAGAAAGTTCCCAAAGCAGGGAATCTCTGAGAAAGCTCCTTCCTCCACCATCACCCACCCCCTGGCCTGAATTTCACAGGCAGCGGCTTTTTTTTCCAGTTGTAAAGTTAGTCTTCAAATATAAACCGAGGTCCTGGGCTCCATTACTGTTGCTGGCCAGAAAACTAGAGTCAGTGTTATCTCTAAGTTTGTGAAATTCAGAAAGAACAGCTCTGTGGTGGCAGGGCTAGAATTTTATAGCTTGGGTAAGGAATGCCATTGAAGTTGTCAGACTCATAAACTTAAAATGTTTAGATCTTTTGGAGAGAGGGAGCATGGTGTGATGGTGGAAATAAAGAACTCCAAGTCTTCTGGATAATGGTGGTTTTTTTTTTATTCTGAAGATTCTTGCGCAATTTTCCAACTGTATTTTGGTATCCTCCTTCCTCAGTTTCTCTATCCGTATAATGGAATACTTGTGTGAATTAACACACCTTTGCTTAAGGCTCAGCTTAGACACCATTTTCTTTGGGGAAGCCTTTCTTTGATATCCTGATTTTTGGTTTTGTGCCTAATTTTTTTTTAACCCCCTGCTCCCCACCCCCAAACACCCTGCCTGAAACTCTATGCTTTTTTACCACAGGGTTTTATGTTTGCTTGTTTACTTCTCCTTACACTCTGTCTCATCTGCTCCTCATCCCTCCAGATTATAAACTCCGGTCTAAAAAAATTTTCACTGTTATAATTGTAGTACCCAGCCCTGTGTCTAGGCAGTGGGATGTTCAGTAAATGTTTATGGACAGACTGAAGGAAAAAAAGAATAGATATTATTCTTAGTGCCCAAGGACAAGTCTATGTGACATAACAGTTACAAGATTAAATTTTATTTTGCATGTGTATGTAAGTGTGGGTGGTAAGTGATATAGTCTTATTAGCATGGCTCAGGAAGAAAAGAGAAGGTCATGTTGGTGAATGATTCTTAACAGCCAAAATGATTCATGGAGGTATGAACGCTTGGCACGCACTTGCTGCTGGCGTGATGGGCAGGGCACAGCTGCCGTGAAGCTTTCTCCCTGCCGGACTGCCAGCCGACACCCACAAAGGGAGGGAAGCTCCCTTCTATTCTACATTCAGATAGGGACACACCATGTGGCCATGAGGGAACTGGGCAGCCCAGACTACATTAAGTTTGTTGTGCTAGCCAGTCATAAATGCTAACATTTACTGAGCACTTATTTTATCCAGATACCCAAGTACTTACATGATGAATTCAACTAATCCTCAGAATAAAGACTATGATGATTCCTATTTTAGACATTTTTAAGGCACGGAGAAGTGAGGTAAATTAGCTACCTTTACCTAATCAGAAAACAGAGGAGGCAGGTTTCAATCCCAGGCAGTCAGGCTCCGGCAACATGTAACCGTCCTGGAGCCCTGCCTCTCCAGAGCAGGACTGTCTGCACTCTGACCAAAGCAGCCAGGACGGCCAGTGGTGTGTCAGCCGGTCAACCAGGCAGTCAGCCAACACTGGGGACTACAGCGTGGTGCTGCGGAGTCATCCACGCAGTGGATGTCAGGGCCCTGCCCTGAGAGTCTTGCAGTCAGGTAAGTCAGGCACGTTCTTAGAAAACACAGTGAGTACGTTCATGCCCAGGTATGGGAAGCACCCTTGCGCTCCTGAGAAGGAGTTCTGAGGGAAAAGGCATCCTGTGACCTGCATGTATTCCTCATTTGAAATGATTCAACTTGCAGACACCCATAAGCATCACTTCTGCTCCCTTAAGGAAAGAAAGTTCAGGCAGGGCTGGCTTGATCACCACTGAAGGAGAGGAGGACTTTTTGGTGTGACTGAGAAAAGGATCAAAGCGGTAACAATGCTATATTCTTAACAACAACAACAACTAAGGGACGCTTAGGTACCATGCACTCTTCCAACATATATCTACTCATTTACTCTCTATACACACTTGCCCATTTCCCCCTCCAAATAACACTGCAAGATGAGTGCTGGTACTAGTCCTATTTGGCAAATGACAAGACTGTGGCACAGAAAGATAAAGCAACTTTGGTAGTAAAGGGCAAAGTCTGGGCTTTTATTGATTTTGCCTTCATAGTCATACGGTTCTTACTTTGCACCAGAGACTGTTTTAAAAGTGCTATATATGTTAACACATTTAATCCTCATAAGGCTCCCATTTCACATGTGGGGAAACAGAGGCAGAGCAAAATGAAGCAACCTGTTAAGAGGACACAACTGGTAGTTCTAACCAGCTGTCTGATGTGAAAACTTGATCTTGTAACCATTTTGCTCTACAGCCCCTGCTTGACTTTCTGGGCTTGGTTACCCTTCAAATAACATCAAAAACAGTTAAGCCTACTTACAGGATTAAATGTGATAGTTTATATGAATCATGAGTACAGGGTCCAGCACATTGTTAGAACTCAATGTATATTAATTTAGAATGTTACCAGAATATACCTATATATATGTTTAACATACACATTTAATATACATATATATTTTTTTCACTTAGGAATTAGAACCAGGTTTAAATATTTATTTTTCACTTATAAGCTGGGCAACATACTTAACTTTTATGTACCTCAGTGTCCTTCCCTGTGAAATGGAGTAAATAATAGTATCTACCTCAGAAGACTGTTGTGAAGATAAATGAGATCATCTATTTAAAGAGCAGAGCTCTGGGGCAAGTGCTCAACTAATGGTCGCATCTATTATTAGGAGAAGTAAGGGAATGGAGTCTGGAGGGACACAAAGAATGTTTACTATGGAGACTTCATGGTGTAATTACATATGAGTGACTCAAATGACATGCCTCTAGGGGTGGGGTCAGGAGAGCAGTTTGTCTGGACCACCTGACCTCCTGCACACGTCTCCTCACAGTGCTGGAGAGCCCACGTTCAGGAGCCAGGCAGTCCTGAGTTCTAGTCCACGCTCTGCGTAGCTCTAGCAAATGATTTAATGGCTCTAAGCCTCTGATTCCTCATCTATGCAATGGGGATAGTATCACTGCCTTCATGGGATTGTCAGGAGGATTAACTGAGATATTGTATATAGTTCACTTGGCACGGTGCCTGGCAAATAATAAACTCCCAGCAACAGGTAACTATCAGTGTTACTAAAAGTTGTCATGGAGGGTGGAAAACACAGCCTCATGAGTTACACAATTGTGTAACCATTTCTGACTAATACGTGGGCTACTCCCATGTTTCTAAGGGTTTTTATTGAGAGGTTATACTATTTGCTCTAGCTGCTGCAAGCTTGGCCTTGTCATTACAGGGTCGGGGGTCTTTAGATTTGGGGAAATAATTGGTAAGGTAGAGAAAGATTATAGAGATGGCTTAATTTGAATGTTGGTTTTAATAAATAGGAAAACAATGAGATACAAAGCATTTAAGGGTCCTACTCAAGAGCAGAGATCTGAGTTCTAGTAAGTAAGACGAGAATCCATGTCTTCCGGTTGCCATACCTAAAAATGTCCATTGAAGTTAACAAGCAGATTTCTAAGTCATTTTCTAAGTTATTTCAATTTTATATTATTGTGAGGGGTGCAGAATGCAGCCCTAATCACTTAAAAAGGGTTGATATGCTGACTGAGGGAGGAAAATCTGATTGACTAAGTTTTTGTTTATGAGGAACTCATGATCCCACAAGTGAAAGTCCTATGTGTACATGTGCTCTTTGACAAAATATGGTTAGAACAAACATACGTACCTCACTCTGAAATTGCAAAGACATTAAAATGAGTCTTAGTTTTTACTAATTAATCAATATTATTAATTAGTAAATTCACATGGTGTATTGCAAGGTAAAAAGACAAGTAGTATTGGGGAAGATAAGAAAAAGTTCCATTTTGATTGCTACCTTAAAAATTGCAACTATAATCTGCAACATCTCATTCCTTTATAGTTTAAATTCTGTAGCTGTTTAACTGACCATATGTATTTTGTACTCATACACCAAAATGTTCCTATGTTTAAAGGTAAAATGTGATAATTTGTATCATTTTGGATTATGTTTGGTTGTAAAAAAGGGGAAAAAAACCCCTTCAAAATAAGAGTAGCTTGACAACGTGAACATCAATTTTTCTTTCAGCTAAAAGAAATGTTGATGTAGTCAGTACAGAGTGCAGCCCTATGGTGCCATTAGGGTCCAGACTCCTATCATCGCACCTCATCTTCTGTCCAGAGACTGGTTCCTGTTGATCGAACTCTGCGTCTCCTCTTTTCCCATAGTAATAGAATTGTAGCTGAGATACGTCTCTCCATTTGGGCTCATGGAATCTCTCAGTCTCCCTCGTAGCTGGATTTGGCCATGTGATAAAGCTCTTGCCAGTGGTATGTAAGGAGAAATGATGTAAGGAATTTCCTCTGCATTTGCCTAAGAGGACATCTATGTTCCTTTCCACTCTTTCCCGAATTTGACATTGGCTGGGTGGTAAGGCTAGAGTGGCTGTGGAAGCCACACAGCAAAGAGGACAAAGTCACCATGAGCCTAAGCCCTTGGATGACTGGAGGAAAACTGCCCATCCTCATTTTATGTGAGAGAAATCATCTGTCTTCCAACTCACCAAGTCTGGATTTTCTTTGTTAGAGCAGCTTAGCCTACTTTACCTAAGATATCTTCCAGGTATGATTTGCATTCTCACACTCACCTCATGGTCCAAGATGGCCATAGGAGCCCTCTGTGTGGACAGCTCCAGTCATCACATCCATGTTGCAAATCAGGAGGAGGGTAAGCAGGACAAAGAGCTCTCCCTTTCAACAGGCTTGCTGGAAATCATCCAATGAACCTCTCATTGGGCAGAGCTTTACCACATGGTTACACCGAGCTCAAAAGAGGCCAGGAAACATAATCTTTTACTTTGGGGGATGATATGCCCAAGTAAAATCAGAGTTCTTTCCCAAGAAGGACACCAAAGTTATGCAGCTGCCAGGCTCTACCACAGATGCCTCTTTTTGTTTTTGGTTTTGTTTCCAGCAAAAAGTACATGGTAAAGAGTCTAGCCACCCCAATGATCATTTAATTTGATTTCCAAATCAATTAATTAACTATTTGACTTCCAAAAAGCACTAATGAATAATATAATTATTTGTCTTATTATGCCCTCAGGGTGCCTGGGTGGCTTAGTTAAGCGTCCATCTTGAGCTCAGGTCATGATCTCCAGGTTCATGGGTTTGAGCGCTACATGGGTCTCTGTGCTGACAGCTAGCTCAGAGACTGGAGCCTGCTTTGGCTTCTGTGTGTCCCTCTCTCTCTGACCCTCCCCTGCTCACAGTGTCTCTTTCTCACTCTCTCTCTCAAAAATAAACAGAACATTAAAAATAATTTAAAAAATTATGCCCTCAAAACAAAAAAGTAATTATGCTCTCCATGGTGATTGTCACGTGTGTGTATGTGTATGTGTGAGTATGTGACAGTATATGTATTTGGAGAAGGGAGATGATGGGGTTTGGCAGTAGTAATAAAGCTGATGGATCATGCTTTTTGTTCAAAGGCGAAAACACAGCTCCTCAAGCATTCAGAGACTGTCATCTTTCTCCCAGAGTTGGAGATGTTACAGACATTGCAGCTTACCCTGGGAGATGGCCTGCCAAGGGGATCTCACTCAGTTGATGAAATATGTTTCTAGATGGCTGTTTATAGTGTTATATTGTAGAGAGGTTTCTCTAGGAGATTCTCTCTTCTTCTGCAATTTATGTTGTTAAGCTCTCAAATAAACTTAGTTTAGGGATTTTCTAACTGGCTTCCAGACCCATATTTAATGTTGCCATACAAGATATTTGACAGACCCTTACAGTGTAACATAACTACTGGATGGTATGTATACATGCTCTGGACACTGGTGAGAACCTCAAATTTCCTGTCACGTGGTATCTTTGGTATCTTTGCTGTGTGACTAATATTAATCCAAATACATTCCATACATACTTTCAATACAATTTTGATTGGAACTGGGTATGATTCATTCTAGCCTCAGATTTAGTGTTCTTTCCCATTAACGTAGTGACCTGTTGAGATAGGCAAATGGACAGAGAACTGAAGAAACGTGTTTTAACCATCACTTTAAAGTGATCATTACAATTAAAGACACTATCATGAAAAGAGATGCTAACACTTCCATTATTTTTTTTCATATCTCAAGTATCACAGTGATACAATATTCTTCACAATTCTCTAGTAACAAGCAGAGACCATTTATTTCTCAGGGACTGATATTCCCTGTTAAGCAGATAATATTTCTTTTGGTTACAAATTCATTCTTTGTCTTAAGAGCAAGCACTAAAACATACACCAGTAATATATTCATGAGGCTAATCACTTTGGGGCAGAGTCAAAGCAGTTTTTTAAGCTTGTGGCTCCCAGTCTTAGGAGCTTCCAGTGACTTAGTGCCTCAGAAATGGGGTTGCAGTTCAGATGGAAAATGAGCCGCATCATTAAAGTGCTAGAAAATAGTTGCAGTTGAGCTGAAGGAAAAGAGGAAGCCTTGTCAGAAAGGGATCTTCAGGTTTGGGTCTGTGGTCCAAACAACTCATTGTCTTCTGACATCTGCCTTGCTTTCATAGTTACAGAATTTGCAGCTGGGCTTCCTGTGCAACCAGCTGTGAACAGATGATGGCATTTTAGCCAAGGAGATACTAACAAGAGTGCCATGTGCAGACTTCTCCATCGCGTCCCTGTGCACTTCCTCTCTGGGCTGCCCGCAGCCTGGTGGGCAGACTGGAGCTGGAGCTGGACTAGCCACTGGTGAGCAACACGCTGGAGGAACCTCGTTCCTGGCACTGGGGCACTGTCACTCCCACTAGGTTGCTTGGACGGACACTTGAGTAAGAAACTTTCATCTTGTTTAAGATACTGTCATTTTAGGTCTGCCAATTACAAAAGCCAAAGGAACACACAAAATCAGGGAGTGTAGTCCTTCCTTTGATGTGGTCCTCAAGCCCTGCTGTCCAGTCCCAGATTCGCCGTCAGTACAGCCGTGCTTACTCACGTCCTCCTCATCACTGCCAGAGACTTCCACAGGGGAGGCATCTCTCCCCAGTCAGTCGTGGGTCAAGCCAAATCCTAGTCTACACCCATGTTTTTTCTCCTATTAATTAGGGAAAAATCCTCCCAGGGTTTTGGAAGGAGTGAGTAGAATTACAAGGTAAAAATCTTTGGTATTGAGTGGACTTCACAGTCACTTCCAAGGCTGATTTTTCCCTCCCCGGGATCCCAGAGTTTCCTTTAGTCTGCAGTAGAAAATACAGATCTCTAGAATCTCTAAGGTCTTTAAGGGAGAGGCCCTGCTCCCACTCCTGTCTTTCAGAGTTTATTCTTTCTCTGCATGAGGTCTAGCTTGGTGAAGAACCTTCTCCAGCTGGTATTTACCGGGGCACTGGGGGCATTAGAAATCAAGTTCATTTGCATCATATCTATGGATATCTATCTCATCGATCTGATCTGAAAGCTTGTTTTTATATTTAGCTTCTAGTCTCCTTGCTCTGTTTTTTCATAGAGCAAACTGCAAGAGGCATTGTATTGGAAGGAGGGCACTGGTCATACCTCAAAAGACTGGAGAGTTCATCTTGGGTGTGGTATTTACAAGCATGGTTCTCTGATCCTCAAATTTCCCAGTCAGATTGAGAATTTACTATTTTTCCTGAGTGCCTCAGTATACATACTCTGCGATGAACCCTTAGGTGCATGGAGATAATGAGGATGAAAGTGCTTTAAAACCCATTAAGTCTTCTATCACTGTAAGTTAGGACAAGTCTCCATGAATTTGCTCTGGCAGGCCTCTGGTAAAGGCATTTTGTTAATTCTCAACCACATATGTGAACTTGGATCACATTTCCACAGACACTCTAAGCAAATCTCTCAATAATTTATACATGTTTACACTCTTCCCTAGGTAATCCCCTCCCTCCTGGTCCCCTCCAAATAGGTACCTAGATAATTTCTTTAAGTTACTTCTTAGTTTTGTCTACAGAAGATGATCTTACAGACCCAGGTCTTAAGAAGTATAGGCATTAATCCAATGGCACATAAGGAGATTCTAGTCATTTTAAAGTTAAATATAGTTACTCTCCTTTGAAGGCAAACTTCTGTTCTTTTTGGACAAAGGAATTAGTGTTGGTTTCTTCTTCCTCTCTGCAGCCTTGCTTTCTGTTTTCCTCCCTTACAGTTTTTGTTACCCAGTATTGCCATGGTGGGATCACAGTGAAGAGCGGCCATTGTTAACCTTTGCCCTCCAGTACTCAGCACCATGCCAGGCATATAGTAGTTTCTCAAGACATATATGTTGAATGAATGAATGAATAAATGAAGGTATATTGTTTCCTCAGGGCAGACAGGGACAAAATACAGATTAGCCTTTGGATTGATTGGTGATTCAATGACGCTGGGTCAGTCTCACCCACATCACAGAAACTGAGACCTCAGAGTTCTAATGTGATAGGAAAGGCATATGGATTAGAGAAAAAAGTAAATGAAATAAGTTACTGACCTCGGAGCAGGAAACGTAGCATGGAGAACAGAGGCACGCGGCTGTGGAAAAGTCGTTTGGGAGCTTGAAACGGGTCTGGTGCTGTGTCAGGCTTGCTGCCGCAGCTCTGGGAAATATCTTGTTCAGAACCATACACTTCAGGCTCTGTAAATAAATCACTGTGGATTATTTATTCCTGCTGTGTCTTTAGGCTTTTTTTTTCTTGCCACCATATAGGAAGAGCAGACTCTTTTAGAATAAGACATTCGTAGCTTTCTCAAATGCTTTAACAAGTGTTCATCTCAGAAGCATTTTTTTTTTTAACCAGACAAAACTTTGGATGTCTTATCTATCATAAATTGCTCTGGGGATAATAATGTTTTTCTGTGATTTCCTTTATTTGATGACTTTTCACAGTAAGTAGACAAAATGTTTAGATGCCTAATTATAAAAGAAAAAATCCTCTTAAGCAGGGCTCTCACTGGGTACGTAAAAGTGGACAATCAAGGGAAACTTACATGAAGGGTAAAGTTCTAGTAGAATCAGAGAAGATGGACTTTTGGCTATTTTAATTTTTCTCTCTCCTGCCCCAAGTTCAACAGTGTCACCAGGTTGAAAAACACACACACACACAGAGATTAATCATTAGTAAAAACACACCCTTCAGCCCCTCCCTGGCCTTCTGAAATTTGAGTGAGTAAAAAATATGTAGCATTTAATCAGAGTGGTTGATTTTTTTCCATTAATGTACAATCCCCCTTTCCCTTCCTGATGCCTTTTGAAGGGGGAAAAGGTGATTTTTGGCTCCCCTCATGTCTAGCCAACCTTTATCCTCTCCCTCTCCCTTTTCAATCTCTAGGGTGTATTTTGGAGAAAAATCCACCCCCACACACTGTTCTGGCATTCATTATTTTCTTTACTTTTAGATACCATTGGTTTCAGAAATGAATCTCAGCATGTGACTCAGTTTTGTTAGAAAGGACTGTACTCTATCTTTTTAGATCCTTTTCAGGCCTCACACAACAAGCTTCCAGTGTAAGTGAGGGGTGTGTTTCTTTGTGAGTTTCACTGTGCCTGTTTTCCAGTAGTTGGTTGTCTCATTTGGCTAAACATATTTATTCTAACAAGGGTATGCAAGTGGTTTTATCCCCCCTCCTGACTTCTTTCTTTTCTTTGTTCCTTCCTTTCTTCCTTCTTTCCTTTCTTTTTCCTTTCTCTTTCTCTTTTCTTCCTTTCCTTCCTCAAGTGCCCTCCCCTCTTTGGATTCTCAGGACTCCAATTAGCTGCTAGAAATACAAAAACTGATCAGAAAAAAATTGCAGCCTTCAGGGAAACCCACAACTGTACGTAAGCTACTAATTCCTGAGCAGCGGGTGATTGTTCTAAGGGAGAGTGAAACAGCGCTCAGGATGAACAAGGAAAGCCAAGGGTGGAGACAGGAGGTTGCCCACAGGAAGTAGGGGAAACTGAGTCTCTAAGGAATTCTCTAAGCGATTCTACAGGGAAGGATGGGAAAGATATTCCAACCAGAGGAAGCAGCAGACTCAAAGATAACAAGAAACTGAGATGTTTGGGGAAATGTAAACTGTAATAAATATGTGGATTGGTCAGAGATGGAGCCCAGAAGCTCTTGTAAGGCCTGCAGGGAGTTTAGACTTGAGATTGCAGGCACTGGAGCCACTGATGATTTTGTGAGGTGGGGGGACCTGCCTAGATGAGTGTTAAAACACAATGGGCAGAGAAGGAAGGGAATGTAGGGAGACAAGATAATGGAGTTCTGCAGTACCGCAGACAATATTACAAGGGCCTCATCTAAGGCAATGCCATCTAAGTGGCATCTAAGGAGGAGGGAAACTGAGGCTCCCATTTGGGGGTCCATAAGGCAGGCCTTCATGGAGGCTTAGATGTGGGAGTTGAGAGAGCAAGAGGAGTCTCTGAGTCAAGCCAGTTTTCTATCTTGTGACCTAGTGCTTTCATTGATCTAGGTAGCATCCAAGGTAGAAGAGGTTTGGGGGAAGGAAAGATGGTAAATTCTTGGCACTAAGTCAGACTGTATTATGAAGCTAACAAACCATCTTGCCAGTGGGAGCTGTTGCTACTAAGAAGAACCAAGAAACATAGTTAAATCACAGATATCCTGATGTGTTGGTGTGGAGGCCATGAAGCTGGCAGGGCACAGAGCCGAAAGTTCCTTTGTAGACTACGCGTCAAGTAGGGAGCGAAGAATGAGAATGAATTTGGTCTACAAATATAAGGAGATTTTCCAGGGAAGTGACAATGATTTAGTTACAAAAGTGTTTCTAATGCTTCTAAAAGCTTCTGTTACTCCTATGCAAAACTCTGACCGAAAACCACTGAAAATGACTAATCAAGAGCTGATTGGAAGAGAAAATTATAAAAATATACATATAGCTATTACTTTGCATCTGGATGAAAATAGTGACTGGGAGATGGAGTTAAAATAATATGGACAAATTTTACAAATATATTTCTAACACATTTTTGGAAGACTAGGGAACTTTACACCTACCTTCTCTACATGAAAGATATTGTGTATTCTGTTCCTCCTTTCTTTTCCTGCAGTTTCAATCGCTGGCAAATAGCTCAGCTATATTGTCTTTAAACTTCATTTTGATGGTAAGGAGAGCTCCTCATTTACAAATTACTTTGTGACTATTGATGCTACAGAAACATAACTATCACAGCTGCGTGGACACTAGCTGAGGACCCTGAAGTCCCCCTTAAGAAGTTGGGAAGAATTTGGGGTGCCTGGGTGGCTTAGTTGGCTGAGCCTCCAACTTTGGCCTGGGTCATGCATGATCTCAGGATTCCTGAGTTTGAGCCCCGCATCCCGCTCTCTGCTGTTAGCATGGATCCGGCTTTGGATCCTCTCTGCACACCACCCCCACTTCTCTCAAAAGTAAATAAACATTAAAAAGAAAAAAGCTGGGAAGAATTTTACATTTTAGCACTTCTAAGGCTGCATTCAGGCCAGAGCAATTATCTGAGTAATTTGGCCTCTCTCCAAAGGACTGGTTACCAAGTTGTACTGGGTTCACGCTGAGCCGGCAGTTCTTCCACGAGGATTTTCACTCGTGCTTATCTGCATGTGTGGCATTCCTGTTCAGAGGTTGTTTTTCTGAGCTGGTTAGTTTAGCCAGATTATAAATTGACTTTGTTGTGAACAGAAATCTATTTGCAATGCAGATCCCTCAAACCACTTTGCTGCTTAAATTCCCTGATTATTCAAAAAAATTTTTTTTCTGTACTTAACTAAGAAAAAGTCATGTCTATAGAGTATTTTTCTGTTTATATTTCAAGTTGTAAAGTGACAACGTAGACTACTTGAAAAACCTTTGGAAAGCTGAAGTTTCCTTCTAGGAATTCATCATGGGGTTAAATATTACCAGAACTTATTTTAATCAATCTATAGACAGAAAAAAAGAAGTATGAAAAATTCATTTACATACCCAATATAAAGAGATTTATCTCAGTTATAATTCTGAGTCTCATTAAATTAGGCAAGATTTCTGAAGTTTATGTTCACAAAATTTGTTTTTTTAGTTCACAGACCTCCTTTTACATTAAACATTAATATATATTAAATATTACATCATCAGGGAGACCCTAATGATTTTTTTTTGGCAAACATAGATGCGAGGTTTATTTCTTAGACTATGTTATTAATTTTGTGTCATCACAGAAGGTAGCCCAGTTTTATTTTGAGATTGGTTTATTTTCCCTGGACATTTGGGATGAATAGCTCAGCATAACAAATTATTCTATATGCTCTAGTTTCAAGCGTTTAAACTGGAATCCAAGTTTTAGCATCAGGAACCAATTAAATGATAGTTAGATCTGACTGAAAAATTAATGGTCCAGAACAGAAACTGTGTAGGCTTTTTTTTTTTTTTTTAGTTTTTTTTTTCAGTATTTCTGTTTTAAATAAAAATCTGGATGCTTCCCAGTAAAATACAAAGCGTTATTTTTTTTAAACCAATTGAATATAAATGGAGCCACACTTGGGCTTAAGAATCACTTAATGATGATTACATTCTTAGTCTGCTATTAAATACAAGGTGTTTATCAGCCTTCATGGGCTGTTAAAGACTTTGGCTGCAAAACAGAAAAGCACTGAGGGGCATTGAGGGATTGAAAAGCTACTGTGGCTTTTTACGGTGAGTATGACTTGCTCTTTAAAAAATGATCATTTTGTAGTTATGTCATCTAGTGTGATTGCGGTAGCATTTGATTTTTGCCATAAAAATCAGTCAGACTCATGTTAATATTTTGTACAGATGATAAATAAAGTAGGAGAGAAAAATATTGGTGTTTGGCTCACTAATTTAAAACTTGTTAATGTGTCTTGACAGAGCACAGTAGCCTTAGATTATATGCTAGGGGAATGGGTTAGGCTTGAACATTTGGCTGCCTCTTCAAGCAGCCTACACGGAAAGCCAGTACAGTACCTTTAATCTGGCCCTAATTCAAACCAATCAGCAATCACTTAGCCCGCTGTACTTACTCTGTCAGTCTTTTTGCCAAAAAAGATTTCATGGCTAGCAGTATCAGAAGCATTTTTGTAATTAAATTATTGTCGCTTTACTGGAAAATCTCCTTACATTGGCAAAGGCTAACTTTGTTCTCATTCCCTCACTCTCTACTTGACTTGTTGTCTCCGAAGGCACTTTTGGCTGTGTGTCTTACCAGTCTAATGGCCTCCTCACCGCAATATTCATTTTGGTTGGGTTACTCTAGCCATCATTTTCCAGAGACAGTCAAAATCCTTCAATGATGACAGAAGTCATTTGATCATGGGGAACAAGAAACAAAAAGAGCAACAATAATTTCTTTAGGACCTTCTTGTGGGTTCTTAAGAAAAGACACTCTTTGATAAGAATACAGTCTGTATTTCTTGCTTGAGATACATCATTTTAACATTTTTCCTGAATTGAAGGAGAATGCTCACCAAATGAAAGGCACCCTTTCCTGGACTGCTATTCCCTTCTCTGAGTTCTGATGTAGCTTCTCACTTTACACAGGTAGGGTTGGAATTATGTGCTTGCATATCTGTCCCTTTCACAACATCTTAACTTCTTTGGGGGCTGTTGCATTGGCGATATTTTGTATGCATCTTAATGGGTGGATGAGAAGATTTATTCTGGTCCCTGACTCCCATGCTTGCAGATTCATTCCTCCCCCTTCCTCAGCTCTGTTCCTTGCCTCAGGGAGGCTGACCCCAGCAGGCTGCATTTCTCAGGCTTCCACCCAACTCTCTTCCCTCTGAGTTTGGGCAGTAGGTGGCAATTGGGGGAGACCTAAAGGCAGGAGAAAGGGAGCAACCAAGCAGTTTTTCTGCTCTATCTGCATTGGGTTGCTGCACAACCATTCTGATTCCAGCCTGTGCTGGACAAGCTGAACAACATCATTCTCTTGGTTCTGATAGTACTGCCTCCATCTTTTGTTTCCCCAGCATAAAGGGTGGCTTCCTGCTTGTCCTAATTTCTAGGTTGCTTCCCTTTCTCCAGGTTGGTTTCATGGCAGTTTCATTACCTGGGTAACCAATTCCTTGCATTAAATTCCTTCTGTTTTCAGTACGTAGAGTGAATTCTGTACTCTACGGGAATGCAAAGTTGAAGTTATACTTCCGGACTTCAAAGTGGCTTAATAAAGAAGGAATTGCCATGTATTCTAGAGGCACATGGCTGCCTGGGATCTTTGCTCATATGGTAGGTGCCAACGTGAACCATCACTGAAGGGAGCCAGAGATTCATTTGGGGATCTGATTGCCCCCACTTTCTTAAAATGCCTAATCCTTCAATGTTGCTGTGCTATCCTTGGTTTTGTCCTACTTGGAATTATTTCAGCACTTTATGGCATAATCTCCTCCCTGATGGGAAGGGGCAGCCCCAATCTACCTCTGTAATTATGCAGAATAGGAGCAGAAACCATAGTTCCCAGATAGACTGATGGCAGCTCTAATTTATTAGAGCCAGACAGAGATTCTGACCTGTCTTCAGAAAAAAGATCTGTTTCTGAAGCTGGGAAAGGTCTGGATCTGTTTTAAATATGTGGGTTTACTTTACTTTACTTTATTTTTTAAAGTTTATTTATTTTGAGAGAGACAGAGCGAATGGGGGAGGGGCAGAGAGAAAGGGAGAGAGAGTATCCCAAGCAGGATTTGTGCTGCCAGCACAGAGGCTGACAAAGGGCTCAAACATATGAAACTGTGAGATCATTACCTGAGCTGAAACTAAGAGTCAGATGCTTGACTGATGGAGCCACTTGGGTGCCCCCAATTGTATGTCTTTAAATTTTTACCATATTCTAGTTGGGTAGCCACTGGAATAAGCAAAGTGAGTGGCCCCATCCTCCGAGACAGCATCCTCAGATTCTGGCATTTTAAAATTCCTTTTACATTTTCACAATGAGCTGAAGATTAGTTCAAGCTTACACAGGTCTTTTTCTCCCTTCTCTCATCTTTATAATCTTTCTTTCATACTCCATAAGGGATGGGAAGGAAAGGAATCTGGTTGACATCAAATTACGAATGTTGTGTTAAGTTCTTAGCAAGCCACTGGAGTTTCCAATGGTCTAAATCTACAAGAATGAGGAATTTCAGCAAGAATCTCCTCTAAGTTTGGCCATGCAGTCAGGCAATGGTCAAATGGTCAGCTGCCTAGTGCTGGGAAGGGAATCCTCTAATGTCTTGGCATGCACAAATTAGTAAAACATAAAATTTCAGTAGCAAGTGATGTTTATCATATAGTCTCTTGTTTAGTTAGGACAGTAAAATGCTTTTGGAGGAGAAAACTGGTATCTGCATGAGTTTAATTGGACTACATAATAGAAAATGTACCTGACTGAACTAAGTACTTTTTTCCATAAGAATTCCAGAGCTTAGAGATAGAAAGAACCTTAAAAAACTTCTGATCTGATGTTTTTATTTTGCACATGAGAAAACTCAGGCTCAGACAGGTGAAGAATTGCTGGCTAGTAGCAGAATGGAGATTAAAATCTGGAATGGCTTTTGTCTTGGTACCTTTCAACAAAACTTCTTATGTGTCAGTTTATACATCTTACTTCTCAAGCCTGATTTTCTTTATTGTCTCTTAAGCTTAAACCTATTAGATCTGGCCCAGGTACATCATGGAAGTTAGTCAAAACTTCATGGTGCACATAGAGTTTGAAGGCCTATTATAGAGCATGGATGTACTTGATGGAGGAAGGAAGGGGGTGCCTGGGTGGCTTAATCGGTTAAGCGGCCAACTTTTAATTTCAGATCAGGTCATGATCTCATGGTTGGTGAGTTCTAGTTCCGCATCAGGCTTTGGATCTTCTGTCTCCTTCTCTCTGCTTCTCCCCATCTCCTTCTCTCTCTCTATCAAAAAAAAATGTTAAAAATTAAAAAAAAAAAAAGGAAGATGAAGGGAAGTGCACAGGCAACACGGAGTAGTTGTGAGTCCCTGCTGTTTGCCAGACATGAAAAGTCTACCTTATATACACTTTAGGTGGTGCTGAGGTGGTTTGTACGATCCATGAAGGTAGAATGTACAGAAGATGGGAGACGCTGGACAGCGTATAAATGAAGAAAGATTGCTCTGAAGGAATATGGCTGCATTTAGTAGGAGTAACTGAAGCAAACAAGGACCACATTTATTGTGCCTCCTCTTGCCATATAGTAATTTGGTTGCTAAGGAAGTAGAGAGTAACTTTTACGTGGCTAAAGCACTCGATTCTGCATACCCTCTGTAGGACTTAATTATAACAATAGTTTATAATTATTCATGTTTAAATAATTTTCCTCCTCTTAGGGAAAGATAGTTTCTTATATGTATAAGGAAGTGAACAACTATTGAGATTAAAACTATTGCCATTGTTTTGGAGTGTTTTCTTTCATGACCAAAAAAGTTGAGAATATTACCTCCCTGTATACTGAACTCTTTAGGGTTAAATTTTCCCATGTCTTTCTATGCTGTAGGCCTCAACTGAGTATTCTATTCACATTCGATAAAAGCTCTTCGCTGAAAATAAATGTGATGCTGTAATGAGTTTCAATATCTACTGACCTTCCTTGGATTTCGGAGGGTGAGTTGGCTGCACAAGATTCAGCATGTCTTTATCCTTCTCTTGAGACATTAATTACTCATTACATTTTCTTTTTATCTTTTTTGCTATGTTTTAAAAATTCCAAAGATAAAGATTTTTGAAAAGTGAAAAATGGGTGGAAATGCCTGAAAGTGTTTCTTTAAGCTTAACACTACAGAGAGCCAGGTGAAAAATGTACAATGCAAACGTTTTCAGTCTCTATTTCAACTGGTTATAACTAGATCAGATTGAAATTGGGTATTCCAAGTTTCATCCTGAAGCAAATTTCTAGAGTTGAGTTATAAGCCCCTGAAAAACGGGGTTTATGAGGAAAATGTTGAAAGACTCTCAACTTTAGGACAATGTACAGCTATAATTTTACAGGCATTAGGCACCTAAAATAACGTTGTATGAAGATTACTCTGGGATTTGCCCCCCATTTTGTAGAAAATGTTTAATGTTGAACTATATTTTATGCACACAAAAAGACTTATTTCATAAGACAAGGAGCTCAAGGATTTTCATTCCAATATTCAACAACACTATTTCTAAAGGACCCTCTCCTTTACTCATAATTGAGTGATCTTAAGTGATATTTAAAAGAAAATATTCTGCTAAAATTATATGTAAAGATGATATGTGGCAGAGCAATTTAAAATATTCTAGTGGATTGTATTCTAGCCATGTGTTTGGCAAGTCATGAAGCTGAATTGATGGATCATAATAATGTCTTAATATTCTGTTCTATTGCAGCAAAGGAAATGAGTTTTTATTTTTGTTTGTGTAGAGCAATAGCTGAAGTGCTCGTATTTGAGTGCACAGTGTAATAATAAAAAACATTTTTATCTAATGGAAAATCCCTAGTACTGGACTATCGTAGCCTGTCTTCTTTGCTTATTCATTTTCTTTCTCCTTAAATGTAGATAAACCCAAGTTTAAACCCGATATTCTTCTTTATCTCCATCCTCTCCTACATTTTTATTTCCAGTCTCATCTCCATCTCCAGTTATAGACCCCTTTCTTCTCTCTCTAGCCTTTATTTGGATGGATTGGGAGCATTTTAGAATTCACCTTGTTTGAAATCTAACCCATCACCTCTCTCTTTCCATCAGCCTATCCCTCAAGTTTAATGTATATATTAATGGCACTACCACTCCCTGTCACCCAAAGTGAAACTATCTTCCTTGAAGCCTCCTTTTATTCTTGCCTGTCCCACACACCTCATTCTGCCAATTAGGTCAGTTCTCACATCTCTGTATCTATAGTAAATTCACACTCTTCCCACCCCCCCTTCTACTGCCTGCACCTTAGTTTGGAAACTTACTGCTTCTTGCCTAGACTATTATAATGGCCTCTTCAACTCCAGCCTTTCCTTCTACTTTGCAGGCAGATGAATCTCATGCTCATATCATCTTCGTGAATTAGGTGCCAACTACTGAGTCTGTTATCACAGGCCAGGTCATTAAAATTGCCCCAACTTATTCTGGCTTTACCTTTACACATCTCACTTAAGATGGAGTATTTCTCACGTCTGAGCTTTCATGCTGTTATGCTTTGGTTCATGTTCTGTTCTCAGTGTGAAGCAACCTTCCTCCAGTGCGCTCAGTGCCATGCCAGATGCTGCTTCCTTCATGGAACCTTTTCTAACTTCTTCCAAGAGAAGAGAGAATGGAAGAGAATCAGCTCTTCTTGGCTCCCTATTGGCCTTAGAACTTCATGTCATAGTTTATTTGGTATTAAAGTTATTCCTAAACTAATTTTGGTCTTTTTACTTGCTTTTGTATCTTTTGGAAAGCCTACTCAGGTTTGAAAGGTATATAAGTAATATTTTATATTTATATTATATACATAAGAGTCTTCCTAAGTTAACTCTGAAACAGAAGTTTCCCTGGAAATTTTTATGAGTGAACTTTCTGCCAACTCAGCCCAAGGCACTAGAGTTCCTTCTTCATAGATTTTGTTCCTGGGCCTGTGGCCTTTGTCCATCTATTTCTCTTTGCACGGAAAAGGCCACAGGCTCAAGAACACATGAGGCATATTCTGGGTTGATCCTTATTGTTAATATTCCGTATATACATGAATTTGCCTACTTGCTAATATTGATTTGGAACCCTAATCAATACTTGTGGCACTTTTCTGATCACTTACAGACTTGCTGAGAGTGACCAAAGATTTGATTTGCCCTGGGTGCATGTTCCTGGTTGCATTTGAACAAAGCGACACTCTGCCTTCTAGTTTTAGCTCTCATACTATAAACAAATATCCTTTTGCAGGCTATTTGGTGCCACATTTTTATATTTTTTGCTGGTGATTTCACTGCTTTAAATGACCCTCAGGCATAGTCCTGCAGTACTGTCCAGTCTTCTAAGTGAACTAAGGCTGTGATGTCCTTACAGAGAAAATACATTTTTGAGCTTCACTCAGGTACCAGGTATAGTGCTGCTGGTCATGAATTCAATGGTAGTAAACCACATATATATAGTAAATGTGTTTAAACAGAAACACACAGAAAGCAGGGTTTGTGTATTGATTAATTGACAAAAATGTTGTGTCCAGAGGCTCATATGGACGTAAACTTCTATTTCTTCTAGGAATAGTGGTTCAGTGTTTGCTGATTGACTGTTTGGAGCAATTTTCTAGAGTATGACTGTTGTGAACAAGGAGAATGAACTCGTATATACTTGTTCTGTCAGCAGTCAACAATAATGCTATTGAAATTATTTAATGCCTTTTCATTGATTAATCAGATTCTAAATAGCCCTTTTCTCCATATTTCCTTTTAGTCTCTGACCTTGGGGTTTTCTGACCCTTTTCCTAACATTTCTCAATTGTCACATTAGAGACTTCTCTCCTACACCTTGGTAAATGAGGAATTGAGCTTCTTTCTTTCTGAAACTCGCTTTGATGAACAAGACAGGGATCTTCCTGCAGCACCTCAGACTCCTAGTGAGTCAAATTTCCTTGGTCTACCTACTTGAAGACTCTTTTAGCTTTTATCTCTCATTTTCTGTGCACAGCGGTCCTTGTCATCTTCATATTCTTCCTTCTCCCTCCTTTCTATCCCTTAAATCATCTGCTTCTCTCATCCATATTATCTTCAAAAATCATCCTGTCTCTTGTCTCCTAAATTCTCCTGTGTTCTTAACATGCATTTCTAAGTTTGTTTGTTTGTTTTCCTTTTTCTCACTTGGTCCCTTTCTCAAAACCCTCACACATCTGGGAATTTAGCTCACGCAGGTCATATGACAATCACAATTCATATTTCCTGCTCTCATTATCATGTATACAGGCATATAGTAAAATATGCATTTATAGTCCATAAAATTTGCTTTGAAATTTAGAGAATAAAGGCTAAAGTACATTCCACACTGGGGGACTTCTCCATTGTGGATGACCTCTGCATTGTATGTGTGGTGAGAGGCAGGTCTCCAGGGTGTCTGTCGCACCTCCATCGGAGGGGCAGGATCAATCTCGAAGGACTAACAGAGTATTAAAAGGTTGCATGGTCAGAGCCTTCCCCAAACCTTCAAACCAGTTTATGAGATGACAGTCCTTATATTTATTACTTTGCTCTGAACACTAATGCAGTGACACCATTCCATGTTCTATGAGGAAATATTTGGTTGATCATCATGCTTTGGTTCTATGTGGAAAAAAATGTTTTAAAGAAATAAAATCTAACTTAGATTTCTTTCTTTCATTTTTTCCCTTCTCACCTGGAACTCTTTTAATTCATCATTTCACATTGTGCATGTCACTGGAGGAATTTTAATCACAACAGAGAAAGTCGGAAATGGGAAGGGCTTAGAGTGGACAAGAGCTGTGTAATGAGTCTTCTAATCCTTTCCCTACAAACGCCACTCCTTTTACCATAAGCAGAGAAATAATTGAGCTGCTCCCACTACCACTACCAGTACTAGTACCACTACCAGTACTAGTACCACTACCATTACTAGTATCACTACCATTACTAGTACTAGTATCACTACCATTACTAGTACCACTACCACTACCATTGCTCCTACCACTCCCACGACTCCCACCATTAATGACAAGAGCTGCTGCAACTATGACCGACTGTTCATCATATCAATTCCAGTTGTTTTATAGACAAACTCTCCTTTAATCATTATAAAACGTTCTGCTAAATGTCATTATTGTTGTCTTACAGAAAAGGAGAAGCTGACACACAGAGAAGTTTAGTACCTTGAGAGAGTGCCACAACTGGTCAGTTGCAGGACCAGGATTTAAACTTTGGTCTGTTGAACTCCACGCATTAGCCGTTATATATTTTCATCTCCCATGGGGATGTGGCACAAGGCTGTATCTTGATCATAGCCTGCTGCTGATCTAGCCCTTTGAAGCTTAAATGAGGTGGTGAGGTTCAAATCCAAAAGGCCACCCCTAGTGTGAGGCCGGAGACATTGTCAGCTCCAGCAGGGGAGAAGTTTTCTTACTGCTTTTCCACCTCTGCTTCCACATTTCTGCTTCTAATCTTCAATGTCTCGATTTCTTCTTTCTCTCTCTTCCAGATACCTGTCTCCTTTTAGCTTTGAGTTAAGCAACTAGTTGAGCAAGTGTTAGGTAAGCTGATAGTTGAACAGGTGGACCTGCGGTATTTTACAAGGTGATCTTTGTCATAGAGCCTGGCTTTCTTGCTCCTCTCCCAGGGCTTAGGCTTTCACTTCATATGAGAGAAGGGTCTGGATGCAAGCAGGCTTTTACGCCTGTGCTTCACCAAGAAGGGCCCTCTCATATCTCCTGTCTTGTCCCAACCTTTCCTGTGAGCAACCACTCAAGGCTCATGGAAAAGTGCTAGAGAATGAACGTATACTGTCTTTAGGTCCGGAGCTCCCAAGATGGCTCCCAATTGACTAAATTGTCGATTTAGTGCACCACTGGCCTTTAAGAGTTTGTACAAATTTTAGTTTCCTTCTCATCCACTTTTACGATGGCAGATTCTTTCTTCCTCCCAGACTCTGCCAAATAAAGATGAAACAGTTCATGTATTCCATTTTTCTTCAAAAGGGTTTATCACTCTTTCAAATTTAGTTCATCTGATTGTCTTGTGACTTTGTAGCCTTAGCTCTCTGTGGGGTTCAGGAAGAGTTATGATTTTGTGGGTTATCTGTTTTATTTTCTTGTTGTTAGAGAAGGGGTAATCTTTTGTGGCCTTTTCAGTCCTAAGAGGAACAGAACTTCATGTCACATAATTTTTAGCAATTGAAGGGTGACTAGGGGTGAACATTTTTAGCAAACATAAAGTACTAAAATAAAACAATAGAGATTTTTAACACTGTTCTTTTAATATCGGTTTGCATTGAGAGGTTATAAATTGATGTCTAATTCCAGGAGCGATGGAATGTAAAACATATCCTTACAGTAATAAAACAGTTTTGTTGTAATGCTTTCTTTTAAAATCAAAGACCATATCTGGAACCTATGGTAACAAGTCAAAGAAAATTAAACCTATTAATGTTCAGGAGGGTTTGATACATTGCCATTGCCATTTATTTTACACTTTCAATTAATTTTATCTTAAAATTTTTTTAAATGTTTATTCATTTTTGAGAGACAGAGAAAAACAGAACATGAGTAGGGGAGAGGCAGAGAGAGAGGGAGACCCAGAACCAGAAGCAGGCTCCAGACTCTTAGTTGTCAGCACAGAGCCTGACGTGGGGCTCGAACCCTCGAGCTGTGAGATCATGACCTGAGCTAAAGTTGGATGCTTAACTGACGGAGTCACCTAGGCACCCCTCATTTTATCTTTTAAAGTTTTAAAAAATGTTAATTTATTTATTGAAAGAGAATGGAGGGAGAGAGAGAATCCCGAAGAGGCTCCATGCTCAACACAGAGCCCAATGCAGGGCTTGATCTTGCAACCATGAGATCATGGCCTAGGCTGAAAAGAGTCTGATGCTTAACTGACTGAGCCACCAAGGTGCTCCAATTCCAATTCATTTTAGTGCAAGGGGAAATACTTGCAGTCGGAGCAGCACTTACTGCTGAAGTGATATTCGGTGATGAAATGTGATGCTCATCTGAGAGCAGGGATTTCTCCTGAATGCTTGCATTTAGTTCCCACCTCCCTCTGAGTAAGAGAATATGGTTCATTGTGGTAAGTTGAAAATGGCCCCAGAAGGATACTCATGTCCTAAGCCCTAGAACCAATGATTGTTACTTTGTTGGAAAATAGTTTTGCAGATGAGATTAGTTTGGGTTTTCTGAGTAGACCCTAAATGCTATCAGAAATGTCCTTCTGAGAGAGTTGGAGGGAGAGTAGACATGCAGAAGAGAAGGTGACATGAAGGCTGAGGTCAAGCCTGAAATGATGCAGCATTCCACGGGCCTGCTGGCACTTCCAGAAGCCAGAACAGGCACGGGGCAGATTCTCCCCTAGAGCCTCCAGAGGGGGTGTGGCCCTGCTGACGCCCTGATTTTGGCCCAGTGAAACTAATGTCAGACTTTTGGTTTCCAGAATTGTAAAAAAATAAATTTCTGTTGTTTTAAGCTGCCACATTTGTATTAATTTCTGACAGCAACCAAAGGAAACTAATAAATACATTTATCTTGTTTCAAAAAATCTTAACTTGTTCCCATTTTACTATTTTGAAATGTCATTTGATACAAGTCAGTTGTATTGAATGTGTATTTCCTATGAGTTCATTCAAGATGGTCACTGCTTTTGTAGCTTTAACTTAGTTTAATTTTTTAATAGTAAAGGAAAAAGGAAAATTATACTCAGCCTAAGATGGTATCACACACATTACATAGTACTTGTGTAAATGATTGGTTGACAGATTTTTGGCTGTTTCTCATTAATCTTGGTTTGCATGCATACTAGCGGTGACACATTTATATATTTGGGTCCTCCCAAAAAATGACTCAAAGGGCTCCCCATCCACTGCTGTCTTTAAAACAATATACCACAGGTGCAGAATGGGGCCTTGTGGGGCCATTTGTGGGGACAGGAGACAAAATTTTCAGAAAGTCCAGAGAAAATAAAAAGATAAACTGAAATATCCAGAAATGTATTAACTTTTTGCTTAAGAACATAATGGATTTATCATATGTTTATTTTTCCAGACTTGTATATGTGCCCACCATAATTTCTACTCCTTTTACCTTTACTTACTTATTTAGTACATGGTGCTTATTTTCTACCACACTATATACACTAATTTAAATTGTATCTATCATTTATTTGTCTCTTCCAAAATAATATATTATAAGAGGGTCTTTCTTTTGTTTAATGATGTATTCCAAGTCCCTCAACCAGTGTCTGGGACATACTGGGCATGCAATAAATATTGGCATAGTGAATGGAGAAATGACTATATAGAACCTAATGAGGTCACTGTTAGTTTCATCTCAGATAGGTGTTACTTGTGATAAAAGCTAAACTCTTTTGAGAATTTCAGAAAGAATGGAAAAATACTTGCTTTAATTGCCTGTTTTAGAGTTAAACATTCTGCTTATTCTCATTTTTTTCCTGATAAACTAAAACACTTAAAAAATTTAGTTGCCTGTGGGACCCCTATTACCTCCTTGCTGCCCTTTCCAACCACTGGTGTTGCACCTCACTAGGCTTCAGCCACTCCAGGCTTCTTTCTGATCCCTTTTCTCATCTTAGGGCATTTGCCCTTATCCTTCCTTTGCTTTGATCCCAGATGCTCTCTCTCCAGATGTCTCATGGCTAGCTCCATCACATCATTTGGCCTCAGGTCAGATACCACTTCTTCAGAGAAGACTTCCCTGATCCTTTAAGCCAATGGTTCTCGACTGGACGTGATCTTGTCCCTCATGGGACATTGGGTGATGTCTGGATACAATTTTGTCACAGCTGGGGAGGAAGGATTATGCTATTAACATCTAATGGGTAGAGGCTAGGAATGTCGTTAAATATCCTATGATGTACATGACAGACCCCCACCCAACAAAGACTTATCAGGCATAAGAGGTCAACAGTGCCAAGACTGAGAACCCCAAAGCAGCCCCCTCTCTAACGCTTGTAACCTCCTTGCCTGCAGTGTTTTCCTTCCACATCACACTTGTTAAGAATCAAAATCACTTTTTAAAATTTATCTGTTTATTTATTTTCCTATCTCTCTGACCCACTAGAATGTTAAGTTCCAGGAAAGCAAGGTCCTTGTCTATCTTATCCATATAATATCCCCAGTGCCTGGACCTGGCACCTATGGACTTCCAAGTATTTCTGGAGTAGATGAATAAACAAATAATCACAAACTGACCGTTCTCCGCCCCGCCATCCCTCGAAACAGAATTGGTGTAGCCCAGCTAGTTGTCTTTTTGTTTTGACTAAAATTTGAAATGGTCTTACCTTTCAGCATGAGCCCTCTTTCCCTATCATTTTTAACTATTTTCATGAATATCTGTATAAGTTACAGAATCTAAAATTAGAATATTTGGATTCAAGCAGGACTTTCTCACTTATCAGTCCTGTGAGAATCTACTTGAAGAAGTTACTTTACTAGCTTTTGGAGAAGTCACTTTATCTTTGTGGTTTTGGGTTTCCAAATCAATCCTTCAAGGGAGGATAATGCCAGTACCTCTTCAAAGAGTTACTTTGGAGACTAAACAGATAATGATGTAGTAATTTAGGAAGCAGTTGGCAGAGGAAGCACACATATATTTGTTGTTTGTTATTATTATTATTATTATTTTATTGCTTATTATCACACAAGCATAGCACAGAATTATTCCAACCATTTTAAGTGTACAGTTTAATAGTATTAAGTACAATCACACTATTGTGCAAGTATTATAATTATTCTTATCCTCTGGACCTGTATTTTCTTTCTTCCAACTTCTCTTGGTGTGTGGCTCTTACTTTAGTCTTTGTATTTAAAGATATATCCTACTGTTAGATACAATCTGACTGTCTCTCTGATTCTTAGATGATAGGCACAATACATTTTATTGCTCGGGGCATCTCCAAGCTTAATGGTGCACGTTTGTCCATTGTATTCATCAAGTTGCATGCCTTGTATCGAGCTTTTCCTAAGCACTTTCCCAATAGCAACACAGGAAGTTTAGCACACAATTTCTTCCTGGCCATGTGGTTAACAAGCACATCCACTGTAAGTTAAGTGCGAAATTCTCGCCACCTTCGAATTGATGGTAACAAGTCACAGAAGATGAATATCTGGTTTTATAATCCTAAAATAGAGGCTTAATAGCAAGTCATGAAAGTAAAGATTTGATTATAGAGATTAGAAGAATTGAAATTGGGTTTTATAGCAATTGAGTAACTATTAAGAATACTTCAAACACCTTGAAAGGATCCTTAAAATACCAGGGTTTAAAACAAGATCTAGATATGGGCTAAGGATTTTTTCCAAGGGGAAAAAAATCCTACTCACTTAATTAGGCAACTTTTAAAAATTGTCAGTACAATTGTTTAAATATTGTCTCCCAGGGTTCTAAAAGAACAGATTACATGGGGAAATTAGTGCTGAGGGCTAGGAAGAAATGAAGGTGTTTTTCAACAATCATGTTTGGATTATATTCAAAATGCCAATTCTAATCACTCCACAATTTTATAAAGGTTGATGGTCTATTAGTGACCTTTCTTGAAAGCTTTTCAAGAGGTTAGATTTGTTGGGAAACATTATTAAGTGAAGTTTTGCAATGCAAATTTTTTCACAGCCTTTATTCATGGAAATTTCTCCTGAAGTAATTGAAAGGTTAGACATGTAGTTACCTGAACTAGAGTTTAAAAAATGAGTGTGCGCAGGCTGGCAAGGCATTGTTACACATGCAGGTGTGTTATAACCTCAGAACATGGGTGTGGCACGTAAGAAAAAAGCCTCATTAGGTAGGAACTTCCAATGGGGAAATGAATCTTCTGGTGGGAAAGAATGGAAATCCAATGGCCGCTATGCCCAACGATTCACAGAGCACTAGCTTCCAATTATGCCTGGAACCCAGGTCATCTAAGCCCAGGCCAGGGACACTTTCTCTTCCCCACGGTCTCATCAATTACCAGAACTCTGAGAACCCAGGCTCTTGGAATTTGCTGTCTGCTCTTCCCTCTAGCCCGCAGCTGGCTGGCTTTAAGCCTGCCAAGGCTTCAGGGCAATTCCCAACCTCGTCATGGGGCACACACAGGAGGAAGTGCTCTAGTCTACCTGCTTGAGACTTCTTGGGAGCATTTCCTCAGCTCAGCTGCCTTGATCTGTCAGAAAACTTCATGAGCTGAAAATCTGTCAGTGTTTGCATTTACGAACTTGCTATTCGATGGTTGTATAATCTAACCATTCCAAATTGCTCTCAACTGAAACTTGGCATGTGTGCTGACAACCCCAGATGCAGTTTTTTAATTGAAAATGGTTGGTGATTTTTGATTCACATGTAAAAGCAACAGTGTGCAATTCTCATGATTCAGATCTTTGGTATGATTCTCAGATAATGCTGTCAGTTCATGACCACTGCTTTCTAAAGGCCAATAAATGTCATGGCTTGATGGTGGGTTAGGATCTGGGACAAATCTTTCAAAATGCATTGTGGCTTATATTTCGGTTCAGCATTTCATAGGCAGATCTGAGACTCCAGTGGTAAAGTGTTATGTGATGGGAAAATGAGGACTAGTTTATTATCAAAATAGGGGAGAATGAAACGATATAAGAATGTGAAGTAGAGATGGCAAAATAGGAAGTCACATCTCTCAGCACTACTGCTGAGTATTTGTTTAAGGGCAGGCTTAGACAGAAATATGAAGTAAGAAGCTTTCTTTCTCAGCTCTCTTCTCCTTCCCCATTGCAGCCTTTAATGTGTCCCGTTCCCCTTTTTCCCACCCTCACTTGTTTTCTATGTCCCCAGAGATGTCAGGGCCAAGTCACTGGCATTAAAGAGTTTCTTATTTTAACTCTTTATGGAGCAAAGGATTTCAGGAATATGTTTGGTATGTCACAGCACATATTCTACAAAATCTTAGCACCTAAAGATAAAACGAACTGTGCTTAAGGTTACCATTTTTTTTGAAAATTGTCCTTTCAGTGTTTCTAACTTCCAATTCCAAGAAGAGAAAAAGATAGTCATGCAGTGTATAAAAGTCAGTGAAATTAATAGCATGGTTGGATTTTGCCCTGAACACAGTATCATTAGACACCTAAAATGCAACTGTGTATAGCATTTGTAAGCATAGAAACTTCCAATTAGGTAAATTATTTAAGATATTTTAAGCATAATTGTAAACATTAGGTACTACCTTGGAATGAAATGTAATAGAAACAGACAAAAGAATGTTTTGCTTAAAATAATCTGGGACAGAACGTAGAGAGTTTGGGATAGTGTCATGGATTTTTTAAGAGTCCAAAAACTATCAGTAGGAATTCTATCTTCTCTATCTTTTCTCGCATGTCTTTAGAGCACGGACTATCTAAACAAACTGCTCACTAGCAGAGAAAAAGTAAGATAGCTAATGAGATTCTCTACCAACAAAACCACCTGCCCCAAATAACTGAAGTGGTTGCTATTGACAGGAAATATAAATGTCTATGCAACAGTTTTCTTGGAGAAGCTAAAGCTTTCTAAAGGGATTTTGTTTTTCTTAAAGATCTGTTAAAATTTTCTAAAATCTGTTAAAAATTATCACTCATGTAAAAGTTCCCATTTACGAAAAGTTGTCCATTTGTATTAGTAACATTTCTTTTGCTGATTCAATTAATTGATAGCTGGATTCCCACTCACTGTGTTGTTCTAAAACAAATACTTTTAAAATGTCAATTAGATACGTATCTATATTTTATATTCAATCCATTCTCTCTTTAGTGAATAAGGCAAAATTAAGATTCCATCAAGGTGGTAAATGGAGAAGTTTATCTATAGTCAATCTTATGTACTTATACCAATTTATTTCTTGGTTCCTGTTGCAACTTGCCTTTGGGAGATGATATCTTTAGATTTCATTTCATGTCTGCCCTAGTGAATGTTTTCTAGTACAATATAATCTTGAGTTGCCACTTTGTAATAAGACTTCCTTTGGTCACTAGACTATTCTCTGAAGTTGTTAAAGCTTGCAGATCTTAACTATAAAGCTGGTTGGTGCAACTTAATTAAACTACAGCATATTGAATTTTGGTGCTAAAGCTGTGTTTTCAATTTATGAATGTGTTTGTCTTTGAGTTATTTACTTTTCAGGGATGGTGAGTTACCCCTCCCATGACTGTCTGGCCATTTCTGATGAAGTCAAAATTATTCTGGAGTGGTCCTTCCCAAAGAAGAGTATGGTTTCTCTGCATACAGTGAAAAGTGAACATGGGACTTAATTTGGGATACCATTTAAAGAAAATTTTAAATGTTTATTTATTTTTGAGCGAGGAGGGGCAGAGAGAGGAAAAGAGAGAGAGAGAGAGAGAGAGACAGACAGACAGACAGACAGACAAATCTGAACTAGCTTCCAGGTTCCGAGCTGTCAGCACAGCATCTGATGTGGAGCTTGAACCTATGAACTATGAGATCATGACCTGAACTGAAGTTGGATGCTTAACCGACTGAGCCACCCAGGATATCTCACCTGGGATACCATTTTTCAATCAACCCAAGACATTTCTGATCTGTGTTTCTGTGCAATTCATTGTGTGTGCACTTAGATAATAAAACTTACTTTAATATTATGTAAGTGAAAGACAATTACACTTATTTTGCAAAATTTGTATAATTATGTGTATGGGATATTTGAAGTATCTGTCACTACACTCCTCCAGTGATAATAATAATGGATGGTTTATGCTATAAGGAGATTAAGTTAACAATTTTTTTTACATATTTGACATAAAGGATATGAAGGGGATTCTCTGTTAATTCCATATATGGGAATTTATCATCACAAACTAGAGAGCTTACAAGGGTTTGTAGGTAGGTTATATAGCTTAATCTATGCCATGGAATGCTGCAGTCATTGTGTGCAAGCCCAGCAGACCTGAGTTTTAGCTTCCCTTTGCAGCAGCTAAAAGTATTTGGAATGGTGGTGTCTAGGGGTCACCACAACTACCATTCATAAGTAAGACATAGAGTGGCTTATGTTACTCTTTAAGTTGTAAACCTGGAAGTAGACTTGGGTGTTGGCTGCTCCTGGGCCACTGGTGGAGTGACTCCAGTAGTGGTTGGGATTCCTCTCAATGGTAGCTAAAAATACTCTTGCCACAAAGCAGGAGTATATTTGACTAGATGCCACAATCAGATGGTCAACAGTGATGTTTACAGTGGCCCATCAAAGCTACCCTGAGGAGGAAGAATGTCCTGATTTTTCATAATGGCAAGAATAAGAAGAAGGATTGATCTTGGAATGATGGCACACTTACCTGTTTGGAGTGTGAGGGCTGCTGGAGGGTCAAGTAGGTATCCTATCTGACCTTTTCCCCTAGACCTGAGCAAACTTCAACGTGGAACTATTTAAGAGGATATGTTGCATTGTTAAGACCTCTTTAAAATAGATGTTTATACTTGCCAAGGAAACATTTCTTTCTGGGATGCCAAGAAAGATGATCCGGATTAAAAAACATTTTTTTTTTTTATTATTGAGAGACACAGAGATACAGAGTATGAATGCAGGAGGGGCAGAGAGAGAGGGAGACACAGAATCCAAATCAGGCTCCAGGCTCTGAGCTGTCAGCACAGAATCCAACGCAGGGCCAAACCCACGAACAATGAGATCATGACTTGAGCTGAAGTCGGACACTAAACCGACTGAGCCACCCAGGCACCCCAATCTTAAACTGTAGAGAAACCCCCCGCCCTTTTGATATACTTTTAGAAGATGAATGAATTTCTTTATGTCTCCTGAATGTTTTTTGGTTTATAACTGAGACAATCCCCAGAACCTCTGCTGTCTTGTGGGCAGCGATAGATCTTGTTCCTTTATTGTTTTATGCAATAGGGCAGAAATGCATCCACATAAAGGAGTATCCTAGGTAGGGAAAGAAGCTGATTCTTTCAATGATGTGTCTTTTGTGATGTTATCTCCTTTTGTCTGATAACCAGATTTGGCAGTAGGCTAGGGTGTATTGAATTGCAGGTTTCTCTCGCTGTTTCTAAGTCTTTTCCATATGGACTAGAGACATGACTTCAAAGCTCTAGATCTTGTCAGATTTCCATCAAGGCTGCAGAACTGGTTTATAATGTTCAAAAATAAATCTTATGTTAGTAGGGTTTTAAACATACATGCAAATTGAAAAAATAGTACAGAAAATGCCTTTCTAGCCTATACCCGGTTTGCCTATTACTAATATCTTACATTAATATGATATATTTATTCTTTTTTATTAAGTTCTTTAAAAGTTTATTATTTTTGAGAGAGAGAGAGAGAGAAAGAGAGACAGAGAGAGACAGAGTGTGAGTGGGGGAAGAACAAAGAGAGAGGGAGACACAGAGTCTGAAGCAGACTCCAGGCTCTGAGCTGTCAGCACAGAGCCTGCTGAGGGCTTGAACTAAATGCGAGATCATGACCTGAGCTAAAGTTTGACTCTTAAACTGACTGAGCCATCCAGGCAGCTCTGGTATATTTATTCTAATTAATAAACCAGTATTAATATAAGTTTGAGATAAATTCCACAGTTTATTCAGATTTTCTTAGTTTTTGCCTAATTGTCCGTGTTCCAGGATCCCATCTAGGATACTATGTTACATTTAGTCATCATGTCTCCTTAGACTCCTCTAGGAGTCTGGGACAGTTTTTCAGACTTTTCTTGTTTTTGATGACCTTGACAGTTTTGGAGAATACTGAAGTATAGGTAAGATATTTTGTAGAATATCCCTCAGCTGGGATTTGTCTGGTGTTTTTCTTATGATTAGAACGGGACTATGGGTTTTAGAGATGATAGCAACAAAGGGAAATTGTCATTTTCTTCCTTCCTTCCTTCCTTCCTTCCTTCCTTCCTTCCTTCCTTCCTTCCTTTTTGAGAGACAGAGAGAGACAGTGTGAGCAGGGGAAGGTCAGAGAGAGAGAGGATACAAAATCTGAAGCAGGTTTCGGGCTCTGAGCTGTCACACAGAGCCCGACGTGGGGCTCAAACCCAGGAACCGTGAGATTATGACCTGAGCCAAAGCCAGACGCTTAACTAACTGAGCCACCCAGGCGCCCCTCTTTCTTTTTTAATGTTTATTTCCTTCCTTTTTGAGAAACAGAGAGAGACAGTGTGAGCAGGGGAGAGGCAGAGAGAGAGTGAGACACAGAATTCGAAGCAGGCTCCAGGCTCTGAGCTATCAGCACAGAGCGCCCAATGTGGGGTTTGAATTCACAGACTGCAAGATCATGACCTGAGCTGAAGTTGGACTCTGAGCCAACTGAGGCACGCAGGCTCAGACATTTTTATTTTCATCACATGATATCTAGTGTATATACTATCAACATGACTTACCACTGTTGATACTGACGTTGATCACTTGGTTTAGGTAGTGTTTGTCATGTTTTTCACTGTAGAGTTAGTTACTCATTTTTTTTCTCCTTTCCATATACTACGGGAGGAAGTCACTATACACAGTCCATTTAGAAGAATTTATTACCACAAACTAAGACAAATTATAAGAGCTTAGGGGTGAGTGATATAGCTTAAGCCCTATCACAGTATGATGTAAAAATGGGGAGTTATGCTCTACCTCCTTGGGGGTATAGTATCTATATAAGTTATTTGGAATTTTACTACATGGGTAATTTGTTCATTCTCCCTACTTATTTACCTTTTGAGTCATTTATTTATGTCAATATAGAGTCATGGGTTTTTATTTTTAACTTTGGGTTATAATCCAGTACTACTTTATTTTTTTGTTTAAATTGTTCTAGTTTTACCATTGGGAGTTCTTTCATTTGGTTATTTTGCCCTTTGATGTATCTCTATCTCCCTATTTTTTTTCTTTTTCTTTTGAGCACTTCCTTTGGCACTATAAGATAAGGATCATATCTTATGCTTTATGCTCCAGTCTTACAATTAGCTATTTCTCCATGGACAGAACAGTTCTCCTTGTCAGAAGTTTTTTTTTTAATGTTTTTATTTATTTTTGAGAGAGAGAGCATGAGGATGGGAGAGGCAGAGAGAGGGAGACACAAAATCTGAAGAAGGCTCCAGGCTCTGAGCTGTCAGCACGGAGCCTGATGTAGGGCTTGAACTCATGATCCATGAGATCATGACCTAAGCTTAAGTTGGAGGCTTAACTGACTGAATAACCCCAGTGCTCCTCATCCCCTGTGTTTGATGTATGCAACTAAGTTAATGCTTTTAGCTTAGTTGACATTGAAATAGTTTTTATTTTTAATATAGAGAAGTTCAAACATATATAAAGAGAGAAATGAATCTCCGTTTAGCCATATCCAAGTTCAACAATATCACGCTGTGGCTTATCTTATGTTATTTACACCCTGATCTACTTCTTATTACTCAAACACCGTTATCATTTAATCTGTTAGTATTTCAGCAATATCCCTAAATAATAATAACCTTAAAATATATGGCATAGAGAAAAGAAACTTAATAATTTGGTCAGTGGTAGATTAAAAGTGTTAATAATAATTTGCCTCTCCTCATTCAAGTGGTGGGGTCTGTGTCCTCTCCCCTTGTTTTGGGCAGTATCTGTGGCTTCTGTATGGCAGAACTGATGATGTGCCAGCTTTGGGGTCCTGGACCTAAGAGTTTCCATTTTATGTCTCTTGAAACACTTTTTCTGGGAGCCTTGAATTTCACAGAAGAAATTCAACTACCTTGAGACAGCTGTGATGGAAAGGCACATGTAAGTACTCCAGTCAACAGACCAGCTGAGCCCAGCCTTCTAGCCCTCTCTGCCAAGGCACCAGACATCTGAGTAAAGCCATCCTGGACCATCCAGAACAGCCCATCTGTCACCTCAGTTGACAACATGTAGAGCAGACAAATCATCCAGCCTAGCCCTGCTGTATTTTCTAACTCAGAAAAATTATGAGATATATTTAAATGGTTATTGTCGAATTCACGAAGTTTTGAGGTAGTTTGTTATGTAGCAAGAGATAAAAACCAGTATAAATATATTTTATTCTTTAAAAATATTATTTATGTATAGCATATTACATTATTTTCAGGAGCATAACAGCGTTTTGACAATTCTATACATTATACAATGGTCACCACAAGAAATATAGTCACCATCTGTCACCATACAATGTTATTACAGTGTTACTGACTATATTTCTCTGTGACTTCTTTATTTTATAACTGGAAGTTGGTAACTCTTAATGCCCTTCACCCAGTTTGGACATCTACCCACCTCCCTTTCCTCTGGTAAGCACTGGTTTGTTCTATGTATGAGTCTATGAACTAGTAAGCTGTTAAAATTTGTATTCTCAGTGTGTATGGGCATCATCTCTCTTGAGAGTGTGACTTTTCCTTCCCTTAGAAGGACTTTCTGAAATCATGTTGATCAATTTATAGTTTGAGTATTTCTTACTTTTGTTCTTAAGTAATTTATGTCTATATATTTACATAATTTAAATTTTACTAATGACAGTCATAACATTCCTGCAAATATAGCAGTTGGCTTTCCCATATTGGCATGAGCTGACTCCACCATATCACTGATTGATGGCCACTTCTTGATCAGTTTGTGCTGATTTTACCTCAACATTCAGCTCTGGTGGAACAGTTATATTGCCTGGTTTTGGAGTCAGGGTTGAGTTAAAATTTTGTTTTTTTGTGGCATGACTTAATGCCTTAGTAGTGTGACTTAGTAGGTAAGTTACTTAACGTCTCATCTTGTTGCCTCAAGTGCCAAATGGGGATAGTGGTACCTACCCCAAAAAGTTGTGGAAGATTAAATGAGGAAAACATGAACCCAGACTACATTGTCCGCTCTAATATTCCTAAAATTATTTGGTTAAAAGAATGGGCTCCTTTTGTCAGTAGTGTCAAACTTACATAATAAAAAAAAAAAGCCAGTATTTCTTAGCAGGTGAGATTAAGAAGATTTTTCTCAGTCTTTGGCCCTTGGTTTGGCCATATGGTGGGGTGTGCGGGCTCTTGGTTTTGGTCCCTACAGAGCAGTATCACAGTGGGTGTGCAGTGAAGCAATGGGAGGGCTGGAGCATACCTGGAAAAGGCTGTTAGCGGAAAGAAGCACCAATGTTCATTACATGAGAATTCTTGACATGCCCATTCTGCGAGGTGCTTGGGAATTATATGGTCTGCCTTTTGCAGACTAGCAAACTGAAGATAAAAGAGGTCACAACTTGCCCCAGGATTAGAGTGGCAAGGCCGGAAAAAGAACGGCAGAAATATTCAGCATGGCTTTTTGTTAATGGATTCACTCCAATGCCCAGGCCATGCAGGTTCTTTAATTTTCCCCAAACCATACCCTTAAATGAGGCCTTTTTCAGGCAGAGACACTAATCCAGCCCTGAGGTGGAATAATTCCTCCTCTGCACCCTTCTTTGATGTGTAGCTGATATGAAACCGGGTGCCAACATATGTTTGTACAAATATATTGGCAAATGTAAGCAGCCTACTGCTAATTACTACACTTTGAACCTCATGTGAAGTTTGAATGATGCCTCAAGGAATTTGAATCTAAGAAATTATATATATATGTGTGTGTGTGTGTGTGTGTTTCCAAATGTTTGCAAAAATTGGTTAACTTCTTTGTGGTTGGAACTGGAAGACATTCAAGAATTATCGTGTCTTCCCAAATCTTTGGGAGATAATGTTTTTACTTCAGGATTTCTGGTCAAACAGCTGCTGAAAGAGATTGAAACATTATAGACACTTTGAAAATGAAAAAGGGAAGCTTAAATTTAAAAATCCAAGATTACTTAATATATTGAAAAAAAATAAGAACAACATAATTTAAACTGACTCTATACAAAAAATGGAGAGTGATACAGACCAGAGGTCTCCAGTTACAAATCATTTATAGTTAGAAAATATAGTTACTGGATTGAAAACATTAGGAATAAGGGCTACCATGGAAACTTCGGAGTGGCCTGTCCTGCTTTAAGGTATTCAAATTCAGATGCTTCCTAAGTACTATGCTGGCATAGCAGAGTTGAGAAGGCCAGATCAGGCCTTTGTCCTCAATGTGGTGTTCCTTTGATTTAATGTTCCTTGAAGAGGTGATGCAAAGGGGAAAAACATAGAGAAACAAATCAAGAAACAGACTCTTAACTGTAGAGATCCACCTAAAGGTTACCAGAGGGGGATGGGTAAAGTAGGTGAAGGGGATTAAGCAGGGCACTGATGATGAGCACCAAGTGATGTATGAAAGTATTGAATCACTATATTGTACACCTGAAACTAACATTATACTGTATGGTAACTAACTGGAATTAAAATAAAAACTTAAAAAAATGGTGCTTTCATCATTTTATTACATATTTCAAACTGAAACATTATTTTTAAATTTGAATTGTATGAATACATTTCTTACACTAATTGTGCTCATTTTGAAGTTTGATTTAAGTAGCTGTCCAATGGTATTTTAACTTTTAGCAGTGGATGTATAGAATTATTCTATTGATCAGCTTCTAGATGTCTCAAATTCCTAATACAGAAATATTATAAAAATACTTGCTTTTTAAGAATATGAAATTTATGCATTCCATGGAGATATGGAAAATACTGTCAGAAAGTGAACTGGATACCAGGGCACCTGGGTGGCTCAGTCAGTTAAGTGTCTGGCTTCGGCTCAGGTCATGATCTCACTGTTTGTGGGTTTGAGCCCCGAATCGGGCTCTGTGCTGTCAGCTAGCTCAGAGCCTGGAGCCTGCTTCGGATTCTGTGTCTCCTCTCTCTGATCCTTCCCTACTCTCACTGTCTCTCAAAAATAAATAAAAAATATAAAAAATAATTTAAAAAAAAAGAAAGTGAACTGTATACTAAAGGCGGAAAGTCTAACTGCAGAGGTGGCTTAGTCACTATTTCTGTGATGAATTGATTTTGCTGGTCAGTTGGTAAGATGGGGAAAATTCGAATGTTTGAGCATTGTGCTTAAGTGGAAGGAACTTGTAATGATGCAGTTTTATTATTCTTAAATCTAGAAATTTGGATTCAAATTTTAAAACTTGCTTTAGTTGCAAGGAATATATCTAAATTGAAAATGTAAGGGTGCTTGGGTGGCTCAGTTGGTTAAGTGTCTGGCTTCAGCTCAGGTCATAATCTCATGGTTTGGTTTGTGAGTTGGAGCTCCGCATGGGGCTCTCTGCAGTTAGCATAGAGCCCCCTCAGATCCTCTGTCTCCCTCTCACTCTGCCCCTTCCCCTCCTGCACATAGACACCCTCTCTCTCTCAAAAATAAACATTAATGGGGCACCTGGGTGGCTCAGTTGGTTAAATGTCTGACTTCGGTTCAGGTCACAATCTCATGGCCAGTGGGTTTGAGCCCTGTCGGGCTCTGTGCTGACAGCTCAGAACCTGGAGTCTGTCTTAGATTCTGCATCTCCCTCTCTCTCTCTGCTACTTCACCACTCATATTCTGTCTTTCTCTCAAAAGTAAATAAACATTAAAAAAAAACATTAAAAAATAGGGAAACAAAAGCAAAAAAATAAATCAAAAACCAAAAGAAAAATAAATGAGCTAATGAATCAGCCAAGTAACCCACTATGTAATTTAATAAAAAATTGTGTTTCTTAGGAGACCTATATCAGTGAAAAGAAATGATGGATTTGTAATTTGTATTTAAAGAGTTGTTTCTAAATTTCCCTAGTGCATTTGAATGTAGATTTTTCCTTTTCAATGTTTTAAATAATTTCCTGTATTTTTAGTCACTTTATTAAATTTCCTTATTTCAGTAGGCAAATATAATTGTTAAGTAACTACAATTATGTATGTGAATGTATTTGGTAAGTGTACTTGGTAATGTACACATGTAAAATATTGTGAATGATACCATCACCACCTTTGAAATCTTCAAGTATCCCATCTCTTATTTTTCCAGCTCAATTGCTCTGGTATAACCATGACAACAATTCTTCAATGTCATGGAGACCTTCAGTCCATCAACCCTATGTGCCCTATCCATCAGTCCCCCCGTCTTCACTTCCTTTCTTGTCCAGCATAATGTTATGGTCCATCATTATTATCACTCCCTTGCTAATGCCCTAAATGCCCTTGCACCTCTTTACCTTCTTCACATTTGACTAGCAAAGTTCAACCCTGCTTGAACCCAACCATCCCTTTTCCTTAAACACTATTTGGGGTAAATTTTTTACACAGTGAAGCTGACTTGTACAATTTTAGACTCTTGATCTCAGACTCCAAATGGACTCAAACAAAACCTAAAAATGTTTAGACTTCTCCCTTGTGTGGTTGGGTCAAAATTTTACACACTGTTGCTCTGGTTTGAAAAAATAAGGTAGCTTATTTTCTGTAATGGATGTGATCTCCTCTTTCTCAAATCTCACCTACTTAGCACAAGTTGGGGAGATGAGATAGTAGGGTAGGGGAAACTTAGATATAAAATTTAATTAATAGAGTATCAATTTCATATTTCATTGTTTTGAGCAACATTTAAGTCCTTTGTCTTCTAAATCTCTGCTCTTTCTAGCTCCTCTTCAGGGAGGAGCTAGTCATATGTTATTTCTGCTGGCTAGGAAAGCTGTCTTATCTGCACTGAACTTTGGCCCTTTGCACTGGTCTGCACTGAAGTATGTCTGGTCCCCTGTAGCCCTTTGGAGGTCTTGTGCGTACATCTGTTTGTGAAATCTGTAGTCTAAGCCGACAGTCTCGTTGCACAGATATCATGCTTTGTGGTGTCCTTTTTATGATGCCAAGTCTCCTCTGGTCAACCAGCCCTCTCTGCACCTTTATATCCACACATATTCCTCATGGGCGTCAAGAAACCAGTAGCAGTGTGTGTACTATGTTTCCATGGGCATTGGTCATGGTGCCAAGACAAAGAAGAGACTTGTGCTAGTGGTTTGTGTCTCTTCCATGCTTTGCCTGGAGAAACAGGCTATTAGTATCCATGTTCTTGAGTGCTTCTTTATCAGCATGTTCCTACATTCCTCTATGGAGATCCAATGCTGAGAGGAAGACAAGAGAAAGACCTTGATCCACTTTTTCTTCTTCTCCTGTCCACATTTCTCCAGGGCTGAGTTAGGTGTGCTTTTCCTCTGTCATGTGGCAGGGACTCTTCCTGAGTTTCCTGAGTCCTATCTTGAGTTTTCTCTACAAATAGTAAACTTGATGGTTAAATCAACCAGATTGGCTTTCGATACATTATTGAGAATTTAAGGAATTAGAAAACGCTTTTCTCCTGACAAAGCCTTCAAAGTTTCTCAAATTTATGGGTATTATTAGGGATTCAACTGAACACTGGTTGCTTTCCTTCTATTCCTGCTATAACCATTTTCATTTCCATCCTCCAGTGACCCTTGGCACCTACTCTTTAACTTCTCTATAGATAGATCTCTCTGAGAAGATGGAAGGTCATGTCCATGGAAATTCACATTAATATATATCAAAACTTGTTGTCCTAGTTATGCTACTAAGTTTACTTTTCTATTCTACACTATGACTATTTTATCTGTCTCCTTGCTCCTCTGAGCTTTCATTACCCTTCCCCTTCTTCCCTACCCAGGTCTCAACGGAACACCCCATCTCATATATCACTGAGAAAAATTATAGGCATCAGAGAACACTTACTGCTAAATGTATAAATAACCTACATCTTTTTCTTAGAGAAAAGGTAGACGGGGAGTCAATTTTTCCATTAAAGACCTATCCCTCTACTTTTGCTTGGAATCCCATTCCCTCTTATCTTTGTAAACACCTCAGCCCCTCCTGTATCTTTTACATTGTGAACAAGTCTCTACTAGATTATTCTCATCATTATAAAAATATGCTACGATGTCCATCTTCTTAGAATAGCATCCCCCTTATCTCTCTCGACCCTCAGTCTACTACTTCATTTCTAAACTTCTAAAATATATCACAAACTTGTTAACACATTTTCTCCTCTTATGAGATCACTTTAGAACAGATCTTTCCTGGACTGTAAAACCAACCTCCTCATTTCTATTTTTGCTCACTTCATTCCATCCTTCAATAAACCAGAGTGATTTATAATATCATGCCATTCTCCTGTTCATACCCATTTATTTTTATATTATTCTTCACACATCTTCACTTTGTTTATTCATTAATTAATGTGTTTATGATTATAAATCTCCACTGTAATTTTTGCACCATGTAAGCAAGACCAAATCTGTTTATTTTTGTTTCTCAAGCACCTTGCACAGTGATTGATAATAGTAGACATGATGAAAAACAACAAAGGGTCCCATTTATCAACATAGATGTCTGGACACCATGAATTCCAAATTAATGAGTTTCAAGTTTTTTACTAAAATAACATTTTATATAATTTAGATCACAAAGTTTTAGTAAATAAGCCTATGTTTGGAACTCCTTTTCAGCTATATTTGCAAGGAATTTGTGAATTGAGGGATGCGAATGAGTGACTATTCCCTATTGCTCTATATGTAGCCTATGCCTTGCTTAAGTAAGGTCAGGATCATCGCCATGTTGTTTGGAAGAGTGTATGTGTATAGAATTCTAACCAGGTCAGGCATAACTTGTAGATATTCCTGAAGTGAATTTTGTCTGACATACTAGGCTAGGACATGATACTAGTTTCTGTAAACCAAGAGAGGAGACAGCTGTTTTACAAATATTAATATGTGCTTTCTTGGGAATCTCATAATAAGATGACAAGAATGCATACACTCAGGGTTAGTGGAGGGAATACTTAACTGGTGAAATGTGTGATTTATATGTATGTAGGCAATTCCAAACATCAGGTAAAACAGTGTTAGTCATTTAATCTCAGAACCTTACTTTTGGTGTGAACAGCAGAAATAAACTTGAGGTGACTTACAAGATCCAAGCAGTTCATTTTTGTTTCATTATCTTTGTGCCATGATAATGACACATGGTAATTGTGTAGTTAATTCATAATGGGCTATAGAGGTATCCCATTCTCTAGATGAAACCTTCAATAAAGGGAGTCTTTCCAGCTTATAATAGGAAAAGTTGTATGTAATATTAATTTTTTATGATTTGAGTCACATCCTAAATGTCAAAATAGGGCTCTTTATTGAAAGAAAATATATCTGAAAAAAGAAGAGAAAAAGTAAAGAAAAATATTAGATATCTGAGGAATCCTCTTAATACAAAATCAATATCTGCTTCATCAGCTTACTCTCTGCATTTGTGCTAGTAAGTAGCAAATTGTGGTACAAAGAATGCAAGACTTAGCCTCCAGAGATCTGGGTTCCAATTCTCATCTGCTTGTCACTAGTTGTATGATGGCAGGCAAACCTAATTGCAAGATAATTTTCCCACTCTTGAGGGAGCTGTACTAGAAGATGTCCAAAATTTCTTCAGCTCTTGAATTTTATGTTTTAATTTTCAAGATTGTATATTCATTGATTGCGTGATGTTTTTACAGTTGCAAGCCTATGATATATAACCAAGGCAACTGAGTACAAAATAAATGCTAATCCTCAGGACCAATTTAAAGCTACTTGAAAATTGTGGTGCATTGATTACCATCTTATTAATGTGAAAGAAATAATAAGAATTCCAGAATCTCTTGACTAACCATAGAGCTTGGTTTCTGTTTTTGGAGAATCTGGACTTAGGTATGATCACAGTATGCATGATCACAATATACCTTTTGTATTATTGGTGAGACAAAGAATGGTTTCAAACGTTGTGGAGCCCCTTTGATGCAGTTCAAAAAGTACTAAACGTGTAACACTGCATCTCAATTTTTGGTCCTATTTTTAAATAGCTGCCTGTCATTGCTTCAGTCAATGATGTTAATTTTTTTGCATCTTTAAGATGGGAATAATATCTGTTTCACATGCATTATAAAAATGACTGTAGGTGAAGATAATTATGTACATAAGAATTCCCTTTATGAATTTCAAAATACAAAATATTTTGAAGATTAATTTTTGTTCTGTGGCAGAGATAAATTCTTCACAACTGTTAGTTTCAGGAAGTAGGCAATAATATTTTATAAATGTCTGTCTCAGGTGGAGACCCTGCTACACTCACTGAAACTACTATATGGGCAGCATTGCCTTGACTTTAGAGAAAAGGATGGTGTCACCTTTACTGCAGTGTTCATCAGCAGGGTAGGAGTATGTCTGAGCAATTCTGTACGGCACTCTACTCTCTTCATGGAAACGATATACTTGCTGATAAGGCACCATGAACCATCTGACCTGATGCTTTCATTTCTTTGGGTCTAGTCTTTTTTATCCTGACCCTGCCTCTTACTGCCTGTGTGACCTTGTGCATGTTACCCTCTCTGAGTCTCAGCTTTCCTATGCAACTGTTTTCTCTCCCTCAAAAATGGTAGTCATTATATTTGCTACTCTTAATACTATCATTCTCCAAATGCAGAAATTTGCATATATGTAGGTATATATCTTCTGAGATAAAGTGTATTAAAAGCTCTACTGTTGATGTCATTTATTTGCCCAACTCACTATGCCATTGGATATTATAGGAGATTTTATTGAGAGTTGCAGACCCAAAATACAGTGTCCTGAATAAAATAAAAATTTATTTCATGGATAGGGAAATAAGTAGATAAGTAGTTTAATGCTGATGCAGTGAATCTGTTCCACAAAGTGCGCAGGATTCCAGCTCTTTCTATCTTCTTGCTCCTTTGAAGGTAGGTCTGTTATCAAGATTACTTTGTGGCCCAAGAGAGCGGCTCTGGCTTGAGCTCCAGCCATCATGTGTACATTCTAGATAGCAGGAAGGAGGAAGGGACAATAAGAAAGTTAAAAAGTGTGCATTTAAAAAGGGTCCTCAAAATAGTGTATGGAATTTGTCCATTAGATGAAAATGTAGCTACCTAGATACATCTAGCAACAAGGGAGGCTGTGACATACAGTCTTGTCATGTCTGTGAAGAGGAGAACAGATACAGGGGAAAATCTAGCTCCTTTGGCACAAGAACAATTACCAGGGCATTTAAAAACATGTCCCAAAATATAGAGACAAGTAACAAAACAAAAAGGGTCGTGTGTAGTTCTATTAGGCTGAGTTTGATGAGTGTTACGAAGATTTGTTGTCATCATTGCATATAATTATCAAAGAAAAATTACACCTGATACTAAAGACTAACTTGCATGCCTGAAGTTTTTTGCTTGTTGGTTGGTTGGTTTGGTTTGATTTTGGGGACTGTGTTGTAAAGCCAAAAAATGTTTAGGAATCCTACTTATCATGTCAGTTAATGTGAGTTATTGGTTGATTTCTATTAGTTTCTGGATGTCTTATTGACGAAGTTATATAAAACCTGAATTTATATAAAACCCAAGTTTCTGTTTTTAGCTATTGTTGAGGAGGAAACAATCTGGAAAAAGTATAAATATCTTCAGTGGAAAGCTTATGTCACTTTCTGTAAAGCATATATAATATCTTTAAAAAACACATTACTTTCTTGTATGCTGTGAAAGCTATTTTTTTTCACAGGAAAGCCATGTTTAAAAATGATCTAAGAACTTGGTTTAGGGTGTCAATCAATAAAGCACATGAATAACCAGTGAAGAGCGGTCACTATGCTACCCAAGGGGAAGTCATCCAAGAATGAAATCAGTACAACAGCTGAATTGCATCCTTCATCAAACACATGTAAAACAGATCAGAAAGCCATCAATTCCCAATGCTGGCATGGGTGGTCTTTCCACAGCGTGTGTAATTTCCAATTTAACAAAGGTTAATACACTTTTTAAATTTGAAATGTCAAAATAGTAAATCCTATGTGGGTAAACTAGATGGCAGCTTTACAATTTATAATGGATATTCAGTTAAAATAGTAAAGTCATTGTAATTCCATTTGCAGAGCTTTTCTGTTTTTTGTTTTTTCTTTTTAAACTAGTGATGTATATTCTGGCCAATAGTTGTTACAAGCCAGGAATAAAGTATCTAATATAAGACACAATTGTCCTTAGGGTCAGGATGGGCTGGTATGATAGAAAGAAGACAATCATATATTGTTAATTAAACATTCTGATTAGTGTGCTTCCTTTTGCTATCTACCTTTTCATGACTCGCTTTTTCTGTTTCATTGTTTTTTCCTGGGGAAAATTTAATTTTAGATACCAGTTTGAGTATTTAATCTGTTCTTGCTTTTTATTTTGAATTTTCTCTTTAATTTTAGAGCATAATATTAATAGGAAATTTGCTTATTCATGAGATAAAATGTGTTTGTAATTTTGGCTTTCTGTAATCAATTTTTCCCTCCACTATTTCCTTTAATTAAATAATTCCTTTACAGGAACAAGTCATGAATGGCTGAAAAAATTAAATTTACTTCTTTATCTGCAGTAAATTCACTGTGGCAAGTATGCTCACCAATACTGAAAATGTTCTCTATGGTTTAAAAAAAATAGCCACATGAACCAAATGATTGTCTTTCAGGTTTTGGTATTTCAGAACTCTTTTTTGGATCTGTGTTAATTCAGTTTATTTCAACTATTATGTATTGAAAGGCTACTTGATGCCATATGCTTTGTCAAGATTGGGACATACAAAGGTGAGTGAAGCATTGTTCCTTGAACTTGCGAAGTTTAGAGTCTAGACTGGAACTTGAACCTTGTAACTTCAACTCCTTTTAGAAAAATAAAATAGAATATCAGTCATTCTGAGAAATGTAAATTAGGGATTTAAGGTAAGAAATGGGTGATTTAACCCTAATGGAAGCAATATAGCAGTATTGTACAAAATTTACATGTTTTTTCATCTCTCTAGATTATTAGTGTTCTCGAAATGTTTTTTTAAAAGAGAATCAATTTTTTTATTTTTTTAAATGTTTTATTTATTTTTGATACAGAGAGAGACAGAGCATGAGAGGGAGAGGGGCAGAGAGAGAAGGAGACACAGAATCTGAAGCAGGCTCCAGGCTCTGAGCTAGCTGTCAACACAGAGCTCGACGTGGGGCTAGAACCCACGAACGTGAGATCTGACCTGAGCCGAAGCTGGAGGCTTAACCGACTGAGCCACCCAGGCGCCCCTAGAAATGTTTTGAAAACAAGAAGATTCCTGTTTCCCAAATATATTACAAAGACTCTTTGTGTATAACTTGGAGGTTGTGAAAATCTAGTTCTCTCTTCCTAACCCAAAGAAACTTTCTGTTTTACACCATTCTGACCAGAAGAATAGTGTTAAAATCAGAAGTATTCAGATCTTTTGATTTGAGCAGTGCTGCATTTTCTTCTAAAGTTGAGTTATAAAGAAAATAACCAATGATCAAGGATAGTTATTGATTTTATATACCTCAACCTCTATGAATCTCTTACCTTTCGAAAATCAGTTTAGTGTTTAATCCCAAAGCATTATTTCCTTAAGAGTCTACAGCATATAAGGCATAGAACATCTGAGAAATATCTAACAGTGACCATATTACAAAAGTAATTTATCAAAATAATAAAGTTGCATTGGAATGAATCTTTAGTAGACTTACTATGTAAGTGGGGAATTCTTAATGCTACCTCAATGCAAAAGTAAAAGGAAACAAAGAAGATTTTGCAATCAAATGAGAACCTGAGAGGCAAAAGACACAGAAGTGTAAAATCCTCCTGCACAGCCAGCCAGATGAGGTTTTTTGTTTGTTTGTTTCTTTTCTTCTGCAGTCCAGTGTGATTTTTTTTCTTTACCCCACCCCTTCTCCTTCACTTCTTTTTCAGTTCCTTGCTCCATTTCCCTCAACTTTTTGAACATGTTGTAATGTACTCCACATTTTCCTGGTGCGATTACTCTGACCTCTGACAGTTCATCTCTTAGGAAAGAGACTGGCGATGGTCTATAGACTTCACAGGGGACAGTACATAAGCGGGCAGTTTTCTTAGTGGCTTACAGAAAGGTAAACGGATGCCTTCCATCTCAGAGGGAACTGTGCGGTGAAATGGCGGGCTTCTGCAGATGGAGAACTACCATTTGCTGTGCATGGGCTCCGAGATCTTTTACTTCCCTGTTTCTCGTGTCTCTTCCTTAGCAGAGAAACCAGTTTCTAACTTTTTGCGGTTAAGTAACCCTTGGGAAACTCATGTTTCTCTTCCTGATGAAAAGTTGGTAGTCCTTGGACTGGGGGGCTACGATTCTGGCTTTGAATTCCAGTATGTTGTTTTCTGATATGTGTGGGTCCAGTTAGGACCTTAATTCTTACTTTTGTCATTTTTTGCACATATTTCTCAGGCAGTCTAGGCATACCCTGTGTGGTCCCTGTTGGTTTGGAAGTCCCTGCCTCTCCAGGCTATGCCAGTTTTTCCCTAAGGGCCATGATTGGTTTCCTTACAACCACACCCCAGCTGTGACATTCTTGATCTTGGTCATACTAGTAGGACTTTGTAATGCTGCTGCTTTCTATTTTATTAAGACTTGACCCTGCTGGTCTCTCAGTGGGGTAGTTAACATGTTCTAGTGAGGTTAGTAAGTGAGGTGCACAGTATAGTGGGGCTGGCACAGGCTTGGAAATCAGACAGACCAAGATTTGTGTTCTGGCTCTGTACTTTCCTCAGACTGGGGAAGTCTGTCTTTAACCTTAGCTTCTGTAGTCATAAAATGGACATCATAATTCCAATCCCTTGGGGGCTGTTGTGATAATTATGTGGAATGCTCATATAAGTCACTTGCCGCCTGACTGCAATGAGCTCAAAGATTTAATCTCTTTCTCTTCCATGTATGTGTGCATACATGTGGATGTACATACATGTATGTGTGCATGCATGCAGGTGTGCATGCATGTATGTATGTATGGTATCCTGATGCAACTCTTCTGCTCTTTTTCTATTTCTTCTAAAAGACGTGCCTCCCTGCCAACTTTCTGTATATTCTGATTGTCTGTTTTTCAGATATAAGAAAGGGACCCATTTCTTAGTAAACTGCAAAAAGGAATAGGTTGATTCATATCAGTAGTTTGGTGCTACAAATTCTTCTAGAAGAGAAAGGCATCACCTTTTCTACTTTGCCACTCTGGGGGAAATGAAGCACATGAAAAAATAACCCCAGTTCTCCTCAGAGAACCCATTTTTAACTGTTTTAGTTCTTTCTCATGGTATTCTCCCACTGTTTCTTTCTTCTAAAAAATGTTTATTTATTTATTGTGTGTGTGTGTGAGAGGCACTGAGAGAAAGAAACAGAATTTTAAGCAGACTTCAGCGCAGAGCCCTACTTGGAGTTCAATCCAACGACCCTGGGATCATGACCTGAGCCCAAATCAAGAGTCAGATGCTCAACTGACTAGCCACCCAGGTGCCCCTTGTGCTATTTCTAAATGGTAACTATTTCTTGATGTATCTACTTAGATATCACTTATTGACTTACACTTACTGTACTTGAAGACTTAGTTTTTTAAATTAACTGCACACATCCCTTCCTAATGTCCATCAGAGTCTTAGTTAATGACTACTCAGTGTCATTGTTATTGTGGCTTTTTAGAGATTGTTGAAGTGAGCTAGTTGTATAGTATAATTATGCATCCTTTTATGAATAATATTTTCCCCTGTGTAATTAATATTTCCTGGGATGAAAAATGCCTTCTGTTTAGTTTTTTATGTATCTACTGAAAGTTTTCTCCAAATACAGAGATGTGTTCATCAGATCTGTAAAAAGCTTCCTAATACCCAGTCTCACAAATCAGCCAATATGCCAATGGCCACTCCTCATTTGTTCTCCATCTCTCAAAAATGTGTTGATATCCTCCTCTACTGCTTTTTTCTCTCTTACTCTCTCCTTCTTACACCTTTAAGACAATATTTTTAGTCTTTAATACTGTCTGTCTTTGGGCAGGACTGTGGAAGGAGACATGTCCAGTTTCATCTGTCCCACCTCTGCAACTGTTGAACTAGGATTTTGCACTGAAATGAAATTTTATGCCACTAACTTCCATCTACTTGCTTTCTTTCTGTCATTTAGCACTCTTTTAGACATTTTACTCTTTGTACTAGTTTCCAACGGCTACTGTAAAAAAATACCACAAATTTAGTGGTATAAAACAACACACATTTGTTATTTTATAGTTCTGGAGGTCAGAACTCTAAAATGGGTTATCAGAGTTGTGCTCCTTCTGGAAGCTCCAGGACAGAATGCATTTCCTTGTCTTTTCTAGCTTCTAGAGACTGCCTACATTCCTTGGCTCATGGCTCCATATCAGTCACACTTCTAATTTTATCTCCTTCTCTGATTTTGACCTTCTGTCTCCCTCCTCCATCTTTCAAGGACCCTTTAGATTGTATTGGACCCATCTGGATAGCCCAGGATAATCTCCCTTTTTCAAGATCCTTAATCACATTTGCCAGGTCCTTTTCCAGGTTTCAGGGATTAGACTGTAGATGTCTTTGGGGGCTATTATTCTGCCGACCACACTCTTCTATATGATAAGTTTACAAATATGTCTTCTCTAAGACATCTTCTTCTCCTTTTCTCCTTCCTTTACCTTCACCTCCTCTTCCTCCTCCTTCTCCTTCCTCTTCTTTTCCTCCTCCTCCTTCTTCTTCTCTTCTTTTTTTTAAGGGTAACATAAGAAACTTTTTGACTTGTTTCATATTTGGTATGGCTCCCAGATACATTATCATCCTCATTGCCACCATCTGTGTTTATTCCTCTTTGTCAGTGTCTTTTCTAAATGTCCAGAGTTGAACATAAATGTGATTAGACTCAGGAAGATTTAGTGAAGATCACATTTTCCTGCTTTTGGAAACTCTACTTGTATTAATGCAGCTCAAGATTTCATTATTTTCTTGAGGAACATCGTTGACAAATATTGATCTTTTCTCCAACTAAAATCCTTTAATCTTTTTCATGTAAACTACTTATAAGTGAGATTTTCCACATTCTGTATTTCTACAGGATCATCAAATTAAAAAACAAACCCCAAAACAACACAGATGTATTAGGTCCTGTTAGGTGCCAGAAACTGGACACTGTTACACTTAGGTAAGCCAAGATTCAGCTGCTTAGTTGTTCCCAGAGTCCTACAGCTTGCTTTCAGATTTAAATAAAATTGGTGTGGTCCCTAGCTAAAGAATAGAGGGAATCAAGGGAATCACATCAGCCTTCCAATATATTCCAGGCTTTGGGGAAGTTTATGTTGTGATTGGCCACCTCTGCTAATAATCTAGTTCCAGAACTCTCAATTCCCAACCTGCTTCCTCTCTTATATGCTCCTGTCCTTTACTGCACTCTGTTGCTCCTTCTGGATACCTCAATTCTTGTATTCCCCCAAAGTTCCACTGACCCAAGTTTGTGTGTACAGACTTTCACTGAGGTTATGAAGGGAGGTAACATGCAACATGGAAAATAATCAACAATAGATATTAGACCTCAAAAGTCCCTTTGTATTTCTTGCCTCTGGTAGCTCTTCACAGGACTGGTTTTTAGCAGATAGCCCGGATGTGTATTAAGCTGCTTGCCTTCTCACTTTTTCCCTCCTTTCAGGTTGTCAGGCCTGATCCCTCTTCTCCTGTATTTCTTGCTACAGAGCAATGTGGCCCTAATTTGAGAGTTCACATTGATTGATTGGTTGATTGACAAAGAGGCTATCAAGGTGCTTGAACAAAAAAGAGAAGTTTGAACTTCTCTACTTAATGAAGAAAATCTTCCAAGAATTTAACATCCTTGTTACCGGCATCTCTGAAAAATTCAACCCAATCCCATAAAGGTATTTATATCAGGAAAATAAAATATGTGTATATTCAGAAAATGTTTATATTAAGAAAGCCATTATTATAACTTACCATTTGTAAAATGCAGATTATGGCTACTTATTTTGAATTCCAAGCTACCCAAATATTCCAGGATACTTGTGAGGTTTTGTTCCTGATGGTGTACATCATGCATGCACACATACACAAGTCTCCCTGCCTTAGAACTGCAGGATTGAAATCTGAACAAATGCCATGAATCTAAAGGTGTCTCTCTCACAAAAAAAAAGGGTTTTCCTTTTTTGCTAAGAAAAAGAAAGACTTTTTGTTTAGTGTATTTTATGGAATGAATTGTGTCCTAAAAAGATACGTTAAAGTCCTAACCCCTCAGTACTCCAGGGTGTGACCTTATTTGGAAATAGGTCTTTTTAAAGCTAATCAAATTAAAATGAGGGTATAATGTGGACCCTAATCCAATATGACTGGTGTCTTGATAAAAGAGTGAAATTTGGACACAACCACACACACAGGGAGAGCACATGTGAGGCAGAGATCTGGTGATCTGTCTACAAGCCAAGCAGCACCAAAGAGTGCCAGCAAACCACCATAAGCTAAGAGAGAGGCATGGGGGCAGATTCTCCCTCACAGCTCTCAGAAGGAACCCACCCCACTAACATGTAGAGTGCAGAGAGCTAGCCTCCAGAACTGTGAGGGAAATAGATTTCTAAAACTGCCTTGTTTGTAGTACTTTGTTATAGTACTTAGTTTGTGGCAAACTCTGTTTTAGTCAAATGTACTGTATGAGTTTGCTAAGGCTGCTATAAAGCTTTGTTAATCATTTCTTTCTTTCTTTTAGTTTATTTTATGTATTTAGAGAGAGTGTGTGTGTGCACAAGTAGGGGAGGGGCAGAGAGAGAAGGAGAGAGAGAATCCCAAGCAGGCTCCACCCAGTCAGCTTGGAGACTGATGTGGCATCATTTCTTAGCTCCTTGGTCTATTTTTAACCTAAGACATGGTGGAAAGAGACTTCATTTTGGTGAGAAACATTTCTTACTATATGTAAACTTTTTCAATATGAATTAACATATGTTGTCAAATAAACTGAATTGAAACTCCTTAAATTAATCAAGTAATCTATCTGGAAATGATACTTCTAAGTGAGGAAATTAAGTAGATGTTTACTCTTGGGTCTTGTGTTTCTTCTTGGAAGGACTGTCTGCTGTGGTTGAATCAAATGCTTGGGAGTATGGACAAGATCCAGAGAGTGAAAAATGAATGCATTGGGAAGACCAGGACGACACCAATACCCCACTCTATTTAAACAATTCATCCTGAAACACAAACAAGGGTGAAGGAAGAAAAACCTCTCTTGACTCCACATTTTCCTCTCAGCTCCATTGCATAAACAAACTGTTAAAAAGAATCATCTTACACTCTCTATCTTCTTCCTCATCTTCCTTTTATTCTTTGATTTTCTCAAATCTGGTCTTACTGTTTGCCATTCTGGAACTGCTCTTGCTGAGGGCCCAGAGCCAGTGACATGTCCCTTTGTCTTAGTCCTCTTGTAAGTCATCGCTGTTGACAGTTTCCTTCCTCCTTGTTGGAACTCATTTCTGTCTTCTACCATAGCATGTTCTCCTGGTTTTTACCATACCTCCTTTGTTGTGCCTTCTGTCTTTGCTGGCTCTTTCTCCTTCATCTACTCTGTATATATTGCTTTGCCCTGGACCATCATTGCTCACCAGTCAGCACACTTTCTCTAGATTATTTAATTCAGGTTCATAGCACTGCAAAGGAAACAATCAAGAAAACTAATAGGCAACTGACAGAATGGGAAAAGATAGTTGCAAATGACATATCAGATAAAGGGCTAGTATCCAAAATCTACAAGGAACTCACCAAACTCCACACCCAAAAAACAAATAACCCAGTGAAGAAATGGGCAGAAGTCATAAACAGACACTTCTCCAAAGAGGACATCCACATGGTCTACAGGCACATGAAACGATGCTCAACATCACTCATCATCAGGGAAACACAAATCAAAACCACACTGAGATACCACCTCACGCCAGTCAGAATGGCTAAAATGAACAAATCAAGAGCCTATAGATGCTGGTGAGGGTGTGGAGAGACGGGCACCCTCCTACACTGCTGGTGGGAATGTAAACTGGTACAGCTGCTCTGGAAAACGGTGTGGAGGTTCCTAAAAAAACTATCAGTAGAACTCCCCTATGACTCAGCAATAGCACTGCTAGGGATTTACCCAACGGTACAGAAGTGCTGATGCATAGGGGCACTTGTACCCCAATGTTCATAGCAGCACTGTCAACAATAGCCAAAACATGGAAAGAGCCTAAATGTCCATCACCTGATGAATGGAGTATTACATGGCAATGAGGAAGAATGAAATATGGCCATTTGTAGCAAAGTGGATGGACCTCAAGTGTGTCATGCTAAGCGAAATAACTCAGGCAAAGAAAGACAGATACCATATGTTTGCACTCATAAGTCTAACAGAATAGGAGAAACCTAATGGAGGACCAGTGGGAGGGGAAAAAGGAAAGAGAGTTGGGGAGAGAGAGGGACAGAAAACTTGAGAGACTACTGAATACTGAAAACGAACCGAGGGTTGAAGGGGGAAGGGGAGGGGGAAAAGAGGTGGTGGTGATGGAGGAGGACACTTGTGGGGAAGAGCACTGGGTGTTAATGGAAACCAATTTGACAATAAACTATTTTAAAAAAGAAATATTATACTAATATTATCATATATTAATATCATTATATATATGTATATATATATATACACACACATATATATGAATCTCAAGTGTATGTCTTCAGCTCAGAGCTGTCTTCAGAGCTCTAACTACCTGCTTATTTGACATCTCCAATTGTACATCTCCTTGTATCTTAAACAAATATATTCCACACAAATTCATTTAAAATTTTTTTTTACTGTTTTTATTTATTTTAGAGAGAGAGAGAGAGAGAGACAGCATGAACAGGGGAGGGTCAGAGAGAGAGGGAGACACAGAATCAAGAGGAGCTCTAGGCTCTGAGCTAGCTGTCAGTCCAGAGCCCGACGCGGAGCTCAAACCCACGAACTGTGAGATCATGACCTGAGCCGAAGTCGGATGCTTAACTGACTGAGCCACTCAGACACCCCAACCCCACAGAAATTCTTGATTCCCATGTAGCCAAACCTGTGTTTCTTCCAACTCTTTATTTTCCTCAATAAAATGTACTTGAAGTCTGGAAATCAGTCTTTGCCCCTCTCTTATCCTACTTACATCCACTTTCTCCATCTCTATGTTGTCACTCTAGCTCAGGCCACCATCATTGACTAGTAAGTGAATTTAACAGCCTCTGACCAATTTCTGTCCTACCTGTCTTGCCCTCCCCCTCTGTCATTAATTCTCCACAGAGCATGTAGAAATATCTTGATAAACAAAAACAGGACCATTCTATTCCCTTGCTTAAAACACTCCTGTAACTTCCTATTGTACTTCAAATGCAATTCAAACAGCACAGTGTCCTTTAGGGCCTACATGCCCTGTCGTTCCTTTGGGACACTCTCCTGGCACACCCATCTCTCACTCACTGCCTTCCATCACACTGTCCTCTTGAATTTCTTCTTATTTTTTTTTAAGTTTATTTATTTATTTTGACAGAGACAGAGACAGTGTGAGTAGGGGAGGGGCAGAGAGAGAGGGAGATAGGGAATCCTAAGCAGGTTCAGTGCAGAATCTGACACAGGGCTGAAACTCATGAAACCGTGAGATCATGACCTGAGCCAAAACCAAGAGTAGGATGCTTAACCTACTGAGCCACCCAGGTGCCTCTGTCCTCTTGAATTTCTTTAACAGGCTAGACTCTGTCTATGTCAGGGCACTTTCCAATTTCTTTATGCCTGAAATGTTAAGCTAACAGAATCTTGTGAAAAAAGAAAAATAATTAAGCTATATTTTGGCTTTAAGTCACTTAGTATTGGTTCCATTTGTGGCAGGGAAGTTAGGGTCTCCCAGAGTTCCAGGAAGCAGCGTCTTTCAGGTGGTTTCTTACCTATATCTGTGTGTGGGCCAGAACGGCAGCAGGTAGGTGATCCTTTGACATTTACAAAGTTCTCACAAGGGCAATTTCATGTAGGTGATTGTTCTTTGGAAGGAGAATATGGTCAGAATTATATCCTCTTCAGCCTTTGATTTCTCGCTCATTCTGAGGGGAATCGATTTGGTAACCTACAGGTAAAAAGAGGTGTGAGAGCTGCTTTGCATGCAAAGTAATAAGTGAAAATCGATTGATTAATTGATGTTCCTGGGATCGCCCTATCTTTTTTTGAAATGCTAATGAAAAATCTAACTGTATATTTTCCAATATCATAGCTTTTATTTTCAGTCTTTTATTTTGGGAACATATATCTCTTTTCCAAATTTTAATTATTCACATGTCAGTTTCAAGAGTTTTGCAATATTTCTATACCATTTGTGCTAATTTGTGTGTGTACTTTAAAATTGTTCTTAAGAATAATTTCTAAGAAATCAAAGATTTTATGTTTTAGGTAGCATATTTCTATTTGTAACAAAATGAGTGCATAATTAATAAAATGAAAACATTCATATGTGTACTATGAATCATCAGTATCTAAGTACACTTTTAGGTAGAGCTATTACATACTATCCCTAACATTGCCTTTACTTTAGCCAACATAGCTTGACACCATGTTTACCTCATTTCACTGTGTTTTATTTAGGCTAAGAATAAAAAGAATTTGTATTTCCTGAGCGTGAATCTGTTTATGATGTCATATATGTATGGGAAGCATGTAATTAGGCTGTAATTAAAATTTTGCCTTGTAGAACTACCCTATGACTAAGGTCTGCAATAGCACTGCTAGGAATTTACCCAAGGGTACAGGAGTGCTGATGCATAGGGGCACATGTGCCCCAATGTTTATAATAGCACTTTCAACAATAGCCAAATCATGGAAAGAGCCTAAATGCCCATCAGCTAATGAATGGATAAAGAAGATGTGGTTTATATATACAATGGAATACTACATGGCAATGAGAAAGAATGAAATCTGGCCATTTGTACCAACATGGATGGAACTGGAGGGTAATATGTTAGGTGAGATAAGTCAGTCAGAGAAAGACAGATACCATGTGTTTTCACTCATATGTGGATCTTGAGAAACTTAGCAGAAGATCATGGGGAGGGGAAGGGGACAAGAAGAGTTACAGAGAGGGAGGGAGGCAAACCATTAAGAAACTATTAAATACTACTGTGCACAAACTGAGGGTTGATGGGGGTGGGAGAGAGGGGAAAGTGGGTGATGGGCATGAGGAGGGTGCTTGTTGGGATGAGCATTAGGTGTTGTATTTGACAATTTGACAATAAATTATACTAAAAAATAAAATTTTGCCTTGTATAACAGAAAAGAAGTAAAATCCACCTATGAAAAATATAGGACTCTAATTGCCAAGGTATATCTCTTTTATACATTTAATATATATTTTTAGAAAATTGTGTTTTGAACTTTTTTCTTATTGATGTCCATTTGTGAAAAGGACTGGTCAGTCCCACTTAGCACTAACCCTTTGCATGGAGACTACTTTTGGACACTGAATCCATCTTCAGGTTTACAAATGGTGAACTACTGATTACAGCACATACTTATAGATGAACCATATTCCACATATGGCATACTTTCACTTTATCACATACAAAAATGTCCAGACAAGATAAGAAAGTTGCTTCTCAATAGAACGATGGATGGCAGATTATCTATTTATTATTCTTGGTCCTCTTTTTCATGAACCACACCTATCAGCTATCCAGGCAATATAGTTAGGTCGGGACCTTGGTAACAGGACAGATCAAAGTTAATTGGACTGCATGGGAATCGAACTGAAGACCAACTTTGACCTCATTAGCACAATGTTACAGTCAGCTAAGGTCATCGCATCCAACACTCATGGAGACATTCAAAGGAAAAACTCATTTCAAAGCAAAGTTGGATGTGTGGTTAATACACTATTCAGTTTTACAAAGCTAGATGATTAAAAAATAATTGTAAAAATATCAGAGCACACCATAAAGTTGGATTTTTGCTTTGCATTTTGGCTCCATTTCCCAACTTTAGTCAGTGGTAGGGAAATGCTTAGAAAAGAGGACGAATTCATCAGGGTATTACTAGATATAGTCAGGCAGCAGGACACAGTAAGCTATCAGAATGTCATCATTCTGCAGGTATCATCGAAAGGATACTCATTGTACCGATGCCAGTCACGTCCTGAGAATGGACATTCAAGTGCCCAGTATAACTTGGAAACAACAGGCCGACATTTTCTGGGTGCAGTAGCTGGAAACTGTGGCTACTGGTTCCGATGGATTTAACTTAAGCAAAATGTCTGTGTTCTATGAGAAGGTTAGGGTTAGGATTTCCAAAGCAACAGACCCTAAGGGCAGTCAGAGCAGTCTTTATTAAGGAATGGATACAGTCTGTAAAGTGTATCTGTCTGGCCACTTTTGTAGACAGGAAATAGCATTAGTGCAGAATCACCAAAGGACAATTCTCTATATAGTTCTCACCACATCTGAAAACCTGTTGTTTTTCTCTAAAGGAAAGACAGGGAACTTAAGTACAGTTTTTCCCCTCCTTTTTTTATTTCCCACCCTTTTCCCCCTTAAAGACATTTTCCTCATCTTATTTTCCACACATAATTTTATTGTAGAAATCTTTCTCTAATTTATCTTGCCCCTTGACCTCGATTTCCCTCATTTGGTAACACTAAGTTTGTATTAATGATATGCTGTGGGTGCCAGGCATTCACATCCTCTGTCTCGACTGCACTTCTGAGAAGGCGATCCATCTGGCACGATTTCAGAGGCATCAGGCATCCCCTTCAGCCCTCAAATACTCTTGACTGTGTACCTAAAATTGCACAATTGGAGACCGATTATTTTATTTCTCTATTCAGTTATTATTCATTGGGCAACTACTGCATGCTAAGCACCATGCCAGATACTGAAAATGATCTATCTGCAAAAGTGGTGTCTGTTTACTGTAGAAGACTTATAGTACTAGCTGGACCTTATCTTTTGGACTTTGAAGCCTTCATTCAAAAGCAAATATCTCTGGGACTAAATACCAAGACTTTAGCTACTAATTCTTTAGAGGGATTTGACTTCAAGATGAGATGAAGACTCTGTAGAAACAGCTTTTGGCTTAGTCACTTGGGAGGCAGGACCCAAGATGAGAGGAAATGCCATTTTGCTTACAGCATTGATTTGAAGAGGTGTAAAGGTGGTGAGGGTGTCTTGGTGATGCTGATCCTTATGTTGGGAGAGGAGGGTGCTGGGATCTCCGTTTCTTTGCCCATTGTTATTGTTTTCTGCAGGATGTGGAAATTAGATGTCTAAGTTTCTGAAAATTCATCTTAGGTGCCCTGTGTAATCATTATAGTAATTGCCTCATCTTTCAGGCAATTTGCTATTGCTTTTCATTTTCTAATGTATATTTTTCTCAACTGACTAACCTCTATGACTGATTCCATGTTTTTAATTCATATTTTCAGAAGCTGTGTGACAGTATCTCTCTAAGGGTGTAAGATCATGATACTAAAGGGATTTGAGTTAGGATTTGGAAAATTTTAACTTATTCACTATTTTGATCCCAGTAAATGTTGTGTCTATCTTCAAATATTTGCTTCTTTTAATACAAATATCTAATTGAAAAGACAGAGAGCCATGCATTGTATGTTGAATTAAGTGACTTTATTTTGCTATAAGAGCAATAGGTTATTTGATCACTTTTGTAAAAAACTGTATGTTCTTTTGATTAAAGTTATGTCATCTTAATGTAATATTGTCCTAATGCATCATTTTGGAGTTGAGCACAGTTTATACTGTGTGCTAGTAATCAAAATGGTTATTTCTACTGCTCTAAGGGACAAGTAATCTGAATAAGATCACCTTGATATTATAGACGTGGCAAAGCTCAATAGCCCTTTACAATAGTCATATTCAAGGCCTTCATCTCCATTCCACTTGTTCCACAAAATCTCTCATCCAGTTTTCTCTAGCATGACTGCAATTCACCTTCTCTCTTTTCTCCCACAGCTAATCAAGTAGTAGGGTTTTTTCAGTTGTACCACAAATTTTTTTCTCATGCTCACAAGTTTATTTCCATCAGCTCTGACACTGTCTTGATTTAGTTCCTTATTTCTTCTCAACCAGAAAATTGGAAACCCTCCTATTCCCTCAGCCTTCAGAGCACCACTGTGAGCCTGACCTGTCTAGGGCTCAGCCCTGATTATGACTTTTCCTGCCTGAAAAGCTGTCAGGTGCTCTCCCTATTGTCAACAGAATCACGTCCAAGATCCTGGGCTTGTGTTTATGGCCTTCTGCAATCCGGCTATGACTTCTCTTTCCAATGTTAGCATCCTCTACAAGCTTCTGTTCCCATGTTCCTATACATCATTCTGACCTCATGCCGTTTGTCTTACTCTCTGGAATTTATTCAGATGATTCCTTCTACCCGACTGCCCCTTTTATACTCTGACCTTCAAAGTCCTGACCTATTCCTCATAAGTGCCATCTTCCAAGAAAGTTTTCCCATCCTCCAATCGGAACACATGTTCCTTTTCTCTCTCTTATTGTTACATAAATTATGGCAGTAAATTTATTCTGTCGTGTTAGTTATATGTTTTCATACATCCGTTAATCAGGTGAAGGTACATAATACTTGATAACAACGACAACAACGACAACAGCAACAACACACCAAAATTTTAGTGGCTTAGCTGTGCTTCATGTGGCAGCTCAACTTTGCAGGCTGCTTTTGACACTTCCATCTCAACAAATGCTTTTATAGTTGCCACAGCAAGGAGAAGAAAACATGGGAATCATACACCGACTCTTAATTCCTTCTGTCTGGAATTGAGACACCTCAGTGTCCTCATATTTCATTGACCAAAGCGAGCTACCTCTACATTGACAGAGAAATGTAAAACTCTTGAATGTGAAAAAAAAAGAGAAAAATTAGAAATGTTGGTAAGCACTATTCATTTCTTTCTTCCCAATTTATGTATCTTTTATTTTCTTTTCTTCTCTCATTGCCTTAGCTAGGACTTCTAGTATAATGTTAAATAGCAGTGGTGAGAAAGGATATCCTTGTCTTATTCCTAATCTTTGAAGGAAAGCAACTAGTTTCTCACCGTTGAGTAAAATGTTAGCTGTAGGGGTTTTTGTAGATGTTCTTTATTAAGATGAAGAAATTCCCCTCTACTCCTATTTTGTTGAGCATTTTGTTGAGTGTTGGAATTTATCAAATGCTTTTACTGCATTAATAATATGATCATCTGATTTTTTCTTAATTTCTTGATATGATGGATTACATTGATTGATATTTGAATGTTGAAACACCATTTCATACTTGGAATAAATTCTACTTGATCAAGAGATATCCTTCTTTTCATACATTATTGAATTCAATTTGCTAATATTTTGTTGAGGGTTTTTGCTTTTTGTTCATGAGACATCTTAGTCTATAGCTTTTCTTTCTTGAAATATCCTTGTCTGGTATTGGTATTAGAGTAATGGTGACCTCAGTTTAAAAGTATTCGCTTTGCTTCTGTTTTCTGGAAAACATTATAAAGAACTAGTATCATTTCTTTCTTAAACGTTTAGTAGAATTCACCACTGAAACCATCTGGGCCTGATGCTTTCTGATTTGGAAGGTTATCGATTACAGATTTAGCTTCTTTAATAGATGTAGACCTATTCAGATTATCTATTTTCTCTTTGTGTGAGTTTTGGTAGATTGTATCTTTCAAGGAATTGGTCCATTTCACCTAAGCTATCACATTTGTGAGCATACAATTATTCATAGTATTCCTTTATTATCCTTTTAATGTCCACGGGATCAGTAATGATGGCCTTTCCTTTATTTCTGATATTAATGATGTGTTCTACATTTTTCTTAGCCTAGCTAGAAGCTTATCATTTTTGTGGATTTTTTCAAAGGACTACCTTTTGGTTTCATTGATTTTTTTGTATTGTGTTCCTGTTTTTAATTTTATGAATTTCTGTTCTAATTTTATTATTTCTTTTCACTTGCTTACCTTGAATTTATTTTGCAATTCTTTTCCTAGTTTCCTAAAATGGAAGCTTAGGTTGTTGATTTTAGATCTTTCTTCTTTTTTAATAGCACAATTAATTTCTTATAATATATGTGAAAATTTTTCATAAGACTTTACATTTCTGAAATTAATATGTATGCCTTGTTCTTCCTTGTATTCTTCCAGGTCACAAGAAAGCATCAATAAATTAGTGTTTTCCAAACTTCAGTCATGCCCATTACATCTTTATATTTTGCCATGGCCTTGAGCCATTTGTGGTAATAATTAATATTTTTCAGAAAGTATTGCTTTTAAATTAAATTAAAATCCTTAGAATGGAATTTTAAAATTATGAGTAAAAAGTAGAACCTCTTGGGGTGCCTGGGTGGTTCAGTTGGTTAAGCATCTGATTCTTGGTTTTAACTCAGGTAATGATCTTGTGGTTTGTGGGTTCAAACCCTGTGTTGAGCTCTAAGCTGACAGCATGGAGCCTGCTTGGGCTTCTGTCACTTTCCCTCTCTCTGCCCTCCCCCTGCTCACTCTCTGTTTCTCTCTCTTTCCCTCAAAGTAAATAAAAAACTTAAAAAAACCATAGAATCTCTTCCCATGAATAAAGATTGTCTTGAAAAATAAATATTAAACAATTAAAATGAGAATATTGGTTGGACACTATATAAAGTCATCTTAAGGGGTGCCTGGGTGGCTCAGGTGGTTAAGTGTGCTACCTTCATTTTGACTCAGGCCATGATCTCACGGGATTGAACTCCGTCTTGGGCTCTACACTGACAGTATGGAGCCTGCTTGGGATTTGTTCTCCCTCTCTTTCTGCCCCTCCCTTGATTGCTCTCTCTCTCTCTCTCTAAATAAGTAAATAAACTTAAATGTCATTTCAAATACCAGCAGTCTTTGTAATATGCTTTTGGAAATAGTGAACCACATATTAATGAAAGAGATTGCAAATATATCCCAAAGTTTTTTCTAGTGATGGAGAACTTTTTACTTTACTTTCTTGGGGTAATAGCTAACAACTGAAGATAAACATTAACAGAATAGTTGCCATTGTGAAGGCAACAAGTTTTAGATTTGTAGTCACAAAACCTGAACTTCAGTGCCCTGTTTTTTTGCTTTCTTGCTGCATGATATAGGGTGTTACACAGAATTCTCATTGGTAGAATCAGTGATATCCACGTGATTGCGTTGTCAAATACAAGCAAGTGAATTATGATTATGCCTTCAGATTGTCTTGTCCTATGAGAACATGATGATTCTGAAGAGATATGCCTGTGTGTAACCTTATGTAATATTGGATTAAAAATATAATCTCAAGCTATACCAGAGCTTAGTTATTATTTTTTTTAGCAAGATCTGTGCAATTTTTCTTTTGAAATAAATACTTGCTCAGAGGGGTAAGCGGGGTTACGAATTGCCAAAGAAGATTCATATTAGAGAAAATTTTAATCAAAATTAGTGGAGAAAGAATTTGGTGAAAAGACTAGTAACTTGGAAAAATATGTCTTTCTGAGATTTCCATAAAGGTGAAAAGGCCATCCTTTAAGTTCTGGGTTTCCACAGTGAGAAAATGGCAGGATATTGTACCCGCTATTTTGATAAGTCAAGCCAATATGGCTTTACCTACTCCTTTTTCTATTTCTCAAGTGTTTGTCACTCATTGTTTTTTTTTTTATTGCTAGAATTTTCTAAGCCATTAGTTCAGAATTGTCTGCAAACCAGATGATGAAACATTGGTACCATACAAACAAAAATCCCTAAATGATTAAATGTTTCACTTATTAACTGAACGATTGGTTTCTGAGCCTCCATCTTAGTAGTTGAAATAAGAGCCAAGGGAAGTTAACAAATAGTTTATGAACCAAATGGAAGCATATCTCAAGATAAAATTCCTCTTGTGGCGCCTGGGTGGCTCAGTCGGTTGAACGTCCGGCTTTGGCTCAGGTCATGATCTCATGGTTCGTGGGTTCCAGCCCCGCATTGGGCTCTGGGCTGACAGCTAGCTCAGAGCCTGGAGCCTGCTTCAGATTCTGTGACTCCCTCTCTCTCTGATCCTCCCCTACTCGTGCTGTCTCTCTATGTCTCTCAAAAATAAATAAAAAAACATTTAAAAAAAAAGATAAAATTCCTCTTAAGATAAAGTTCCTTGAAACATTTTCTAAGGATCAAGCTTTTCAAAAAGGTACATTTAGGAAGTTATTTAATACAGAAGCATTAGAAGATTTTGTTGTCACTGGTATAATGCTGCCAGTCTTTGGACTGGACAGCAGTCATAATTTTTGAGGTCACAATAGTATCTGTATTCTGAACTCTAAAGAAATAAATAAATTTATTTTTTATTTATGGAGTCTAATTTAATGGTAAAACATCTCAACAAGAGTAATAGACATAATCCTGTCTACATGGATAATCAAAGATCTGAAAACTATACTTTCACTGAATGTGCACCCTTTGAATGAGACTAATAATGAAGAATGGGAGCCAGCTCTTGTGATATTTATGCATCTGCTAACCTCTGACTGAAGTCAGTGGGAGCTTGCTTACGTAAGGGCTGCAAGCCTTAGCCTCTAGAGATTAAAAGGGAAAAAAATCCTTAAACTCTTTCAACATTAATATTGCTTGTGAGCAATCCAGCCACGATCTAAGCCAGGGAGCTTTTTGAACCTAGCAAGTAGAAGGGTAAACAATAAACACCAGTTATTTTAAGCACGATCTAATCAGAGTTCAATGAGAAGCAATATTATATTTGATCTCTAAGGTATCACTATTAGACATTTTTATGTAGTCCATTATCCAAACAATGGCTTAAGTCTGTGGTATTTAATAAATCAAGGTTCCGTGGCCATGGGGCTGAGGATGGGAATGAAGCATCTTCTCTCCCTGTTTTTTTTTTTTTCCTCCTCAGGTGCAATTCTGTGTTATATAAGAGAAGTGTGGCCTTCCTTCTCATAGCACTAAAAGTTAGATAATCCCTTTGTAAGAAATCAGTAAGTACGGCCTGCTTAATCTAGTCCCAGTGTGAAACTGTTGACATTTGTTCTTTTTTCTATCATTATGTGACTGGGCCTGTTTTGTGCTGGATTAAGCACAAATCTCCTATGCAGCACATTTGGCATGTTACTAGTAGTTTAACTTCATTAATAATGTATGAAGAAAATGTAATCCATGACAAGGAAGGAAAGAAAAGTATTTTTTTTTTTTTTGCTTCTCCCAAATCCTTTGGAATGAGTAATTATTCAACATTATATGTTTGATGTTATATTTTACCACTGAACTTTCATGGTGGTATTTGAAAAAGAAACTTTGGCCAATGCTTACAAAAAAACACACCTTTTAAAAATTTAAATACGATTTACTGATGGCCAGAACCTGTTAAACATAGTAGGAAATTAAATATTTATTCAGCTTATTTCATTTTCAGGGTGATAGACGCTCTTTCTGAGTCATCCCCAATAACAAGAATTTCTACCAGCAAAGCCATTAACAGGCATCACGATAGGGGAGTGCTAAATTAAGAGGAGATTGTCTAAACAAATCAGAGCATACGCAGTCTTGCATAGGAGTGCAAATGATCATTTCTGATTGAAATGTTTATAGCTAAATGAGTTTGGCTGCATCAAACATAAATGTGCCAAAAGATAAGCCCCTTGCTGCTGCTGCTTTTTCATGTTTTCAAAGCTGCTTTTCAGATGAAAATGGAACTATATTTGGAACACTGCTTTCTGTTTTTTCATACTATTGATATTTGTGGAAAGTCACAAAATGGCCTAAGGAAGCTAAGCTCACCCCAAGCAGTGGTCACTTACAAGTACTTTTGTACTCTGTACTCCTGTCACATTTGGGCGATCAGAGCAACAGCTGGGGAGACTTTTTCAACAAAGATGAGTGTCAGATAATCCTGATGAGATTCCACATCCAACATCTTTTGTAATTATGTCACATTCAGCTGTAATGGAATAATTCAAGCTGAAAGGACAAGCTTTGATCCTTTCTTAAACCTTTCCCTGTGGACTGGCTATCTAAAAGATTTAAAGATATTTCTGTTACAAGATCTAGTGTTTCCTCAGAGAAGTCATGCTTCTGAAGCATCGTGATCTACAAGAACAATATCAAGTTTGCCAAACACATTTTTGAAAGCGTCATTTTTTGGGGGGAGAGCTGTATTGAATGAAGATGTCAATAATATGCCATTCTTCAATTTTCATCTAGACAATCGAGATTCATTGTCTTATTCTGTCATCCAAATGGGCAGATAGAAAAGTGCCTTAAATACATTTGGAGATGTGTCATTGCACATTTAAAGCATCTGTGTGCAAAGCCATTCATGTGCTTATTGAATTGCGTTTTAAGAGAAACTGGCCTAGTGAAATGATAGGTATGTTGTAGAATTAAAAAATAAAAGTCATTAAAATACTAAAGTTAAAGTCCCACTTGTCTCACGGTGATTATTTTTTCGTGTGCAAAATGTTTAAACTTTACATGTATTGGACTTTTGCTTTATACTCATGAAATTGACAACATAGGCTTTCAAATTCTAGCTTAATACAGGATTTTTGTTTAATAAGATAAAAATTTGTCATGTTAAAAATCACTTTTTTTTGTTCATAACCATCCTATTTCTGATTTATAGTTTTAATTCTTTTTATGTTTTATTCTTGCACTGTGATTGTTTTCCCTCCATATCTCTCTGTTTCTTTTTTCCTTTCTAGTCCCAATTATTATTATTTTCCTGAGACTGCATTACTGACTATAGGAAGAGAAAGTGACAGAGAAGAAAACAGGGACCTGACTTTAATTTTGACTTGAAGGATATTATTACTAAAATGAAAGGCAGTTTTAGAAAATAAACGTCCTTTGAATGTAAATTTAAAAATTGAATCTATATAACTCTCAAAGCATGAAGATTTGATGGCTGTTCGGCTTACTGAGCAAAGAAAAGATGATCAATGCATGAACACCCCCAAATGAAAATCAATTTGATTTGGTGAAAATGCAAAGAGGCAAGTTCGCAGGACCAAAAGGTATAAATATTAAAGCATTTGCCTAAACTAATGAAATAACCTTTCATTCATATAATAAAGACACTCTGCAAGATAATCTTTTCCTTCAGAGCCTTCCCTCCATCCCCCCAATTAAAAATTGCTTGTGATCCCACTGCTAAGGAAAATGCATATTTTTAGCTCACCTATTGATAACATTTCCTATATAAAATTATATACACACACACACCTATGAAGAAAAATTACAGATTTTCTTTTGTTTCAATTAAGTCTTTACCCGTGTGTTTGATTTAATGTTAATATGCCCATTATCACCATTTTGTAGATAAGGAAACTAAGACTCAGAGTGGTCAAATGACCTATGCAGGTATGAGGCAAAACTGAGGCAGGAAACTGTAGCTTCTATCTGTAAGTTCAGTACTCTGTCTTATGCTTTCCTTTTTCTGATTTGGCCGATGGTTATGGTGGAGAGTAAAGAATACATAATGTAACTACTTTAGACGACACTTTTTTCCTCTTATATGTTAATTTTATTTTTTGAATTGTTTTTAAAGTTTTAAAATTTTTTTGAGTTTATTTATTCTGAGAAAGAGTGCAAGCAGTGGAGGGCACAGAGAGAGGGTAGAGAATCTCGGTGCAGAGCTGATTGTGGGACTTGAAACTCCCCAACTGTGAGATCATGACCTGAACCAGATTGAAGAGTCAGATGCTTAACCAACTGAGACACTCAGGTGCCCCTTTGTTAATTTTATTAGTAACTTCATAATGAATTCTTCCTGAGATTGAAATTTCTTAAAATTTAAAAAAAATGTTCATTTATTTTTGAGAGAGACAGTCACGGAGAGAGAGCGCGTGCTAAGATATGCGTTTAGGTGAGCTAAAAATATGTGTTTTACTTAGCAGTGGGATCACAATAGAGCACGAATAGGGGAAGGGCAGAGAGAGAGAGGGAGATATAGAATCCAAACCAGGCTCCAGACTCTGAGCTGTCAGCACAGAGCCTGATTTGGGGCTTGAACTCATGAATTGTGAGATTATGGTCTGGGCCAAAGTCTAACACTTAACCAACTGAGCCACCCAGGCACCCCTGAATTTCTTTTTTAGAACAGATTTTATCTCTTTTGAAAGATGTACGCTAAAGAAAACAAAAGTGCACTAAATCTGACTCACCAAAATATTAATGGGAACAGACTGGATCTTTCCATTCTCACCTGTAGGTCTAAAGTTTAGATTCTGACCCTGTGGATAGTTATGCTAAAAGTTTTGAATATTTATTTAATTTAGTGTAATTCAATTTTCTCCTTTTTTTTGGTCATAGGTGAATGAGTCATTTCTGGTGAAACAACAAATTGATTTCTGAATAAGGGAGCAATTTAGAATATTGAAAACTTGACCATTAATGGTGTTATCCAGAGGAGATGTGCCTTGCTGGTGACTGTAACAAGGGGTAGTAAGTATTTTCCCAACAGATAAGAAGTTTCCCAACAGGTAAGAAGCTGAAAGGCCTTAAATCTCTACCTGATGTTTATTTCACCATATATAACAGTTCTTTTTCTTTTTCTCAGAATAGGTGTTTTTTTCATGTCATCTTAAAAGAATGCTTTTATCTTCATATTAGAATTAAAGACAAAGGTTACATCTCTAGTATATTTACCAAGTGACACTTTCTGCAAATTTTGGTTTCTAATATTATTTAACTCCTTGGAGGAAAAATCTAATAATACTCAACTCATGTTATGTACTTTTAGGTTTTTATAAGAAATCAACAAGTGCCTGAATGAAACTTACTCTTTTACTGGCATTACTCATCCAATACTTTCTTGACATTTTTCAAATTCAGTATCCTTAAAGGCGCTTTAGAGGGGAAAAAATATCAGAATTTTATGTCTTTAAAACAAATTATTGGCCAGAAAACTCAAATTTTCTGCTCATTGCAGTTGATCAGATTTTAATGCTCTGCGTGTGAAGCAGGAAACACCTACTTTCTTCATTCAGTCACCATATAAATCCAGGCATGCACTCCAGAGGACACAGTTGTGGTTTTGAGGGTGATTTCAATATAGCTAATGGTACTGCATGAGTTTCACTTTACAAATGTTCCTCCAGATCAACCATTGTCTTATATTGCAACAACTTTGCATTAAAGAAACCATATATCTAAAGATCAGTTTCATTCATAAAAGGTAAAATGGTTTATTTCTCATTTATGGAGATTCCTTCTAGAAAAGTCTCTATATACACACATATGCAAATGTGTGCACACACTTATATTTGTCTTTACCTTATTTTGAGGAGTACGCTAAAAACATTTTTGTTGTATCCAAATGTAATAGAAATAGAATGAATAGTGTTATAACCCCCAGTGTACTTACCACTCAACTTCAATTATCATGAAAATTTTGTTTCATCTATGTCTTCCACACCACTGGATTAAGACATAATAATAAGATTATTATTATTCTTTTTGTAAATATTTATATATATCTCTAAAAGTAATAATTCTTGGGCAACCTCAGTGTCTTGGTCAGTTAAGTGTCCGATTCTTGATCTCAATTCAGGTCTTAATCTCAGGGTTGTGAGTGCAAGCCCCATTTGAAACCTACTTAAAGGAAAGAAAGAAAGAAAGAAAAAGAAAAAGGAAGAAAGAAAGGACTTTTCCTTAAACATGCTAAAAAAATCCATTGACACATAGAATGATTAGCCATAATTCTTCTCATAACACCAAATTTACATCAAGTTAGGTCTTCACGTTTACGAAGCAGTCACTATGTTCTTGGTTATTCACGTTTTCTTTTTTCATTTAAATTAATAATAAAATTAATTTCCCTTCTCAAACTCACAAAGTTAGCACAAAATAGTGGTTAAGAATGGGATTGGAAATTTAGAGGTGAAGTACCTACTTTGCCATTTATTAGCTATGTGGCTTGGGGCACATTAATAAGCCTCAATTTCTACATCTGTGAAAATGGGAAGAATACTACTTACATCATATCATTATGAATGTCAGATAATTTTTATATATAAAATGCTCAGCTTAGGGCCTGGTATGTAGTGAATACTTAGTAAGTATGAGCTATTTAAAAAAAATTCAGAGTTGGAATTTGAACCCAGGACTGTCCAATCCCAAAGCCCATGAACTTTCCACTGTGCCATGCTCAGCTAGCGGGGTGACAACATTGGCAGCACACCGGCCTGGACACTCTTTAAAGAGTATTTAATGGGTACTTATTACGAGTCCACTCCTTGATAGCCCCAAACTTTCCATCATCATTGGCCAGCTAGTGACTGGAATTCTCCAGTCGTGGCAATCACTAGTCACAGAACACAGCTGAGCCCAAACAGGTGGCTGTGAAGGTGAGTGGAGCCAGCCGGACGGTGGAGAAAGGCAGGGCAGCACAAAGTGGCGGCAAGTGGGGTTTGATGGCGGACAACGAGCCCTTTGAAATGCCCCTCTGCCCCTCATGGAGGGTGAGTCGCCGCAGCCAGAATTCTACATTCACAGTCTTCCTAAGGAGAATTGTTATCCTGGGCCGCTGCCATGACTTAGAGGCCACAAGAATGAGGCCATTCTTTGTGCTGAGTTATGCTCACAGCTCCAGTTCCAGGGCTTTCTGGTTCCATATTTTTCATCTTAAGAAATCTGCCAGTCCAGAGTTTGTTGGACCAGAGAACACAAATCAAATTTTGAGAATGACTGAATGCTCAAGTGCTATGGATTAATAGAAAGCAGAAATGCAGCTCAGTTACAAAGCTAGAAGATTTAGAAGATTGGACCAAAGAGTATATGACTAATATTTATTAAGTACCTAGAAGGGTCAAGAACGGAGGGAAAGAAAAGAGACTACTTTTTTTCCACTGGTCTTACTTGGGTAAGGAGTAACAGCTAAAGCAGGGGACTTCTGTCAAATCTATGTTGTTATTATTGCTAACGCCTTCATATTTTAAATTTCTCCAAGATTACACAGGCTTGTTGTCTTCTATTTACTTCAGAAACAAGAGATCAAGCTTAATTCCTTCATTCATTAATTCAACAAACATTTAGTGAGCCCCTGCTGATATGCCATGCACTTTTCTAGGCACTGGGGTCATGGCAACGAACAAAACACAAAATCTCCCCCCTCATGGAACTTACATTCTGGTGGGGAGACAGAAGAAGAACAAGAAAAAAAATACAAAAAATAATTGCAAAAAACTGATGTTGTCAGAGGGATTGGAAGGGGAGGAGAGACTGGGAGGGGAGGTATACAAACATAGATAAGGCAGACAGGGAAGGTGGGGACGGTGTTCCTGAGAAGGTGACCTAGGAACAAAGACCTGAAAGAACTGAGGGCCTGGCCCAAGTAGAAATCTGGTGGGAATGTTTCTTATGATAACAGTTTTAAGGACCTTCAGGCAGATTGTGACTGGCGTGTTGGAAGAATGCTAAGGAGCCTCTGTACTCCGAAAGAAAAAGAGCAGTAAGAAATAAAGCAAGAGAGAAAATCTGAGTACAGCATTGCATAAGGCCCTGTAAGCCAGAGTGAAGATACTGGCTGTCTGGCTGAGTGAGTTAAAAAGTGATTGCAGAGTTCTGAATAGAGCAGAGGCATGATCCCCCAGGGGCTGTATTAGAATCACTCTTGCAGCCCTGTGCAGAAGGGAGGTTTAATTAGGACAATACCTGACACATAGGAAGGAACATAAAGTATACACTGTTGTTGCTTTTACAACTCCCATAGTCTTTAACTATTGACTGTGCCTGTTGAACGATTTGACAAGGCAATGCATTAAATGGGAACAATTACTCATTTTACTGAAATGATCACATAAAAATGATTTAATCTGAGATGTATGTCTTTTTTACTTATGAACTGATGATCTATAGAGTCAGTTCAAGAGGAAAATATTTCCTAGCTGTGGCCAATCTCTTGAGAAACTTTGAGATTAAAATTTTTATTTTGGAAGTTTAAGTGTCTCAGCTCTAAATTGGCCATAAGTACTTAAAAATCTGACATGAATTGTGGCCAGGGAGACAAGACTCTAATAGATCTTTAGGATATAGACAAATCTATCCATCACCTAAAACATATTCCTGATAAATAAAAGAGTCTGTAAATGTATACAGGTTTCCCACAATGAATGATATCCTTTTTAATTAAAATATTAGAGTTTCATTTTCTTGATTGTTCTGCTTTATAGAAATACTTTTTTGCAGCATGGCCTAACAACAAAAGTTAAAATAGCATTTTTAGTGAGTGCTATTTTTAAATATTCTAGAGTAAATAGTGATGACATAATTTGAATACCTAGCAACTGATATTTTGAGTGCAACCTTAAAGAAAAAAAAGGAAATATTTTTAGGAAACAACGTCACTGTAAAATTTTATTTAATCAAATTTTATCAAACTTTTAAATTTCCCTTCTAACATCAAGAGATTTATAAATGTTTTGGAACTTATTTTTTCAAAAGGAAGATATCTGTATATCTATATCTATCCCTATATATCAGGCTATGTTTTGGTATCAAATGTTATTTAGGAAAAGGTGGATATTAGTCATTGGAAACAATTGTTTTCTAAGGGAATATTCTCCTGTAAATCTTTCCTATATTATCCATTTTGTCTGGCATTTGACTGTGAAATTCAAGGATTTTATTTGTGGATTTCTTGTCAACCTTTCCTTCCTTGATATTGCCCATACCTACTGAAACTTCGACTGTCAAGTGCTTTTTATTATGGCTCCAATTTAATCAACTTTAATTTCCTAGATTTCACTTAAAGGTGGACATTGAGAGAATGTATATGCAGAAAGAATTAGAATTTTAAAGCTATAAATTCAGCTAACACTTAAAAAAATCTACTACTTGGTAGTGTCTGCCAGCCTTCATTTTTGGAATATAATTTTTAATCCTTCTAAAACAAATATCTTTCTCCTTGAAAAGCAAAAAGATGCTTTGCAAACATAAAACATTTATAGCCATTGATGAAAGAATGAGCTTCTTATCTCTTTGGTTTGCAACAACTTAAAGGGAACAAGTAATAGATGCAATATTTAGAAAAAAAGTCTTGCATGAGGGACAGAAGGTATAACCTTAAAAATTCCATTAAAAAGTATCAAAATAAATTCTTTGTAAAGGATTTAAATTATTTTGGTATATGCTAATGAATCTTGACAGAGAAACTCAAAACCCAGTAGGGATTAGCCCAATTGCTTCAGTACTTTTTGATTTCTGGATTGCACAGGGAATTTCCTGAATAACTTGATAAAAGTGTTGCTCCGTGGCCCACCACCAGGGACTCTGATTTAATTGGTTTCTGGTAGGGCCTGTATGGGAATCATATCTAAGAAGCATCTCAGGATTTGAAAAAGGTGGTCCTAGGATCACCCTGTTACACTCTCCTGCTTCAACTATAGTTTTGTTAGTTTGCTTATTTTGTTGTTGTTTTAATGCTGGTACTCATAGCTATTTTGTCTTCGGAATTGTAATTTCAGGTTTGTCTTCTTTTTATGGCACTCATTATGAATTGATTTCTTCATTTTAGTAGGTATATATATATTTTTGCTTTGGAGGTGATAAAATGCTGTGATCCATGATCTCCTTAAACTCCTCCTTCCTCTTGCCTCAGAATCTCATTATATCTTGTTCTTCTCTCTGTCCCCTTCCCATCTTAGAGAAGGACATGCCTCCATTTCTAAGATTGCACTCTGTCTATGTTCTTATAATCACTTGCTCAATGTCTGGCTATCTCCTTATCTTCTAAGCTCCATGAGAGCACACCTTGCATCTTCTTGATCCCCATTTCTTCAGGACTAAGCACAGGGCCTGGTACATTGCCAACACCCAGTAAATGCCTATGAACTGAAACCATGAGAGATCTCTTCTTCTTTTCGCAAGATTTTATTTTATTTTATTTTTTAAGTTTATTTATTTATTTTGAGAGACAGAGTAAACATGAGCAGGGGAGAGAAAATTCCAAGCAAACTTTGTGTAGTTAGTATGGAGCCCCACATGGGGCTCAATCCCATGATTCATGAGATCATGACCTGAGCTGAAATCAAGAGTCAGACACTTAACCAACTGAGCCACTCAGGTGCCCCTATTTCATGTCTTTTTACCTCCGATCTTCCATTCTGTTCTCCCCAAACTCCAACATGCTACGTTGGTGACTATATGCTCTCTCTCTCTCTCTCCTATGGTTACTTTTCCTTCGACTATAAACATACTCACACCTTTCTTAGAATTAAAACCCAAATCTCTCAATTTCCTGAACTACGTGTTGATTTGTTAAGTAAAAAGAGTTAGTGTTACTACTATTCGTACTGAGGAAAACTCAAGGTGTTTTACTCTTTAACTAGACATTTGGAGGGTCCACACCAAAATATATGGAATAAGTGGTATATGGAAAAATTTATCCATTGAAGTTTTTTGATCTGTTAATCTATCATTTTCCAGGTTAAGCTATTCTTTCAGGAGAACATTCTACTGTATTCAGATCAGCCATAGTGGAATTGAAGCACCTGCTAGTGCTTGTTTCTTCAGAACACTGAATGAGATGTTGTTGGAAAGACATGTAAGCAACTATAAAATACACTTACAGTAGCAAGAAGAATTATACGGTATGCAAAATTAACTTAATCAAAAAACACACTTATTTAATGTGGAAACAATTAAGACTTTAAAAAGGACATAAATGATGGTCTTCATAAACAGATATTTCATGCTTCTGGTTGAGAAGACAGTTTTGTGAAAATATCAAAAAGTTCTTGAATTAAATTATAAAGTGGCAAATGAGTATCATTCCAGTCACAATGCCAGTTGTATTTTCCATGTACCAGGAAGAATCATTGTTATATATAGTCAAATCAAGTTTAAGAAGAATAAAGAGTATGTGTGTATAAGGGTGAGTCTTGCTAATGCTATCAGATGTTGAGAAATTGGCCCAAGAACAGAAAATTGACTAACAGAATGGAACAGAGAGCACAGAGACAGGCTCATGTGTGAAAGTGCATTTATACTTAATTTATAGTGAAGGTGTCACTGCAAGTCAAGGGGAAGGGTATGGGTTATTTGGAAAATGTTCTTGGCAGATTTAGTTTACCATATGCATATAAAAGTAAATTGAATTGCTAACACAGGATTCAAAAGTAGACTAGAAATATGAAGGGTAAAACTATAGAGCTGACAGAAGAAAGGTCTAGGGTTAGGAAATGACTTCTTAAATAAAATTTTAAAAGAAGGCAAATATTGGCAAATTTGGTTATATCAAAATGAATGACTTCTGATTAGTGTAGATACCATAGGCAAAGTTAAGAGCTAACAAAATGGAAGAATTCATATACTGTGGATGCTAATATCTTTTAAAAAGATAAATAGCCAGGATATATGAGGAATGCTTGCAAATTAGGAAAAATACAGCAGAAAAATGGGTAAAGAATGTGAACAGCAATGTACAAAATAAAACTATCATACTCAATAAATACGCTAATAGATATTCAACTAATTTATAATCATAAAAATCCAAATTAAGATGACAAAGCAATTTCATTTTATATCTATTATATTGGCAAAAACTGGAAACTTCGATGATGGAAAGTATGGTCAGGAATGTGGGACTCTTCATATTTGCTGGTGGGAGGTAGACTGAAATGGTCAATCTGGGAGCCATCTCTCCAACTATGATATGACCCAGAAATTTTGAGTATAGTATGTATGCTAAAGAAACTATCACATGGTGCAGTATTATTAATAACAGTGGGGATTAGGAGGCAACTGGAGTGTCTGTCCCTTGGAAACTGATAGATAAAATCTGTGCAGTTGCTCACCCTACAGTACTAAGCAACTATTGTGAAACAATGGACTAGATCTATACCCAGCAACATTGATTGTTCTTAAAATCAAAGTTCTCAGTGCAAACAGTAAGGGATACAAAACAATACACAGTTTTTCAAGAAGGCACACAATGCAAAATATTACAGACAGTAGAAGGCCTATAAGGGATGTTTTAATATTTAAAAATAATTATCTACCCCATTGGATTTTGGGAATTGAAGACAGCAAAGGATTTAATTCTGCAATTTTTGGTTATCTATATAATAAACAATAATCAAAATAATATTTGAAGGAAAATCATTCTTATTCTAATAGCTCTAAAATAGATTATAAAAGAAATCAGCTAGGAGACAGTGGTGATAACAGACATGAGCTGCCATATACCCAGATTAGATGGTGATGAGAGAAAGGCACGATAAAACAAAATCAGCAGACTATTGTATTTGGATGGACATTTGAAAGAAGCAAATAAATAAATAAGTTTCAAAGCTAGAAGGAGTTTCTATTTCTGGTAATAGGATCATTTGAGCAACTGCTCAACTAAAAATGCTGAATAAATTCTAAAGGAATTTTTAGAACATAAATCAGTTACAAGATACTAAGACATTATCAGATTAAAATGTACAATTCTAGCATTAAACCAGTTACAAGATACTAAGACATTATCAGATTAAAATGTGCAATTCTAGCCTGCAGTGACCGTCTATCCACTGATCCTACTAACACTCTAATGTTCCTGTCCCCCATGATATCCTTGTTCTCCTTCTTGATCACTTCTATTCTGTGGGGGTATGTATACAAATCACTCTTCTATATTACCTCGAGAGATTTGTCATCTTGGGCTTCATTGTAGTTGGCTTGGCACAACTATAGCTAAAGCCATGTTTCTATTTCTATCCATTTATACCGGTCCTGTTGAACATAGCTGATGCATAGTATAAAGCACAGAACCACACTGAGTGGTAGCACTTTAAATTTAATGCTACCAAGCAAACATACTTTCTGTAGCTCAGTCTACTCACTCACCCACTTATCTAGGTGACTTCTTCATACCTTTCTTTCTTTTCAAAATTCTAACATCTCTTTCCCCCCATCTTCAATTTTACATGGCCTTCTTCTTTTCTTTTTATAAATACATTTAGAACAATCAGAAGAGAATTTCCACAGATTGCCAACACCATGTTTCATACCAGCATTATATTACCATACCCTGCCTTCCCACCTGGATGTTCTAGCCAGGTTCTTACCAAAGCCAATGCCTCCACTTGTACAGACCAGACTACCTCTTCTTACCTACTCAATGACATTGCTCCAGCAATTCTCTTCTCTGTCTCTTACAACATCAAATTTGTACTCCACTGAATTACTCACTTCAGCCTTCAAGTGCTATCTCTCCCACATGAAGCAACAACAAAGTTTATTGAACCAATCCTCTTCCCAACTACCACAATTTCTTTTTACAACAAAGCTCCTTGAAGGAGTTGTCTATACTTCCTTTTCAATTCCATTCCTCCCACTCTCTTAACATGGTCTAATTAATCAGGCTTTTACTTATTCCATTAAGGTGACTAGTGACCTTCCCTTTACTAAATCAAAACATTAATTCTTAGTCTTCATTTTCTTTGACCCATAAGTAACATTTACAGAGTTAACTACTCCCTTCTCTTTGATATACGCCTTTGACTTTCAGGACTCTACATTCTTTTCATTTCCCTCCTATTCTGCTGGTCCCTCATGGTCTGTCTTCACTGGTTCCTCCTCTTCTTCCTTACATTTTAAAGTCGGAGAGTTCCCCAGAACTTTATTTTTTAGTTTTCTTCTCTCTTTACACTTAATTCCCTCAGAGATTTATATTCTCACCTGATTTTAAGGCTTTAAATACCATCTGTATGTTAATGACTCCCAAATTTATATCTTTAGCTCAATATCTTTCCAATTGGCCACTTAGCATTTCTATTTGGGCATCTAACAGACATTGCAAAGTCAGTATGTTTAAAACAGTACTTTTGACTCCATATCATCACACAAACAATCAGCAACAAAATAAAACCACCTTGGCTAATGACAACTCTATCTCTCATTTGCTCAGGCCATAGAACTTGGTGTAATCCTTCACTATTTTCTGACTCTCTTGTACTACCTTCAATACTTTATTAAATTATATTGGCCCTATCTCTAAATTATATTCAAAATCTCTTTTCTTCCTATCCCTTCTACTGGTGTAATCCTAGGTTCTTGGTGGGATTAGGGCAATTGACTGACTGATCTTCCTTTTTTTTTTTACACTATCATCATTACAGTCTGTATTTAACAAAGAGATCCTTTAACCATATGGCAAATCATCTCTCACTTCTGCTCAAAATCATGCAACAGTTTTTTCATTTCATTTAGCGTAAAACCAAAGTCCTTAGAGAATCTGCTCCCTGCCTCCAACTGTTACCTCCCTAAACTCCTTTTAATTTTACATAAATAAATAAATAAATAAATAAATAAATAAAATAAACCTCTTCTTTATTCCAACTGCTCTCTTATTTTTATTAGGAAAATAAAGAATCAGAAACCAATCATAAAATAGTTTAAAAACTGGCAAACTTTTGTCTAGACAGATCAAAAACAGAAAAGAGGGGTGCCTGGGTGGCTCAGTCGGTTAAGCCTCTGGTTTCGGCTTCGGCTCAGGTCAGATCTCACGTTCGTGGGTTCGAGCCCCGCGTCGGGCTCTGTGCTGACAGCTAGCTCAGAGCCTGGAGCCTGCTTCAGATTCTGTGTCTCCTTCTCTCTCTCTGCCCCTCCCCGTCTCATGCTCTGTCTCTCTCTGTATCAAAAATAAATAAAACATTAAAAAGTGTTTAAAAAAAAACAGAAAAGAGTAGGCCACAGAAGTAAAAAGGGGACACCACTACAGGCACAGATATAACCTCAGAGGAGATTGTAAACTTTCTGAAAAAAAGAAATCAAAATTGATTACATCTTAGACAAATCTAATTTACCAAAATTAACTTAAGGAAAAAAATAGTTGTTTATCCAGAGATAAGTTGAACAGTAGTCAATTTTTTCTTTTTTCTTTTTAAAAATTTTAAGGTTTATTTATTTTTGAGAGATAGACAGAGAGTGAGCAGGAGAAGGGCAGGGAAAGAGGGAGACACAGAATCTGAAGCAGGCTCCAGGCTCTGAGCTGTCAGCACATAGCCCGACGCAGGGCTCAAGCTCATGAACTGCAAGATCATGACCTGAACCCAAGTTGGCTGCTTAACCGACTGAGCCACCAAGGTGCCCCAATTTTTTTTCTTATAATACACTCAGGAATTGAAGGAGATAATTCATGTAATGAACTATCCTGGTAAGTACCAATGATTGTAATTATTGCTGTAATTCTTAGACATATATGTGTGGGTGGTTGTTGAAATTGTATGAGTAGGTGATTTTTTGAAGAAGGAGCATGTAGGAATCAAAATTGTAGACCTTGCAGTTAAAAGTAACTCAGAGTTCAGAATCCATCTATTTTATTTTATAGTTCAGATAATCTAAAAGGCAGAAAAGGCCTCTTAAGTCTCACATAGCAAGTTAGTGTGCTGTTGGGATTTGAACAGTTTTTCTTCCTCATTGCTAGTCTACTGATCTTTCCGAAGAATTTTGAATATGAGTAAAAAGAAATTGCCACAAACACACAAATTAGCAAGATGAAGCACTACCATGGAAACACATGTTGTAAAAGAATGGAATTCTAGATGCTCTCTTTTATTTGCAAGTCTAATTATAAAATACCTTTTCTACTTTTTTCCCCTCTATTAATGCTAAGATAGGTGATAATGGAATTGGGAGTTTAGTTTCCAACCAAGTAATTAAAGCTCCATGTTCATCTGGTGAAGAAATAGTTACATAATTTGTGGGATCCAGAGCTAAATGAAAATGTAGGGCTCCTGATGGGGGCAGAAAAGTTAATCTCCCTTTCCCGCAGGCCAATGTGTCAGTCCATGGTAGGCAGCTGGCTTCCTATGGATTGCATTCTCTGCTCTGAGATGTACTTGCTGCTTGGCTAGAAATGGTGGAAGTGGGTGAGAGACCCCTGCCAAATTACCCACCAAATATTCTGTGTTGCTTCCAGCTCAGGGTAAAGAGAATCATCGCTTTGACCTACTCCATGGGGTATGTGTCCTATACCTGTACCTAGGCTCTCCCGAGGATGGAGGGAAGATGACAACAGATTGTGAGTGCTCCTTCTCTCAAGGTTAAGGTGTTAGTATTCATAGGATAAAGCAGGGAAAAGAATAAGAGACAGGCCACTCCAAGTCTCTGTGCATGCTCCATTTTGCCACCAGATTTCATTTACAAAGTGCAAATTCAAATGATCTCATTCAGTGGATAAACTTAGCCAAGTTATTTAACATTTTTAAGCCTTGTTTTCCTTAGATTGTCATTTTAAGATGGATGCTGTGGAGTATTAAAGTTGAAGTGCAAGGGTTTTCTGAGTATGGAGCCCTGGGTGACTGCATTGATTATATGCCCATGAAGCCAGCCCTGATTTGGTGCTGTAATGCCTGTTTAATCAAAATAATGCCACATTTAATGGTCTTTGACCTTTCTTACAGGTACTTGGGACTCCTCTGACTTCTGCCCAGTTTGGCACCTCTTCTAGGCTGCCAAGTCTTAGCCAGAGGCTCTAAGATTAGTGAGAAACTTGAAGAAGATTTGGACTCTGATGTTTAGAACCAATTTTGTAATGAGTTATTACAATTACAATAGCTTATACACATTATAATTGATGCTTTTGGTCTTTTTTGGATGCAACACTTAAGAGTGGGGATTTTGAAGACAACCAGGCCTGAGTTTGAGTCCTGTGTCTGCTCTCACTTGGTAGGTGAACTAGCACAAGTTATTTTAACTTTTCTAAACCTTGTGTGTCTTAGAGCATTCATTTGGAAGACTGGGTGGTTAAGAAGGTGCAATTTAAAGCCAGATTGCATAGGTTTATTTTTATTTTTTAAATGTTTTTTTATTTATTCTTGAGAGACAGCGAGAGACAGTATGAGCAGGGGAGGGTCAGAGAGAGAAGGAGACACAGAATCCAAAGCAGGCTTCAGGCTCTGAGCTAGCTGTCAGCACAGAGCCCGTCACCGGGCTTGAACCCACAAACCGTGAGATCATGACCTGAGCGGAAGCTGGATGCTTAACCGACGGAGCCACCCAGGTGCCCCCAGACTGCGTAGGTTTAAACTAGCTCTATGACTATATGAATCTTTACCTTTTCTGTGCCAGGGAAATGGGAATACTAAGATTATCTACCCTACAGGATTGTATTGAAGATTCAGTGAATTAGTTTATGAAGAGTGCTTAGAAGAAAGTCTGGTGCATATTAAGGGTTGAGTAAATACCAGCTATTAGTATGAACACATTCATTGAAAAAGTATTTATGTATCAATTACACTGTTCCAGGCATAATATTTCTTACCTCATGAGGAATATTATAGATAAATACCCATAAATGAGATAACACTTGTTAAGCCTTAGCACCATGCCTGTCACATTGTATGACCTTAATAAATGGTAAGTATCACAATAATCATAAACACTGATAATCGTTAGGCACTCAGTCAGAAGACAAGTGTCGCAAAGCTCTTTGATGGTAATCAGGTGATAGTTTATGGAGAAATGAAAGTTGCAGAGTAGAAAAGATATTCAAAGAGCATCTTAGTCCTTTCCCTCTGAGGCATTCCATTTTTCCACTCTGAGTGGGGAACATTGAGCCCAGATGACAGCTTGGTTTTCCTGCACCATCTGATCTAGCTTAAATTGAATTTTACCCCCAATCTTACTGATGACCTGGGTAAGCCAACAACAGTTTTCTCAACTCCCACCCAAAGGTTTACACTTTCATAATCCTGTTTTCTTGTGAGCTATCACCACCCAAAAACTTGTCTAATGAGGCAAGAAGCTACTACAGACTTTTCAAGTTCCCTAATAGGATATTCTTCCATTAATGAAAAATGTAGAATTTACTAAATATTTTGTAGAAAGGCAGGGGAAGTGTTCATTACATTGCATTTTCTAAAGCAAACAATTATAAAGCCCCATTTTATAATTATTCTTGTTCTCCCAAGTCTTTCAAACATCTGCTGCCATTTGAGTTTTCTCTCTTCCTCTTTATTGAGCACTTAACCTCTAAGGTTGCCTCTTCTCCATTCAGGGATCTTCTAATATTTTGGAAAATAATTGCATGTTTTCTGGCTTATACTTCCAAACTTATGTTATGACATTCATCAAAGCAGTCAGTTGAGCAATGGCCTTCTAGTACTACAATTCATCCCTTCTGGAGAGGATTCAATGTTAGACATAGTGAAATAATTTCTTATTGTATTTGATTTGTATTTTTGACAATATTGGTTCTATCACCTATTATTTTTATTTAACAAGTTTTTATTGAATGAAGCCTATGATTGAGGTACTTTTAAGATTAGGCTTTTAAGAATACAATGGGAGCCCTTGACCTCATGGGTACTAAAAGATCTTAAGATTAAAACTTACACATAAATATGGCAATGAATATCTATTGCTGACATTTGTGTAGCATTTAAAAGGTTTCAGAGCATAGTATTAAAAATATAGTTCTTATAGCATAAATTATAACAAAAGCCTTTGCAGACCTGGACTCATATCTTCAGCAACACTATATTCACTTTTCAGTACTCCCACTAAAACAAAACAAAACAAAACAAAACAAGACAAGACAAAACAAAACAAGACAAAACAGAAAAAAACAGTAAGAATAGGCAAAATATGGTAATGGAGAGAAGCAGCTGGAAGGTGCCATCCTGTCATCTCTGAATGGCATCCAGGCAGAACACACTGCTTTTTTTGGGTCACTATTCTCATAAAGTCATGCAAATAACCATCATAGAAAAAGTTAATCAAAATGATGAATGGATGAAGAGGATGAGTCATGGTTACCAAGAATAAAAAGTGCTGAGTTGTTGATGAGGTACAGAAATAATTAGTAACACATTTAAAATTGCTGACACTTCCTAACCACTTTCAGCTGGTTTTCTGGTGTGCACTGTAAGGAACTTGATAATTGAAACTTATTTCATATTAAGTAACTTCCAGAGTATTATTTTGCCTCGTCTGATTCTTTCTGCTTTCCTTCAAAGTCCTTTGATAGTTTAAGAGAAGGAGGGGAAGCATAGAGGTATGCAAAGCTAGACCCTTCCCCAATACAAGAAAGAGAGAAAAATAAGAAAAATCTTGATGATATATATTCATATGTAAAGCAGACCAAAGTTCTTGCTTAAAAATGATAAAGGTGGTTGTGCTTAGAATCACAACTTACTTTCTTCTCTTGGCAGAAAAGGAAGACAGACAAATCTAAAGATGGAGACAGTCTACAGGATCTACTAATGTGCGAACCAAACTGACGCCATTTTGAACAAACCTGCCATAATGACAGCTCTGTGACCTGAAGCCTCTTTGAGCACAACCTCCCCCTCTCAGGTTCCTTTTTCCTGTCTAATCACACGCTTAAATAATGTACTTCCCAGCTTCTAGGGGTATAAAAACGGGTCTTACAGAAGGTGGGGGTATGGAGATCTATTCATCTTGCAGCCTCCCCAAACATGTTTCTGTCCTTAATATTCTCCTTAATAAACCATTTCTTGTCAAGCTGGCCTCGACAACCTCTTTCTTCAGTCTTATGGCTCCTTGGGCCTTCAGAGTCATTTTTGCATATACACCCCTTTCACAGAATAACTAGATTGATCTTAAAGTAAAAATTTATACAATGTCAAGGAACAATTTCACAAAATATGTTAAAACAAAAGTAGTTCATCTCTAACCTAAAAGCTACAGATTATTTTTCAGATCCTGGGTCCTAAATATGACTCAATAATATATGAACAATAAGAGTTGAAATAGGAGCCCTGCAATCAATAATTTGTCATAGCATGTTTACATGGTCCAGGAGAGTGTGGACTCAGGAATACCATTTCTACTATCTGTGACACCATCTTAATGAGTTGAGAGGAGATAGATTTGTTAATTTATGCTTCAAATAAAAATTTAAAAGCTTCCTTTTTTTTTAGTCTATTGAAAAGTAAAACATTGATTTTTATTTGGTGAATGCAGTAGTTGGATACTCTTTACTGCTCAAGAGACAAAAGAAAGAAAGGAAAAGAGAGAGAAAGAAAGGATGGAAGGAAGGAAGGAAGGAAGGAAGGAAGGAAGGAAGAAAGGAAAAGAAAAAGGCCAGTTGGGAGGAAATATCTTTCTTAGTGTCACTTAAGCTTATTTTCTTTTATTTATTGCCCATAGTCCTCTGCGTTGTTGAGCCACATTAGTATTCACACTCAGTAAATCAAGGCCATATTTAAAAAAAAACTATTTGATATCTTCTGCAGTTTAGTTGATACAGGATTTTGCATGCAAAATCAGAAGTTTAACTGGTATTCCTTTTACAGATAAATTTAGCACCATATGAGAATTCTGATCAGTTCTTAAAATCCATTGTTAATATTGAATTGATGGGGGTCTTACTCAAGTAAGGAAGTACTATCCCCAAATTGACCTACTAACTTCTAGGTTTGTCAGTTGGGCCTCTTAAGTAGATATTTGTTGATTTTTGACATTTCATACTCATTTACCCCAGCTCTGGTAACACTTTTTGCTATTTATTTAGTCTACTCAGTTAGAATTGATTCCATCACTGATTCAAAATGTGTAGTTTATGAGTTCATACTTGACTTAGAGCTTCCCCTTTCCCTGGACACAAGGATTAGCAAGAGCACATGACTGGATCTGAGACAATAAGGCACAGAGAGAATTTTGGAGATGATTATGGAAAATTTCCTGCTGCTGGACTTAAATTTGAGAAGATGAAGACAACATGAAAGAGGCAGAGCTGAGTAATGTAGAAAAATTTTGTCCTGATGACATTGCTTGATCCCTGAATCTAGATATACCTCAAACTAGTTGTACCTCTAGAATTTTCAGTTACAGTAGCTGTAATCAAACTGAAGGAGTTCATTTTTGGGGGTACATTGAATTGGATGCAATGCAAGGAAGTGTTGAAAATATAGAAATTTTTATTACTTGTCACAAGGAAGGAGACAGGGAGATAGTTCTCAAAACACTGTCTACTTGTGGAGTGAGTACAGGAAACTTAAAAAAAAATTTTTAATGTTTATGTATTTTGAGAGAGAGACAGAGAGAGACAGAGCATAAGCAAGGTAGGGAAGAGAGAGAATGAGACATAGAATTCAAAGCAGGCTCCAGGATCTGAGCTGTCTGCACAGAGCCTGATGCAGGGCTTGAACTCATGAACTGTGAGATCATGAACTAAACCAACGTCAGACACTTGACAAACTGAGCCCCCCCAGGAGCCCCTGGAAACTTTTATTCAATGTATTAGGGGCAAAGGCTGGGACCTTGTATATACATTAAGGTACTTATACATATTCTATTACTTAGGCATTTTGGTTCAACTGCACATTCCTAACATGTTCACATGCGTACATTTATGTTCAAAACTTGGCAGACAACTCCACCAATAGGAGGAGATCTTAGTAATATAATAAGCTAAAGATAACTTTAGGGTAACTCGGGATGGTGGTGGGGGGTGGGTGTGTGGGGTGGGGGCGGCTTCTGCTCAGATTCTCAGCTTCAAACTGGCTCATTCAGGTGGCTATTAGCCAAAACACCTACGACTTAGTTTCCTTGGAGAAAACTGTTGTTTCTGTAAAACAAAACAGGTTCCTTTCCTGCATTTGTCCCTTTCCCTTCTCTTTCCTGCTGAGAACTATCAGGTCTTTAATGTGTAGCTTTCTATCACATCCTAGCTAGCAGAGCCAATAGATTTCCTTTTTGTTTAAATAAAATTTGTGTTTGTTTTTTTTTGTCACTTGCAGCCAAAAAAGTTCTAATTAGTACAGGTTTTTGTTGTTATTGTTGCTGTTGTTGTTTACCTCTGGGACAAACTTTGAATGAATTAATGGAGGGCTTGCCTATGCATATACCCACTGCTTACCCAAAGACATGGTCTGATTTTTCTTTCAGGTGATATATATATATATTTTTTTTCCATAATATTTTATTGTCAAATTGTTTTCCATACAACACCCAGTGCTCTTCCCCTTAAGTGCCCTCCACCATCACCACCACCCCTTTTCCCCCCTCCCCCTTCCCCTTCAACCCTCAGTTCATTTTCAGCATTCAATAGTCTCTCAAGTTTTGCATCCCTCTCTCTCCCCAACTCTCTTTCCCCCTTCCCCTCCCCCTGGTTCTCCATTAGGTCTCTCCTGTTTTCCTGCTAGACCTATGAGTGCAAACATATGGTTTCTGTCCTTCTCTGCCTGGCTTACTTCACTCAGCATGACACAAGTTCTATATTAAGAAAGGCCTTACAATGGGGCTGTGCACTGAATTGTGTGCTCCCACCAAATCCATATGTTGAAGTCCTAAACCCCCGAATCACAATGCGCACTTTAAAAAATATTTCTGGGGCCCCTGGGTGACTCAGTTGGTTAAGCAGCCAACTTCATCTCAGGTCATAATCTCACAGTTCATGAGTTCAAGCCCTGCGTCAGGCTCTGTGCTGACAGCTCAGAGCCTGGAACCTGCTTCTGATTCTGTGTCTCCCTCTCTCTCTGACCCTCCCCCACTCAACTCTGTGTCTTTCTCTCTCAAAAATAAATAAACATTAAAAAATTAAAAAAATATTTCTTCTTTTCCATCCTGGTTGACCCATTCATTCTTTAGTAGCATGTTATGTAACTTCCATGTATTTGTGTGCTTTCCAGATTTCTTCTGTATGACTTCGATCTTGAATTTGTTGAAGTTAGTTTTATGGGCTTACATGTAATCTATCAGGAAAATGTTCCATGTGCATTTGAAAAGAATGTATATTCTGCTGTTTTAGGATGGAATGCTCTGAATATATCTGTTAAATCCAACTGTTCCAGTGTTTCATTCAAAGCCATTATTTCCTTGTTGATTTCCTGTTTAGATAATCTACCCATTGTTTTAAAGGGTGTTAAAGTTTCCTACTATCATTGTATTATTACTGAGGAGTTCTTTTATGTTTGTTATTGACTGTTTTATGTATCTGGGTGTTCCTATGTTGGGTGCATAAGTATTTACAATTATATCTTCTTGCTGGATTGTCTCCTTCCTTATCATACATTGTCCTTCTTTGTCCCTTGTTACAGTCTGTTTTGAAGTCTATTTTGTCCAATTTAAGTATTGCTACTCCAGCTTTTTTTGACATATATTTGTAGGATAGATGTCATACTGTGTCTTTTCATTGGAGTGTTTAGTCCATTTACAAAGTAATTATATATATATAATAAATATATAGGTATGTAGCTATTTTGTAACTTGTTTTGTGATATTTCTGAAGATTTTCTCTGACCCATTCTTGTCTTTGTTTCATGTTTTTCTGATTTTATTTTGTAATATATTTGGGTTGCTTTCTCTTTGTTCTTTACATATTTATTAGTGGTTTCTGATATATAGTGACCTTTAGGTTTGTACATAACCTCTTCTGTTTATAGCAGTCTATGTTAACTTGATGGTCATTTAAGTTTGAACCTATTCTTTTCTCCTCTCCTATCCACATTTTTGGTATAAGTTATTATATTTTATATCCTCTTTTTGGTGAGTTCCCTGACTGATTTTTTTTATAGAAATATTAATTTTTACTGCTTTTGTGTTTCCTATCACTATACTGTTGCTTTTGGTCTCTATTTCCACTCAAAGAATCCCCTTTAACATTTCTTGCAGGGCTGGTTTAGTGGTCATGAACTTCTTTAGTTTTGTTTGTGTAGAACACTATTTGTCTCTCTTATTCTGAATGATAATCTTGCTGGATAAAGTATTCTTGGCTGCAGATTTTTCCATGTCAACATTTTGAATATAGCCACTCCCTTCTGGCTTGCAAAATTTCTGTTGAAAAATCTCCTGCTAGCCTTATGGGCTTTCCCTTGTAAGTTACTTACTTGTTTTGTCTTCTGCTTTACAAATTTTTTCTTTATCACCATTATTTTGCCAACTTAATGACAATATGCCTTGGTGTGGATCTACTTTGTTGATTTTTATGGGAGTTGCCTATGCCTCTTGGAACTATATATCTGTTTCCTTCCCCAGATTAGGAAAGTTTTCAGCTATTATTATTCAAGTAAATTTTCTGCCACCTTTTCTCTCCTTCTTAGAACTCCTATAATATGAATGTTATTATGTTTGATGGAGTCACCGAGTTCCCTAAGTCTATTCTTGTTATATATAATTCTTTTTTCTCTCTTTTGTTCAGCTTGCTTACTTTTCATTACTCTGTCTTCTAGGTCATTAATTCATTCCTCTGCTTCTTCCAGCCTGCTGTTAATCCCATTTCTCAAGCATGTTTCTCATTTCATTTATTGAGCTCTTTATCTCTGCTATGTTATTTCTTATTTCTGTGTTAAGGGTCTCATTCATGTCTTCCAGTCTTATCTCAAGTCCAGTGAGTTCATTTACTTCATTACTTTTTTAAAGTTTATTTATTTGTTTATTTTGAGGTGGGGGAGGTGTAGAGATAGAGGGAGAGAGAGAATCCCAAGAAGGGTTCATACTGTTAGCACTGAGACTGACATGGGGCTCGATCTCACAAACCATGAGATCATGACCTGAGCTGAAATCAAGAGTCAGATACTTAACTGACTGAGCCACCCAAGTGCCCAAGTCCAGAATCTTTATGGTCATTGTTTTAAATATCTATCAGGCATGTTACTTATATCTGTCTTGGTTAGGTCTCTGGTTGTGGTTTGTCCTGTTCATTCATTTGGAATAAATTTTTCTGTCTCCCCATCTTATCTACCTCTCTGTGTCTGTTTCTCGGTGTTAAGAAAGTCAGCTATGTCTTCTGCTCTTGAATGTAGTGACTTTATGAAGAAGAGGTCCTGGGGTGTCTTGTAATGCAGTGGTCCCTGTTCACTAGAGCTTGGCACTTTAGGAGAATATCCTGTGTGTATGTAGCTCACACTCTGCTGTTCTGTCTGAGTCACTTTCCTTTCAGTGCCTTCACCTACGCGGATTCTCTGCCTGTTGTGGGTGGTGCTTGCTCCTTGTGGTGTTAGTGGGAATGAGGCAGGCCAGCACTGAGGGGACTTGCCTGCTCAGGAAATTCGGAGTGGAGTGCTGGTGTTGGCAACCTTTGTGCTGGGCCACTAGTCCTATACTAGATCCTCCAAAGTGCTGATGTAGCTAGAGGTGTGAGGCTGGGCTTGGCATATGGTGATGGCTGGGCACAGCAGGGCCAGCTTGTGATGGTAGCTGGGGGCATACGGCTGGGGGCAGCATAGTGGCAGCTGTGCAACTGGTGGCTGGGCATAGTGCACACTGACAAAATTTGCCTTGAGCCTACGGTGGAGGCTAACAGGCATGGAGTGGACATGGTGCAGGTTGGGTGGCAAGTATCTGTGCAGCCACCCTTCCTACAGATGACCCTGGATTTATGTTGGGGGGTAAAGGAGGAAAATGGTGCCTGCAGCTCCCTCATTTTCAGAGACATCCCCCCGTATGCTCCGAAATCTGTATGAACAGATTTGTCTCCTGTTTGCCTCCCGGCATTGTGTAAAGTGCCATTTTTATGCTGCCTCTTTATGCAGCCTGCTGACTCTTTAAGGGCAGCAACCCAGCTACATTCACCCTCCCAGCTTGCCCAGTGTGGAGTCGCTGACTTTAGATCTCTAAGCTTCAAGTCCCACTGGAGTTAGAAACTCATGGAATTCAGCCCCTCTGGTTTTGCAAACCAAACAGTATGGGGATTAGCCCTCCCTGGGAGATCTCCCTTGTACAAAGGCCAATTTCTCTGGCCTCTCTGTGAGTGCAGCTTCCTTCTGCCTGCAGTCAGCCTCCCTCACTTTCTGACTTCCTAACTTTCAGATGCAACTTCTTCTCAATATTAATTGTGGAGTTTGTTCTGTCAGTCTTTGGATCCTTGTCTGGTTTATTGACTTGGATGTGGATGAGATCTACTTGTAAAGGTAGGACTGGGAGAACTCACAGTCTTCCTTCTCCACCATCTTCCCAAGCTTGATCCCCTAGTATCTCAATGTGACCTTATTTGGAAATAGGATTCTAATGAAGCAAATCCACTTAAAATGAGGTGATTAGGGTGGGCCCTTATCCAATAGAGCAGTATCCTTATAAATAGGGGAAATTTGGAGACAGATACACATACAGGAAAAAGACTGTGTGAAGAAGCACAGGGAGAAGATGACCATCTATAAGCCAAGGAGAGAGGCCTGGAACAGATCCTTCTCTCACAGGCTTCAGAAGGAACCAAGTGCTGACACTTGATTTGGACTTTTAGCCCCCAGAATTGTGAGATAATAAATTTCTTTTGTTTAAACCACCCAGTCTGTGGTACTTTGTTATAGAAGGCCTAGTAAACTAATACATAAGGTAAAGGGGACTCACTGGAGACCTGACTGAGACAATTTTTTTTAGATTTATCTATTTTTGAGAGAGAGCACAGGCAGGAAAGGGGCAGAGAGAGAGGGGGACAGAAAATCTAAAGCAGGCTCTGCACTGATAGCAGCAAGCCCATTGTGGGACTTGAACTCATGAGCTGTGAGGTCATGACTTGAGCCAAAGTCGGATGCTCAACCAACTGAGCCACCCAGGTGTCCTTTAGTGGGATAAATTTTTAAAAGTACAATTTTATTTGCTTTAATTTGACATAACTTTTTACCACAAGCTATTGCTATTTGTAAAGCTAGAACTAGCTTTGGAAAAATACTTGGAAAAATCAAGAATGGGAGAGTTATCAATGAAATACAGCAAAGATGCAATGTATTTAATATTTGAAGCTGATTTCAGGGAAGGTTGTTTTTGGCAAGAAAAACAATGACATTTTTTTAGCATATGTGATGATTTCTGTTTCTATACTTTGATGGGATACTTAGAAAATTAATGTGATATGACATCCCATGCTTTCTTAAAAATGTATTTTACAAATTCTTCAGTTAAAACTTCCAAGAGGTTTCAGGATAACTCCAATGTCTGCACATCATCTTTGCTGTCTTCTTTTAAAATTTGTCACAAAGAGGTGCCTGGGTGGCTTAGTCAGTTAAGTGTCCAGCTCTTGATTTCAGTTCAGGTCATGATCTCAGTTTGTGAGATGGAGCCCTGAGTTGGGCTCTGCACTGACAGGCGGAGCCTGCTTGGAATTCTCTCTTGCTCTTTGCCCCTCCACCACTCAACATGCACACTCTCTGACTCTCAAAGAAATAAGCTTAAAAAAATAAAAATTATCATGAAATAATGACGTTAATAAGATGTTCATGTATTGCAATTGTTCTAAACCACTTCATATCTTCTGTGGAATCACTAGGATAAACTTCTAAACCTTCTTACTTATATCCAAAACGATTACAGTTTATATTCTAGAATCCCAACCAAAGATTTAGAGTCAGAGGTTGGCCAATCAGATAAAAGAAAATAGAATCTAGTGAAGGAATGCCTTTGTATATCACATACATGAAAATATATCTCTACAAAACATACAGTATATGCAGATCTCCACACACAGGCACAGACAAACACACGTGCACAGAGACATATATAAGGTCTGTATTAAAATGAGAGTGTTTCAAGGCACCTGGGTGGTTCAGTCAGTTAAGCTTTTGACTCTTGGTTTCAGCTTAGGTCATGATCTCACTGTTCTTGAGATTGAGCCCTGCGTTGGACTCTGTGTTGACAGTGCAGAGCCTGCTTGGGATTCTTTCCCTTCTCTCTCTCTGCCCCAACCTTGTGCACTCTCTCTTTCTAAATAAATAAACATTTAAAAATAAAATAAATAAAATGAGGGTATTTCAAAGATCAAAGACAAAGAAATGTTTTATCACATATTATATATGGTAACTCCAAACTAAGTAGGTAAATTTTTAAGTAGGTTAGCTCATGGAAACAGTGTACAAATATAAACTTTTCAAGTTATCAAATAAGATGACTAAATCAATTCTAGGCTATTTTCTTAAAACTGGCACATTTTACAGTGTACCAGATAAGAGAGCAAAAATAGTGCTTTTTACAGAAAAGTTACATTTCTCTTAGTTCCTGACAGATACAGAGATAAAAAAAATTATTGTCCTTTTGCCCTCCCTCTTCAAATAGCAAAATCCACCTATAAGCAGAAATTGATTTTTTTAAATAAAAGAAGTTATTGTTTGCCCTTTTTATCTGAACTGCAGGATATCACCTAGGTCTCAATTTATACTAACTAAAATTTACATGAATATTTCACCAAAAATTGTTGTTTCTTTTCTTTAGGAAAAGAAAGTTTGGACCATAATAATGAAATAGTCTTCATTTTAGCATTTGCAAATTTAGATAGAAAAGGTTTCAGTATTATGTGATTAGTGTTCTCTATCGTCTGTTCTACTTCATGGATCAAGGTTTGTCATTTTCAAACATTTTGCATTGTTTCCAAAGGTCTAACCTAGAATAAGGCTGAATAGGGAAGGCAGAACTGTCCATTTGAGAAGGATAAACACTACATTAAACAAGTTTTACGTTTTATTTTAAACACATTACTGTGTACCTTATTTCTTGCATAATCTTGGCCTGATGACTTAATGTTTTAAATCTATTTTTTAAAAGAAAAAATAACAATGTGCTCTTTCACCACTCATAGTTTTATTTCATCCAGGGGCTGTATAATGTCATAAAGTATATAGGCTTCATTGAATTGGTAAACACACATACAACAACACTACTTATGGAAAAGTATTCCTTCATTAGAAGTTTCTGAGTCTTACTAAAGAAAGGAAAATTTCTCTATTAAATGCTAGATATCACCACGATTTTTCCCATCTGAATTCCCTTTTATTTTTGTATACCTTGTGTGTGTGTGTGTGTGTGTGTGTGTGTGTGAGAGAGAGAGAGAGAGAGAGAGAGAGAGAGAGAGAGAGAGAGAGAGAACCCACTGTGAATCTGGATTACAGAAGCAGACATCAAAAGATCAAGCAATTGCCAGTAATTTTTCATTCTGTATTCTTATAACCACATTTTCTCAAAGATACTCTACTGCTCTTAGATCTATTGATTTTGATTATTTCCCTGACTGCTTTTTTCCAATTAATCAAAGATATGGGGAATTCTGATTCTTTTGTACTCCTTCTCTTCATTTTTGAGATTTTTACTGCCAGAAAGGACATTTATCTTATCCAGCTGCAAACTTAAATAAGCTCTCCATTTCTCTAGGTCACCGATGGCAAATGTTAAACAAATTTACATTTGGGATTTTCTATTCATTTCCCACCCCGTTGACACTGAGCCAATGATAACCACTCATTAACTGTGCAGCTCTCGATCATCTGTGTGACCCAGACCATGTTTCCAGTTCGTTGATGACTTTATCACGTAGAGCTGGAGCGAGAGCCTTGATAAACGCATGAGAGATGCTATCTGTCGCTTGCTTTCCCCTAAATGTCCCGAGAGCTCCTTCCTTTGAAAACTGGGAAAAGTTTCCACTGTAGTCAATATAGATGTTAAATAAAATTATTATTGAGCACAAGTTTCTATAAAATGGAGCTTGAAGGCTGTATGAAAATAAATTCATAGGCACCTTTTCTGTTTCTGGTCACTGTAGATTCATTCTGCAGCAGTATCTTGTATAGGAAACTGCTCTCTGGTCAGGAGCTGCTTCTCAAGATTCTCAGAAGTCTGTTGATATAATTTTCAGTAGTTTTAAATTATTTGCATTTATTAAACTATGACACATTGCTAAACTAGCTAAAATGCAGAATTAACCGCTGCCCGCACGGAGGGACAGTATCCGTAGGTGGATGCAGGGATACGGGCTGGTCGTCAGGGTAGCTGGTTCCTGTGGTCAGTTATCATCCGAAGCTGGTTACCTGCTCAGGGCAAGATCCTTCAGCTCTGGCTCAACTTCATAACCTGGAAGGGGAGGATGACATCTATTTTACCTAATGTGAAGGGGTTTTCCACTATCAAATGAGATAAAACATATATATGTTGTTTTAATGCTCAGAAACACCTAACTGTGAAAATGGATATTCTAAACTATCTTACACTAATAATGAAATAAGCAATATATTTCACAAAGATAAAACTTCCAGATTCTGAAAATTATAATTTCTACTTTGTAACTGAGGTCATGGCTTAAAGAATAAATGCTGATATATTGTGTGATATAGTGACAATGAATGAAAATTTTTTTCATTGATATGAATTGTGACATCGAAAAATGAAAGCAAGTATTTTTTCTTTCTTTTTAAAAATTTTTAAAATGTTTTTTATTTATTTTTTAGAGACAGAGAGAGATAATGCTAGGAGGGGAGGGTCAGAGAGAGAGGGAGACACAGAATCTGAAGCAGGCTCCAGGCTCTGAGCTAGCTGTCAGCACAGAGCCTGACGTGGGGCTCAAACCCACAAACCATGAGATCACGACCTGAGCCGAAGTCGGACGCTCAACCAACTGCGCCACCCAGGAGCCCCTCTAAATTTCTTTTTGTACATTTGAAATTATCTTTGAGTACCAAATAATTGATATTTTTATGTTACCCATAAAAAATAGAACAATAAAATCAAATTGTACTTCTGTTAAGAATGTGTGTGTGAAATCAAATGTTTATGAATAATTAGATTGTACTCTGAAAAAAATTTTAAATTTCTATGATTATTTTTTGCTCAAGTTAATGCATGTGTGTAGCCACCTCCAGAGTACACATTTTCTTTGAAGGGATTAGGAAGCATAAGTTAATGTTCTTGTTCAGATCTCATTTATTTTCCAACAATACCTTGGAAGAAATGACTTTTAGAAGAGGTGGAAAACAAATGAGGGGTGGTAAATTAAATTTCTACTTTCTTATGACCTTTCCTACTATTTATTTTATATCTCATATTGTGTAAACACACTGAAGAGTGATAGGAATTGTTTTGAGGAGGGGAGGAGGGAGAGCTATGGGGATTGATCGGGCAGCTGGTAGGACTTCCGCAATTTCACCCATAAAGTGTGCTACCCACTTTACAAATGCAAAATCAGACTTTCCTAAAATTCTCGGAAATTTTCATATGCTAGAGAAACATCAAGTTGGGAATTTTTTTCCTATTGATGAGTCTTACAGTTTGTTTGAATTTTGGTTTTACTTTTTGGTGAAAATTTATTTTTCTTCCATTCAGTACAATTTTTCTAAAGCTACCACCATCCTTGTTCATGCATCTGGAAATGACAATGTTGTAAGATCAGCAATGGCCACTATTAAATTTATTTTATGGGGGAAGTCAAAACAATAGCTTGGGGTTCATAATTATTTTTGAAATAATTTCTTCTTGTGAGTAGTGTTAGTTTTTTCTAAATGCTCATTTATAAACATGTCATTGCGGTCACACCATTGGATAGTCAGTAATCTTACAAATGACATAAATAATTTTATAGACTTTTATTAGATTAGTTACTTTCTATCATAGAAAAATATTTCATAACTGATTATTCCAAATATAGGAGTTTAGCAAACAGAGTAACATATAAAATGAAATTCTAGGGGCCCCTGGGTGGCTCTGTCCATTAAGCCTCTGACTTCAGCTCAGATCACGATCTCAGGGTTTGTGAGTTCGGCCCTGCATCAGGCTTGCTACTGTCAGTGCAGAACCCTCAGAACCTCTGACTCCCTCTCTCTCTGCCCCTCCCTTACTCTCTCTGTCAAAAATAAATAAACACTAAACAAATTTAATACTATGAAACTCTACAATGCTGGTTGCCAAGGGTAGCATGTGTTCTTCATGGTACTCTTTCCAATCTTTTGGCAGGACTTTCATGATTGGCGTTATGTGTGGCAGAACAGAATGGGGATGAACAAGCATCTTCTTCCTGGTCCATGAAATTTAGTTCTTATCATGAATATGTTTATAATAATTACAAACATGAACTAACCTGAAGCAATTTTAAAGGCTTCAAGATTTCCTGAGCATATTCTGATAGTCTATATTAGCCCTGGTGATACAAAAATATATGTAAACAGGGAAACTTGTTTTTACATCTAGTACTTCATAATTTAAATGGAGGTAATGGAGACAGGTGACAGAAAATTATAGCATTGACAATGAATCTATTTTCTTCATATATGTATCAGGGTAAGTGTGTGTGTGTGTGTGTGTGGTGTGTGTGTGTGTGTGTGTGTTTGTGTTTGAGAGTGGAAATCATTGTGGGCAGACAGGAAGACAGGTCAGTGTCATACTCAAGAGAGGCACCGTCTGTCCTACCAGTGAGCTCCTATCGTCACTAAACAGAAGCAAAACTAGGATCACAGATGATAACTCTAATCATTTTAAAATCTATTTTACCCTACCTGGATAATTAGGAGGAAAATATATTTTCTTTGGTTTCCTCCTGGGTGCTGAGGTTGGTCACTAAGTAGAGTGCAGAGAGCTGGATGCAGAAGGGCCATCCCTGGACCCATCTTTACCCTTGCCCCTTGCTCCACTTCCCACAATCACCAGGCAATGAAAATTGGGATTGCCAGCTGGAGAGCTTACACATGGCACCTCCATGTTACACAGCACCGCAAGCATGGCAGCTTCAAGGGAGTTGAATTTCTTGCATCATTACCCATGGCTTCAAGTGCAAATTTTCGAAATAACAGGGAAAAAGCCACATTTCCTTTTCTGACCTAATCTTGGAAGTCAAGTGGTGTCATTTCCACTACATTCATTTAGTTGTGAGCCGTAGGCCCAGCCAGATTCAAGAAGATGGACCCAATTCCAATTCTTAAAAAGTCACATCATATATGTCTAAGTGGCCTGGGAAATACTGTTATGACCATCTTCAGAAAATATAATCTTTTGCAAAGCTTATGTAACATTTTCTCTTCCTTATATGTTCTTATTTCTGAGGTAATCTCTTTCAGGCTGGAAAATTTAATTATAAACTGATGACCCCTAAATTTACATTTCTGCTGCTGACTTCTACCCTTAGCTTTACATATGAATATTAAACTACTTGAAAACTTGACAATATTCAACCTACTTGATGTCAACCTACTTGATGTCTCTTTAGTTTCTACCTACCAGGTGCCAGTAACATCCCTTACTCCCCCACTCCCAAGTCACCATAATCAACAGTGCTTCCGGATGTTGTCAAAGGTCTCTTGTGGGCAGTTGTTGCCACTGGAAAACCATTGGTTTAAAGTGACTTTGCGGATGGACCTAGAGGGTGTCATTCTAAGTGAAATAAGTCAGGCGGAGAAGGATAGATACCATATGTTTGCACTCATAGGTCTAACAGGAGAACAGGAGAAACCTAATGGAGGATCAGGGAGAGGGGAAGAGGGAAAGAGAGTTGGAGAGAGAGAGGGATGCAAAACTTGAGAGACTATTGAATGCTGAGAATGAACTGAGAGTTGAAGGGGAAGGGGGATGGGGGACAAGAGGTGGTGGTGATGGAGGGGGGCACTTGTGGGGAAGAGCACTGGGTGTTGTATGGAAACCAATTTGACAATAAACTATTTTAAAAAAATTTAACCACCACCACCAACAACAAAATAAAGTGACTTTGATTGATTGGTAATTATATTCTACTCATTAATAGTAAAAGGTTTTAACAGTAGTTCATGTGCCTGCTTGAAGTTTGTTTCAAATCTACAAACACATTTCAATGGAGAGCTAATTTCAGAGTCCTGTTAGTAACTACCGTTTTTAGAAATGAGGGTTGCTAGAATGATTTTCCTGGCTGATGAGAATGAAGCCACCGAGTAAAGTAAGAGAAAGAAATACATATGCAACTTATAATTAGTGTGTCTGTTTTAGGCTGCATATCATTTTGCAGAGTTCTGACCCATGTGTATTGAAAATAAAAAGACATACTTACTTTAGAAACAAGAATTCAGCAATGAATTGTAGGATATTTTTGCCAAGGAGAATTAATCTATCCTTTGCATGAATCCTTTTGTTGCAATCCATTCTCACTGAGCTTTCATAGAGAATGTCCCATATGTTTGTGTTATCCCCACTATCTTCTTTTATTGTAAAATCCATAACGAAACGGGAGTCCATTTTTATGCTGTCTTTCAAAATACCCGGCGCTATGCTTCTGAATTATTTTTGTTGCCTCTCCCTATGATAATGATGACCCTTCATAACTACATGCCAGATATAAATAGCGAAGCGACAGTCACATTCTGCTTACGATAGAGTGGGTCATTGGCTCCTGTGGCTTCCCTGGGGTCTCCTGCAGGCATACAGAGGGTGCCCAGAGTGGGCCTCAGAAGCTACTTGCAGAGTTTCTGGAAAACAGTTGATGTACTTTTCCAAAAGTTGGAGGCAAAAGGAAGTCCTCGTTATTCACAAGAAATGCGCTTCCTCCTTCCATGTCAAAGAGGAAATAGAATTGAGTGTTTTGATCTGGTGATTTTTTTTCAATGATTCCTTGAAGTTAGAGTTCGCATTTCATTCTGAAGCTAAAATTTACAAAGCAAATCTCTGCTGTATACTTTACATACAGATGTGAATATATATGTGAATATATATATTTCTGATACACATAATACATACTATATATTATATATTATACTATATATACTTTTCCTTATTAACTGAGTGTGACTTTGGTCAAGTTACTTAATCTTTTTTATATCTCAGTTTCCTTATTTGTAAAATAAGGGTAATAATGGATTTATCTTACATAGTAGTTTTGACTATGGCATGAATATAATCTATAGATACTTAGAATATTGCACTCAGTAATCCTAGCTATTGTTCATATTATACTCTCTCTCACACACACACATACACATATCACATTTTTTATTTGCACAGCAAACATTAATTGAATATTACTTAGGTGGCAAGATTGCACTAGGTGGGCATTAGACCAGCCAGCTTTGGTTCTGCTCTCTTGGAGCATACTTTCTGATGAGGAGGACAGACGAAAACAAATTCACAGATAAAATAAAAATATGGCAATTCATCATAAAAGTCAAGAAGGAAATCAATAGGCAACTAAGGCTGGGAATAAGGAGGAGGGTGTGGATGGGCTGTATGCTTACAAAGAGTGAGGGAATGAATACGTGTCTGGGAACATGGCGTCAGAGCTGCGGATGAAGGGAGGTGGGATTTGGTCTTCCGACTTTAAGGAAGAGTACAGGTGGGGTAAATTTGTCTGCCTAAAAGCAGGTCATCCACTGTCTGGATTCTCCATGTGCCTTTGCCAATACACTAGGAAATGGGGATTAGACATGAATTTGGCACTTTTTTTTTTTGCTGATTGGCTTTATTAGAGACTAGACTTAAGTGGTCAACACCTCTAGACCAGGGGCTTTTCTGTAGGTTTTGAGTTGGTTTGAGTTAGGGGTCATGGAAGTCACCTGGGATATGGAAATGAAATCAGGTTATTTGTAATAACAAAACCCATAATTTAGAAATTTGCTAAGCCTGACAAAATTTTCTCCCTGCTGGCAGCTGTAGCTGTCTGGGTCTTTAGAGGCACATCTTCCTTATGGAAGTGTGGTTTTAAATCTTAAATCAAGAAAAGCAAAACTTCAGTGTCTTTGATTTTTTCAAAAGAAAAAGTTAGTTTTAAGGAAAAATGAAAATAGCGGCACCTGGGTGGCTCAGTTGGTTAAGCGTCTGACTTCAGTTCAGGTCATGATCTTGTGGTTTGTGAGTTCGAGTGCTGTGTCAGGTTCTGTGCTGACAGTTGGGAGCCTGAAGCCTGCTTCTGATTCTGTGCCTCCTCTGCCCTCCCCCTCTTGTGCTCTGTCTCTCTCTAAAATAAATAAATATTTTTAAAAATTTAAAAAAGAAAAATGAAAATAAAAGCAATGTACATACAAAAAGTGCAGGAAGTTACAAGAAATAAAACTTATCCTTCTTTTATCAGGTCATCACTTCTGTCCCCAGTAATTTCTTTTTTTTTAATGTTTATTTTTGAGAGAGAGATAGAGAATGAGAGAGAGAGAGTGTGTGTGTGTGTGCAAGCAGGAAAGGGGCAGAAGGAGAGAGAGGGGGACAGAGCACCCAAAGTGGGTTCAGGGCTCGAACTCAGGGCTCAAACTGAGGAACCATGAGATCATGACCTGAGCCAACATTGCATGCTTAACTGACTGAGCCACCCAGGCACCTCTGTCTCCAGTAATTTCTTCAAAGATAACCATTTGTCTTCTTGTATATTTTTAGAGACATATAATTGCATGTATTACCACAGATATTATATATGTGCATGTATACGTGTGTATAAATATGTATGTGTATATATTTCAAAGTCCTCACAAATGAGACTGTATTACAAACAATAATATATAGTTTACTTTCTCATTTAATCATATTACTTAGAGACTGTCATTTGGGTCTATAGGAACTTTTTTGTAGTAACTCCATAATGTCTAATTTTATAAGGATATCATAATTTTCTAGTTTCTATTTTACGACAATCTTATTAATAGGCCTTTGGGTTATATTCCTGCTTATTTTTACTCTATCTATTCTGTAAAGAACATTTTCATCATCAGTGGGAACACTAGTTTTCAGTAGAGCCCCTTCTGCTGTATATTTGTTCATTGTTGATTTTCATCATCATTACTAAATTGCACTAAAAAATTTATACCAGTTAAAATTCCCATCAACATTGTCAGAATTCCTTATAATCTGTCTCTTCATAGTTGCATTGCCACTGGATATTATTAAACTTTTAAACATTTTGTCAGTCTGATAAAAGAAAACTTGTATGCCGTTTGTATAGCTTTAAATATGGATCAGATTGAGAATCTTTTCGTATATTAGTGGCTATTTTGTTTCTTTATCTGTGAATTGCCTCCTTACATTAATTGTTCATTTTTCTTTTCTTTCTTTTTTTGGTCTTTTTTCTTGCTAATTTGTACAAACATTATGTAAGTCATCAATTAGTTCTTTGACTATAGAAATATGGCACACATTTTTTCCTTTCTTTTTGCTATTGATCTTTTAACTTTGTTTATACTTTTTGTCATTTTCCTTAACAGTTCCTCAGTTTTGTGTCATCTTTAGGAAGGCCTTTAATTACAAAATTAAAGAAATATTTCCCCATGCTTTTCCTTAATACTTTTATGGTTTCATTTTGTAATTGGAAATCTTTGATCCATCTGGAAATTATTTTGACATAAGGAGTCATTTTCTTTTCAAAATGATGAGGCAGTTGTCTCACACTGTTTATTGAATAATATGGAAATGACTCATTATTATTCTAGAAAAGTATATTGGCTTGGATTTTGGAATCAGAAATAACTAAATCCAAACCTTGGTGTTAATATCCTTGCCTCATCTTCACTATGGGGTTAATACTTCGGGGTCACAATGTCTTATCTGAAATGCTTGCTGCCAGATCGTTTCACTAGAGTTCAGCACATTCAAATCTCCACCTGCATCTCTGGGGTTGAACCTACTTATTAGGGGCTTACACAGCGCCAACACATGGAGGTTGTCATCTCTTCTTTCTGGCATCCACTGAGACACCCCAATTTTATCAGGTTTCGGCGTGTCAATCTACTCAGATCTCTTTTCAAACCTGAATAGTCTTCATCTCAGATACTGTCAGATCTCACTCTTTCAGCTACTTTTGAATGCCTTGTCTTGAGCAGGACAGATTGCTGAGCTCTCCTGAACCTCTCTGAGTGGGACCCTGGGGAATTTTCTGCAGCTATCTCTGACTCCTTTCCACGGTGCAGCTGTCTTAAGTCCAATGTCCTCTGTGGCAGCCTGGAGCCCGGAAATTCTCTGTGAGGCTCTAGGGCTCCCAGACCTCCACCCACAAAACCCTTTCTCAGGTGTGCTAACCCCATCTGGAGGCTCCAGCATTATCAACCCTCCTCTTGTTCAGATACGAAGGGCAGTTCAAACACCGTTGTTTGCTCCTGCATCTGTCTCTTCTCCCATTCCCAGAACAAACTTCATCCAGTCTGGGGGTGGTGGGTAGGAAAAACTGGTTCTGACCGAAAGTACTTACCATTCCAGGACTTTTTTGTCCTACGCTTGGATATCTCAGTCTTTGAAACTCCAAAGCCAAGGATTTGAGTCTTTTGTTCTCCTCTCCAAAATATCAACCCTGCCCTAAGGCAATGGATACTCAAAGTCTTTGAATAGGGAAGGGACACAGATTAAGAAAGAATTACTGAGGAGTAAGCACATTAGTTAATATGTTAGAATACTATTCTTCTGTTAGTATTGTGTTTAATACTATAGAAAAAACCCAGCTATCATGACTTAGAAATAAAAGATTAAACCAAGCAAAATGGATTGCGTCTCTAGGTTTCAACAAGACAGTTTTAGGGGTTTCATACTCACCATAATACAGAAAATGTCAACATAGGAATTTTGCTAAACTTGATGGACACTAGCCAACGAGCAAATGATCTATACACTAAGTATGCTTCATCATTAAACTGTTTTCATCCCTTCTTCCCTTCCAAAGAATTATAAATTCATACCTCACACCTGGCCCATGGAAAATCTCTATCAATTCTGCTAGAAAAGCCCCAAGATATCCGTTTTGCATGATATATTCTCCCTTTGCCAAAAAATTATATATAAAAATGTTAACATCTGGGTCTAAATTTCTATTATAGTAAAGCTAGCCTTCTCTCAACTAGTAAAAGCACCCCCTTCTCCATAATTTTGTAAAACTCTGGAGGTCTCCCAACATTTAAAGTATCATGATTTCTCATAGTCTAAATTTTTTATTTGGAGGAAGCAATTGAAGTTCTGCCTTAATTATTCAGATTTATTTTTCCTTTTGTATTTTGAAGATTCTAGATTCTGGCAGTAATGAATTTCATATGATGCAACATTTCACTGGTCACCAAGTTAATTTGTAAGAATAAACTAGGGCCATTAAAGTGAATAAAAACATTTCAAATTATTTTATAGTGCATCAAGGATTTTCACTTAGAATTATTCTGCACTGAGAAATTGATAATTTTTGACTGTTTGAAAATATTGCAGTCACTAAAAGTAAGGATTTTTTAGGTTTCCCAATGCCAAGAAAATGTTAGCATTATGTTCCCCCTACAATTTTGGGAGTAAGTCTATATAATTCTTGAATTTAAATGTGGATCACTAATTACTGTTTTAACTACTAAATTGTCCCTGAGTGGGTTCATTTAGTATTCAAATGGTACCTCAGAAGAGGAATCTTTTATCTATAGAGCTGTCATAGAGAAGCAACGTAATCAAAACACTCTCCCTGATGAAAATTTATTTTTAACTTGAAAGAATGCATACTGATCACCCACTCACTGACTGAATTTTGCTGTTAAATAGAATCCTTGCTACAAAATTAACTAAATTACTCTTGCTAGGAATTCAGGGCAGGCTGAGTCCATTTTGGCCTTTGTCCAAGGAAATTTACTTAGTGTAAACACCAGAAAAGAACCTCATTTGAAAACTTTTTACCTATATAGGGCGTCTTGGTAGACAGGGTGCCTGAATCTGTGACAGCAGGTACTTAGTGAGGTAATTTAGTTTGTCAAATTAAATAACTAAACTAAATTAAATAATTAAACTTATTGTTCCTGAGCCTTGGAGTGGTAAGGAGGAGGTGGGACATGGTAAAGAAAGAGCAGAGTAAATTTTGGTGCTGACTCTAAAATCTGGTGGCTGAGGCTTTGACCACAGGTCTTAGGTTTCTCCAGGAAACTTTTGATATTCAGGAAAACTATTCAAAAAGAGGAGACTCATTCTTACTGAAGATTCATGTTGTCAGAGAAAAGGACATTACTATGAAGTTTTGGTTTGGAGGAACAGGTATGAAAATTATGCCACCAAAGACCTGTAACCAGACCGTGGTGTTCTTATAAAGTGATGATACTGATAGATACTGTTGACTCAAATCAACAATGCTTAAGAATTCACTAATTTTTCCCAGATGGCAGGGAAAACACACACACACACACACACACACACACACACATACACACTAGAAAAGTCTTCATGAATTCAAATAAATAAATTTTTAAAACAGTTTTAATGAAAACTACATTTGATTCTTCATATCCCATTTATCCTTAATAAATGGAATAAATTGGTAAAAATAATATTACTTAAGGAGGTAAGTAGTATTCCCTTAAAAGGGAAGTGAAAAATGAATTCCTAGATATTTATGCCTGAAAAACAAAAATATTTGGGCTTCAAAAAAAGTTCAATGCTTGTCAAATGATAATAGCTTAATTCCTATCATACAGTTAAAGAAATCTGGAAATGAAAAGGCAGAATGTGTAGAGTAGCGGTTGTACTTTTGTGGAATTTCTGAGTAATAACTATGGATACTGTTTGTAAAAATAGAAAAGCTAATGGTGATACATAGATGGATGACTGGATTGCATATTTTTAAATTTTCTGCAGTATTTTTATTTACCTTTCAAAATCTCATAGTGTTCAACATCGTTCAATATATCTTTCAGAACATATTTATAATGAGAAGTGACAGTAGTCCAAGTATTTAAAAGTATAAGTAATTTTGCTGCTTTTAGCTTTGATGATCCCAATGAAAGTACTTCAGAAAGTCTTACATTTCATTGAAGTCACTTAGTTTTTTGTTGCTCTTAAAAAAATGCCCTTTAGATACAGAAGTGCTGATGCACCAGGGCACATGTACCCCAATGTTCATAGCAGCACTGTCAACAATAGCCAAATCATGGAAAGAGCCTAAATGTCCATCACCTGATGAATGGATCAAGAAGATGTGGTTTATATATACAATGGAGTATCATATGGAAATGAGAAAGAATGAAATCTGGCCATTTGTAGCAACGTGGATGGACCTCGAGGGTGTCATGCTAAGGAAAGTAAGTCAGATAGAGAAGGACAGATACCATATGTTTTCACTCATAGGCCTAACAGGAGAAATCTAACAAAGGTCCATTGGGAAGGGAAGGGGGGAAAAAGAGTTAGGGAGAGGGAGGGAGGCAAATCATGAGAGACTCTTGACTACTGAAAACAAACTGAGGGCTGAAGAGGGAGGAGGAAAGGGGGGTGATGGACATGGAGGAGGGCACTTGTGGGGAAGGGTACTGGATGTTACATGGAAACCAACTTGACAATAAACGAAAAATAAAATAATAAAATAAATAAAATAAGTTTTAGGAACAAAAAATAATTTTAAAAAGTTTAAAAAATGACTCTTGGCTGATTCACTTACCCAATTCTGATACAAGATTATATCAATTAGCAGGCTTGCTAGCTTTTTGTAGAGATTTGAAATTACGATCAATTATTGTCCCTAATTTATCCTTTTTTAAACCACAAAAAATAGAGACTTGATTTATACTGTACTATATATGATATATATACATATATAATGTACACACATACATATAAAATTTTATTTTAATTTTAATTTTTTGAAGGATCAATGTGCAGAATGTAACTTATTTATCTGTGGCTCTTATGAACTGTGGAGAAGAGAAATCATGAAAAAAGTTTATTCGGAAGCAAGCTGAGGAGATGGAGGGTCTGGTTCCAATTCACTTCCCATGTAATTCACTGAGATCATTCCCGTTGAGTTTCATAGGGCAGCAATTAGACTTGGAGAAACAGGTCACTGCTTTCCTAACTGGACATTTTTATAGTCATTTTCCCCACCACACACACTCTTTTAAACAGTTATTTGCAGGTTTACCAGTGAGAACTTTAAGTATTTGAGTATGTTAAATATCAGTTATGATAGGTAAGTAAATAAAGCTGTTGAGGTCTGTCGTGTGTTCACAACTTCCTTGTTGACTTTCACAACCATTCAGAAGACTCCTGTTCATTCAAAAAACTTGCTCTGTCTAAATTTTGTTTGCCATTTAAGAAGCAGAACTATCTTAAAATAGAAAAAGCTTAAGAAGACAAACAGGAAGTGTTTAGGCAAAGGAGATTGTTTTGCCTATTCGAATGAATAAATGAGTGAGTGAAGAAATGAACTAGCACATCATATGGATTGCCTGGTCTGTGCCAGAGGCTGCACAAGGCACCAGATATTAGCAAGTCTCCAGGACCTCACAGCCCAGTGAGATAGAGCAGTGTAAACAACAGACTCTAATGCCATGTGAAAAAAGAGCTATTGATAAAGCGCTTTGGAACATAAATAGGAAGTGATAATTCTGCCTCAGTGGTGGCTTGGGCTGGGGTTTTGATCTGAGAAAGTCAGAGAACAGGTGACATTTTGGCTAATTTTGAAAGATGAGTAGAATTTTCCGTAGGGAATGTTTGGGGAAGGGCATTCCTGGTAGAGGGAAGTGTAGAGTAAATGGATAGTAGCAGAAAGTTTACAGTGCATGTAGGGGATTCTCATCAGTATGGACGTTTGGAGGATCAATTGTGACATAATGGGGACAGTGAGAGATGGACAGAACCCTGAGTGAGTGGTTAGGGGTCGGAAAGGCACATGGAAGCCAAGTAAGGAGGTTCTGTTTTAGCAATGTTTGCTCCCTCTTCTAGGCTCTTGGCCTATTTGGGGTCATAGATCCCTTAGAACAGTGATTTATAAACTTTATTGCATTTTAGTATCACCTAAGAAGATTGAAAAATATTCCAGAGGCCCAGGTCACACCCCAAAGAACTTCTGGGAGTGACTCAGTCCTCTGTATTTTTTTTTATAAAATCTCCAGATGCTTTCAGAATAAAAAAGGTTTTCTCAAAGTGTGGTCCCAGGATCAGCAGAATTGATATCAGTTGAGAACTTGCTAGAAATTCAAAGTCACAGTCCCAAATCCAGACCTACTAAGTTCAAAGCTATGATAGAGACCTAGCAATGCAGTTTAATGAGCTCTTTAGGAGATTTCGATGAATGCTAAGGTTTGAGAATCACCACCATAGGAAATCTATTGAAAGCTATTAATGTGCTTTCCAGGAAAATGTAGTGCATGTTTAATTTTAGATATAATTTTACATGATATATGGAAACCCCTTCTAAGCTCATTCCCTTTCCTCCCCCTCAGTCTGGAATCCAGATTTCGAATTCTTCCCCTTGGTAGTGAAAGACACTCGCATTTTTTTTTTTAAGACACTGACAATTTTTAAGTAAAAGAGGGACAAGATCAACTTCAGGTGTATAATGAAGCCTGATGTAGCATAAAGAATAAAGTGTGATAGGGGCACCTGGGTGGCTCAGTTGGTTAAGCATCCGACTTTGGCTCAGGTCATGATCTCACCATTCGTGGGTTCGAGCCCTGCAGGGGGCTCTGTGCTGACAGCTAGCTCAGAGCCTGGAGCCTGTCTTCAAATCCTGTGTCTTCCTTTCTCTCTTTGCCCCTCCCCTGTTCATATTGTCTCTCTCTCTCTCTCTCTCAAAAATAAAATAAAACATTAAAAAAAAAAGAATGAAGTGTGATGGGGAGCAGCTGGAGTCAACCAGATCACCCAGGAGGTTATCGGATTATAAAATAAAATAGAACACAGTGCCACCTAAGTACTGTAAGGTAATAGAGGGGAAATGAAAATGACTTCACGGTTTCTAGCTTGAATAAATAAGGCCTTTCTTTACCTGGGAAAGAGACTATAAAAAGAGAAGGTCTGGAGGCAAATAATGATGATTGCTAACACGTATGTGGAGATGTACTAAAAACAGGTCTGGAATTCAGTTAAGGGATACAGACTGTGGATAATTATATAAGAGCCATTAACCTATAAACAGGTAAATGTAGATCATGGTTTCTCATCCACTCACTGACATTTTAGGTTGGCTAATTCTTTGTTTGAGAAGGCTGTCTTGTGTGCTGTTGGATGTGTACCATGGGAGATGTAGAGGCATTCTTTTCCTCTACCCACTAGGTGCCAGTAGCCAACATCCCTTGCAGTTGTGACAACCGAAAATACCTCCAGGCATTGCTTAATGTCTCCTGGCAGCAAAGTCATGACCTGTTGAGAACCACTGGTATAGATGAAACCTGGAGAGTGGATGAGATTGTTATTGACTGAGTGGAGGGGCGGGCGGTGGAGGAAGAGGTGGAGGAAGAGGACACAGGAAGAGATAGATTGGGAAAATGCTCATAAAGAATGAAAGAAAGTTGTGTCAAGGGAGCCATGAAGGGGCTGAGTTCCGAGAAGAAGGTTGTTGGATGCCAAACTCCACCCAAAACAATGAGAACTGAGAAGTCTTTGGATGTGGTGATTTGTGGGTTACTGTGAAACAACTTCAATGGAGATCTACTGAGGATATGGCAGGATGGGGAAGAGTAAATGAGGAAAAGTAGACACTTCCATCTAGATTGTTTCTTTAAGGGATTGGTTAGAGAAAGACAGAGGAGTAAAACAAGGCAAAAATGATAGAGCAATGGCTTATTTTAGGGCTGGAGAGATTTACAGACACAGTGGACTGATAGGCAAATGCTGGTATTCCAGATAAACATAGAACTTGAGGCAGGCCTAGAATCTTTTCTTCAGTAAAAGTTCAAAATGTGAATAATATTAATTATGAAGGAGAGTGTGAGAATAGATTATAGCAGGAACACACTTACTTTATAATAACAATATTTTATATATATATATTCATTGTTACAAGACAAAATTACTAGATTGGAGATGGCATTTCATTTATAATACAATCAAATCCTGTCTATATGATTTTGCCTTTAGACTAGATCACCTAAATTATAGTGATGCTTTTCTTTTCTTTTCCCTTCCTTTCCTTTTTTCTTCCATTCTTCTCTTCCTTCCTTCCTTCTTTCCTTCCATTCTTCCTTCCTTCCTTCTTTTCTTTCTCTTTCTCTCTTCATTCACACTTTTTTGTTTTTCTCCATAGCTAGCATGGGGCAGGAGACTCAGCACTCAGAACAAGCCTAATTTTGATGCCTTTGGATTGGAACCACTTTTGCAGTAACATACCTCTTCAAGGGAAATCAGGAGAAAAAAAGGCTCTACAATGGTGTATCATTTGCCAGTAACCTTTTTTGCTATGCAAACATTATACATGAAAAAAATCATTCCTCTAAACGTTTTTACTTACATGTGTACCTGCATGGCTACACACGTGTGGGGGTTGTTTCAGTTTCTGGGTTCTCACCATGACTGTACAACTTGGCTGCTTGGGCTTGGGCATCTTATTTATTCTTTCCAGATTTCAAGTCCTTCATTTGCACAATGAGCAGGTGGGACTTGATAAGCTCTGAGGTTGTTTCTGGCTTTAAAATTCTATAATTATATGATTTCCTTTCTGCATTATCTTTGTTTGGTAAGAGCTTGCCTTAATCGGATCCATTCCTGTGCAAAATCTCTCAGATTGACTTGAAGCTTCCAATTTTACTCTGGTTCTCACACCTTTTTGTTTATTAGGTCACAAGTAATGAGCTCTGAACGCTTAAGCTCTCAACTTGCCTGAGTTCACATAGGTGGCTCATCAGGGGCAGAGACCAAGTGAAAAAGACAATTAAGGCTTCCCATTCTCCACTGCAGTATTTAAATCTGAGACGACAAGTCATCTATGAAAGTGTAGAATCATTGCATATCTGTCCTTTCTTCAAAAGATCTCAAAAGCATTTTCCAGATATATTAAATAACTTCTTTCCCTTTGAGTCCCATTTGTAAACAACTGGATTGGTAGGTTTTAAGCACATTGATAGAGAATGAACCGTGAGTTTATTTCTACCACTAGATGCTTTGTAACTGGGATAAAATGAATCATCTATTTATAAGAGTAAGTTGAGTCCTCCAGAGCTTACACTTAGATTTATTAGTATGGTTTGTATTAACACTTCTAACTTTTACACACCCACTGTTTTTGTTTAGCTTATGGTTTTGAACATTAGAAACTATAATAATAAACTCATCTTAAATTCCCTCACCCTGTGACTGATACTATGTAGGTGGGAAGGATTATCACAGAAGAGTCATTGGCTAGACAACAGGTTGTCCTAAATAACATAGATTTTCTTGGGATTAAGAGTGGACACACACACATACACACACAATCATGGATGGAGTTTCACTACTGTCTTGGAACTTTTATTTAGATGGGACTTTTTTCCTAACCTAAGGTATGAACTGTATTCCTACAGGAAGTTAAGCATTTGACAGTGAAGGTACTTGCTTATCTTTTAAGGTAATGGTTTTCATGGCTGTCTACCCATTGCTGTTGAGCAAAATGTTTCACTTATGTCACGTTTGTTCCTCCCAGGACCCAGTTCTCAAGTATTAAGGCGGCACAAGCTAAGCCCAGGGTATGAGGCTATGTCCGCATGATGAACTGGAAGTAGGACTGCTCTGAGACAGACAACAGTCTTAAGGTGTTGACTGCACCATTCTTTGAGCCTGAGTGGGAAGGGGAAAGCGGGAGAAAAATAGCAGACAGGAAATAAAGAAGGTACCCAGGTGGCTAAGGTGGGCTACAGAGGCGTTTACACCTCCTGAGGAACAAGGGTTCAGAGGTGCCAAAGAAGAAGCGAAGTGATCCTACACACCAAACACTTCAGGAAGGATGGGGACTTGCGTGAATGCTCCCCCAGGGCTGTCTTTGAATGCCTTTGTTCAGTTCTATTGTCACGACGTATCAACACTGGTTGGAGTCATAATTTTTGGCGAATTATTTCACTGTTTTGCATCAATGTTTCTATTTGCCAAATCTGGGATATTTGATCAGTATGACCACAGCTTCATTGCTTCTCTGTTGTATAAAAGAGCCGGGAGTATCCCTTATTCCACTCAGCACACTTTGTTTCCTTTCTTATGGCTTTCTTATTGATCAGGGTTTTTTTTTCTTCTATTTTCTTTTAAGATGTTTCTTTTCATCTCAAATACTTTTCTCATCCAAATCCCATATTTTCTTCAAAACACCATTCTGTATTTATGTCCTACAGAAAGCCTTTGATGTCTAAATGGAATACGCAGATTTGCCTTATTTTACTTTATTTTTTTATTTTTTTACTTTTTCAGCCTTGATGTATTCATTTCATGCCTGTAAGTTATTATTTTCTCCCAATTGTCTACTTGTGTCAAAAACATGTATTGATTTCCCAAGTAGGGGCTGATTCTCCTGCTTCTTGTTCACCTCCCACAATATCTAGCACAGTGCTGGGCCCCAAATACTTCCGGAATGAATCATTACAGGCTGAAGACGTGAAAAGATAAAAAGAAAATCATCCTGAAGCTCTTCTGGCAAAAGGTCAATTGGAATTTATGACAAATGTCAGTGGCTGAGGACGAGATATGGGTGTTGTTTCCAGATATGAAAGGGAGATGATACCAGCACAGAGAAATGTGAAGCAATTGTTCTGTATTCTTAACAGTTTGCATTTAATCTTAAATGATACACACGGGTTGGCTTGGTGTGCTCAGTCTGATTCCAGGGATATCTCGGGTTTATTTAACAATGCTACCCTTAGAACAACATTAGCATACTAATCTATATTACTGGTCGAGAACCACATTCCTAGGTATCTTTTAACTAGGTGGATTGAGACTATTGTCCTAGATAACTGGATAATATTTAGCATGATGGCCTAGGATATGAAGAGGGCAGTATCAGAGGGAAAACTCATGGACTACAATCATTTTTCTTTTTCTAGGGTTCTTACCAACAGCACACACAGTGAAATATCCCCTGAAGTTTAAATATCTCTTTCTTTTCCCTTGTTTAGGCTGCGCTCTCACTCCTGTACACGTCACCGGGCTTGAAAATTGCAAAAGAAAGACACAGCTTCCCCACCTACTCACCCCTCCAGCCCCCCAGCTCCTAAACTACTCTGTTTATAGTCAGTTTGCCTCCCTGGATCTTATGTTTTAACACATGCCGTAGTGTTCAGATTGCAAACACAGCAGAGGGATGTTTAAATCCTAAAAACAAACTGTTTTCATTGCAATGTGTAAAACAGCATTCCATGAAGACATTTCAATTAATATTAGCTGAGTGAGGGGAGTCTTCTCTCTGTGGCCTGTTCAGTGTTTGGCCTCTCTCTGCTGAGACTGCCAACAAGGGTGCTGCCAATTAATGCCAGCTGTGATCTATTGTTTGCTTCTGACACCTGGGAAGTCCCAGATCATCAGAATCCTGCAAACAGCAGCTGGCTTAGTGGAAGCTGCCAGACTTCAGGGATTCTGAAATCTCTCAGCGAAGGTAGGGGGCCGTCTTGTTTTAGTTAAGGGAATAGTCCGGAATAGCCAGCTTAAAATCCAAGATGACTTACGTTAAACAACCCCCAAATTTGGGGAGGATCAGCCCAAGCCCATAAGCCTCGTGTATCACTCCAGGTCCCCATAGGGCAGTCTTCTAAAAAATAAACAAATGTTCCTAATCCTTTCTTATAAAGTCCCAACAAGTCCCTTTTATGCTGTAAAGGTATTTTTAGGACTCGATGTACCTCTAGGAGCTTCTCAGTTTGGTACAGTCGCACTATAATTTTATTTTACATGTGTTGAAAAAAATGTATGTCCTTCCTTTGCCTAAAACGTTCTCATTACTATGCTCCCTCTGATTTTCTTACTGATAAGATCTCAGAATCCATTTATTGAGGGCTTATTATGTGCCAGGCATTAAGCCCTTTATGAGTTTTATTGTTTCATCCCATTTATCCTTAACAGGCACGCTTCAGCGTAGTAGTTACGCCAAGCGTGTGAAAACTCAGCCGGGTGACAGAGTTTCATTTTTCACTTTCACAAACTAGCGTTCTTAAATGATAATCATGTTTTATTCTGAGCCCAAGTTCACTTGGAGGAAGTACTTGAGCAGAGCATGATTGCCTTTCACTGGGGTGGGCTTGTTTGCCGCGCTGTCCTTCTTTGTTTGGTGGTTTAGGGAGAGTTCTGATGTTTCCTCTCAGGCCTCTGGAAACATAAATAAATGTCAGGAGGACAGAAACTGCCTGTCTGTGTCACATTTGTGCCTTTCCTACAATTTGTAAAGCTTAATAAAGCCCTGTAGGAATAGCGGATAATACCAGAGACGACTTCTGGGAGAGAGAATCTTGAGTAACTGGCCAGGTAACTGACCCTGAAGTATGATGAGAGACAGTTTGTCTCCTGATCCCTTCTTTTCCTATTGACGAAAAAGTTCTAGATCCTTTTCCTATGGACGCCCTTGAGAGCTGGCTGGGTGCCCTCCTGCTATTAGGGCTCTTAGGCCACCAGGTCTGAGCCTGTTGATTGCATTTAATGCACAGTTACTTTTTAGTGTTGATCATTGGAGGCTAAGATGAAGCCATTTGCACTTGATTTATTCAGTGCATGATTCCATGTCTCAAGAAGTGAAAATCCAGTGAAATAAGCCAGCACTCTAGCTCTCATTAACAACTTGATCCAAATCCACTCAAAAGGCTCCCTCTTAAAGTCGTCAGGTAATGATGCTAACATAATTTGTTTGCGGAGGTCTGTTAGTTTGCTCAAATAGTTATATATAGAATTTATAAACTGTTTCCAAATAATATTTTATTTCTTATGTCAACCTAAAGTTTCCAAAGGAGTTGAAATTTACATTAATGAAATATATAAATAATATAAAGATGAGGGTGCTTCCATGTTTAGTGTGCAAAATTGTAGTCATCACCCTTGTTGCTTTGAAATAAGTTGTGTAAAATCCAGAAGAATGAAAAAGAAAAATTGGCAAAAAGATATTTTAGGTAATTTTATCCAGACAGATCATGGTGATTTTTAATTTATGTGAGACATTTAGATACATTTCATATTGACTGGCTTGTTTGGAAATCTAGAGTCAAAGCCATCTCTGGTCCAGATTCGGTGACTTATCTGAATAGAAGAATATGTGTTAGCAGTGAACTCTGCCACTTTATTCAGGATTTGGTCCAGGGCAGAATTAAAGCCATACTTTTCTCTGCCTCTCATTCAGTACTTCTGTAGGTTTGTTTCTGTAAATAAAAGGCCATCATCATTTGTTCCTCTGTGCTTCAGATCTTTGGAAATCAAGTCAATTCTTGGAGGTCCTAGCCTAAGGAAGAAACCAGAAGTATCTCTACTCTCCCTGTATTCCCTTGACATTATCAGATCTAGAAGAGGACTCAGAATCACAACGCATCACTACCAGAATATTATCCCTCTGTTAACTATAATTCTTCAAAGTGGTGTTGTTTCCCTTCTGCTGTAGTTTAGTACATAAATGGGAACACTTTGGTTTTAGGCATGCCAAATAGCCACTGCACTAAAGTAAATGTAGCTTGATGCATATTCTCTGATGAAAGATCTATCAGCGATTAGAATAACATTTTGGGATGCTAGCCAACCCAAATCTTAAGACCTTCCTGGTTTTGACCATTGCAAAGGAGCGGCTGGTTTCTTGAAATAAACCAAAGGTGTTTTACACCTGATAGGACTTATTGAGCATGTCAAACACGGCTTCAAGAGATATTTTCACTTTGACTTAAAAAAGTTGTGCAGGGAACATAGGTAAGCTTAGAATATGGCTATTTTTAACTGAAAATGTACTGACTTTCTTTTTGAAGGTGCTGACACAACTTCTGACGCTGTTGGTGATGAGTGGTGTGTAGCAGCTGGTTCAGTCCCGAGCCGTCAGATACTGAAAGGGAATCTTCTAGGTACAAATCCCAGGACGCCAGACCAGCTCTTCACAGTCCTCTCTCCTGAGTCAGTTGGGGATGGGGAACTAAGCGATTTGGGGAGACCAGACTGCCTTAAACAACGAAGGAAGGCGACAACCCTCAAGGAAGACAATTTAAAGATTAAGTCACCTGGTTTGAATTTGATACAATGTGGGAATTCCAGTTTAATGCTAATTTAGAAATAGTTTCTTCTAACAGCCTTTCTCTTGTATGCAGAGATCAGTTTGGATAAAGGGAACAGAGTTCTGAGAATGCAGTTTCTTGGTGAGTCTGAAAGGCAAGTTCTGTAATCAAAAAGTGGATGTCAGCAGGGAGGCCTAATCATATGTTTTCTTAAACCCAAGTCCTTTTTCTCCCCTTTTCATTAGGCTTTAGTGGGGCAATTCAGCTAATTAATGATAATAAATAGTTATTGAACACCACTAATATTTTAAATCCTCCAGTGTCATGGACTTGGAAGGAAAAAGGACTGATTGATAAACTTAGAAATTGTGTATGCACACACCACACACACCACACACACACATGCAACAATGTGCCTGAAAATGGGAATCGTGGTTGTAAGCTAGGAAGACCTATATAAAAGACGAGACGGCTTAAGTCACAAAGACAGATGGAACCTTCGCTTTGCGTGATCATGTAGACATCGCCTCATATGTAATAGGTGTTAAGAGTAATCATTTCCACATCTGTATTTGGATTTTGGTCCTGTCCCTTAATCAGAGTTATAAATTCCGTGAAGCCAGATTAATCTTATTTTATGGATGGTTGTAAAGAGAACACTGTCCTTTGGCTGTACTTAAGGAAAAATGAGAGACCTTTGCAAAATGGACATGTGGGAAGGGATGTGCAGAGGGCATGGTAACCCACAGACGTCCTGGGTTTGCTCTTGTTATCTAGAGTGGAATGAAGGTGTCTCATTGCAGTCGGGGGTAATAAAAAGAGCTTAGCCTTTGGGGTCAGGCAGCTCTAAATTTGGGTTATGGCTCTACAGTGTACTAGCACTGTGACTTTGGACATATTACTTAACCTCTCTGAGTCCGGACTTTATTTTTAAAAATGAAGATAATACCCAGATTACAGAATTGTTTGGGGAGTGAGGGATGATTACATTATTATTGATTGCAATATTATTATTATTATTATTATTATTATTAATAGTATTATTATTATTATTACATTATTATTGATTATTATTATTTGATTGCAAAGCTGAACAGGCCTCAGAGACCATAATCATACAGCTTGCATGAGATCATGATCATCCCTTCTGAAAAAGCACGTACTAGTTAAAGCCTGTGATAGGAATTATGGGTGATTTTTTTTTTTAAACAGCACAGAGCCTAATTTGTCGCAGATTAAATGTCGTGTGGTAGCTCTCATTGGTACGTGTCAGTGAGTTTCCCCCTTTTCTCATGAGAGAATCTTACCTGACTCTTTTTTAAAAAAGCACATGCTTCCAGTTTGATTTGCAGATTTCCTCTTTGCTTTGTGAGAGTCTGCCTCACTTAATGGAAGATCCCCCTGTCAGAGTTGCTCAGATCACAGAGTAACCTAATTTAAAAGCAACATCATAACTGCGTTTGACGATCTAGTGTTTAATGTGACAACTGTGGTTGATAACGTTGTACTGTAGAATTGAAATTTGCCGAGAGAGTGGAATTTGAATGTTTTCACCAAGAAAAAGGGGTGAATATGTGACGTGATGCATGTTAACTAACCCAATGAGAGGAGTCCTTTCATAATGTGTGAGAATTGACATATTTATTGACATTATCAATTTGTACCCTTTAGATATCATACAATTTTATTTGTCAGTTAAACCTTAACAAAGCAAGGAGGAAAAAGTAAATTCATGATGCAAATCTGATGCAAAGAAGTATAACCTCTACTGGAGAAAGTTGGGCACAGTAGATTCCCATTCATGTAACAGTTTTGCTATATATTTTTTCCGAAGCAGCTTCACAAAGCATGTTAACAAGACTACTTGGAATTAATACTCTGCTATTAGAGTGCATACAGATGGGCTCGCCCCCTTCCTGTCACCGTGTTGCAGGCCAGAGTTCCTAGAAGACAGACGCACTCCCTTTTTAACGAATTTCATCCCTCAAATCAATAATGATGGCATAAGGCCAGCTCGACTTCTGGTCTCCTTACAGAACCTTGTCCTCTGTTTTGCTTTTATTAGTTCTTCCACTGTAATTCCTCTCACTGTTCAAGCTCTCACCAGTCGTGCTTTCTTGCCAACTTAAAAAAATACATGTAATAAAACCAAGCTAGTGCCGACGTGGGTTTCCCCCAACCCGAAGCACTAATTATAGTCACCACTCAAAACTCAACACGGTAAGTCCAATTTGTTTTCAAACAAGCAACTCCGGAGCCTTTGGGAACGTCTTTGTGTCCCTTTGTCGGATTTAGAACAAACTGCTATGCAAATGAGCGGGCCGCCCCGCGCAGCCTCCAGTTGCCCACGCCCTCAGCGGCCCCTCCACCATCGAAGCCTATAGTTCTTGTGAAGAAGCCTGTTGTGAAAGTTAATGGTTATAAAAAGCACTTATTTACATCTGTTTTAGTGTAGCCATGAGGAGTGCAATTAATTAAGAAGTCTCTGGTGTGGTAAGAATAATCATACAGCAGGAATGCAAACACATGATTTCCAAAGAGAATTTTATTCCATATGGAATTTTTCCCCTAACTAAGAATTAATTGCAACTTTAAAGAAGATTTGATTGTGTCTATGAAAAACATTTTAACTACTGAGGAATTCTAAATGACTTCAATGTAAAATTTTCCTTCTTTACATTGTGAGAGTTGAGGGAAGAGCTTTGATCAAGCTCTGAGTTATAGAATTTATTAAAGGGAAGAGGCTAACCTTCAGATGTCTTCTGTGGTGAAATGCTGAAGCTAAAAATTTTAAATGTTTGCAGACTAAAGACATATTCGGCTGTGAGGCCTAAAAGGATAAACAAAATGTGACATGTTTTATTTTGTTACTTAACCCTTGTTTAAAAAAGCACAACAAGAATGTATATAAATCATATTTTTATGCCTTTCTGAAAACACGGACATGGATTTTTGGTGATTAGCCTCCATGTAGCGGCATCATGCCATGTGGTCCGCAGCGGTTAGTCTATATGCAAATAGCTTGAGTTTTGGTGTGGCAGTTTCTTAAAGCTGAAAGCATTTAAATATATACAGCCTAGATTCTGTGAAGGGATAGCTTCTCCTTCTCTTGCCATGTGCTACACATTCCAATATTTTACTTGTAGCCCAGCAATGAATAATGCAAAGAGCCAAAGAGGGTAAAAACAAAAATGTGCAGCTGAAAGCAAGACTGGCAGAGAAATGTTACCCACTGCCGCTTAGGTACAGAATAAGAATGTGGCACGTTAAAGAAGGGAGAGGAAATAAAAGCAACTTGGCAGAAAACATGTTTGGATCAAATGCAGTTACAAGTTGCTGAGAAAAAAATTTCAATCAATAACAAAGAGCTCTTATCACATGCAACTTTAATTTGATTGGCACGGCATTTCCATTATATGCTAATGAATTACGGATGATGAGAATGTGGCTGTCGCCTTCTGAGTGCAATTGAACGTTCATCAATCAGTTACTTAAATGCCAGACTGTCTGAAATATTAAAGGAAGTTGTTGCTATTTTGGAGATGAAAGTAAACAAACTAGAAATCTTGAATTAATTGAGAAAAGGATACACGTTGATAAGGAGGATTTGCTAAGTTATTACTTCTCTGAGTGGATGTCAGTGCAGGTACCGGGTTCTGTGGAGGAAGCGCATCCCTGCCGAGTTAACTGAAAAACAAATTCTCTTAAGTGAACCCTGTTTCCTGTTGACTAGCATTATACAATTATTGACTATTCCTCTTGGGGAAAAAAAGCTGGCCCCAGACCGTGATAACATCACTCAAGGATGCAACATTTTTGACAATATGTATTTAAAGCAAAATAACCATCTACTAAAACATTAAAAATAATCTTTGAAATATCGACACCATTCAAATTATCATAATTTAGTAACAGTATTCAAGTCACTGCAAAATAAAAATACAAAAGAAAAATCTCAAAATCTCTGATAGATTAACATTAAAATTATTAACTTTTCACCTTTTTTGGGTGAGATTGAGAGAGAGAGAGAGAGAGACAGACAGACAGACAGACAGAATCCCAAGCAGTCTCCACATCATCAGTGGAGAGCTGCAGGTGGGGCTTGAACTCACAAACCATGATATCAAGACCTGAGCTGAGGTCAAGAGTTGGACACTTAACATTCTGAGCCACTCAAGTACCCCTTAACTTTTCACCTTTTACCCACAAAAGACATATTATTTTGGGGCACCTGGGTGGCTCCGTTGGTTAAGCCTCTGACTCTTGATTTCCACTCAGGTCATGATCTCGCAGTTTGTGGGTTCAAGCCCCACATCGGGCTCTGTGCTGACAGCATGGAGCGCGCTTAAGATTCTCTCTCTTCCTCTCTCTCTGCCCCTCCTTGCTCCCTCTCCCCCCCTTCTCTCTCTCTGTCTCTCAAAAATAAGTAAATAAACATTAAAAAGCTTAAAAAAGACAAATTGGTGCTTTAGAATTTTGACAGAGCTTTTCATCGGTCTCAAACCACCTAAAGATTTCTAAGTTTACTTTTTCACCATCATTTCCATTTTTCTTTTACTTGTCCTTAGCATCTTCCTCTAACAATTTTAAACATCTTTTTTCCTAATAATTTTAAAATACTAGGCTATGGCCTAAAATATCTAGTCTCCATGAAACATAAAATCTGTTCTGATGTTTGCTGAGACATGGTCAACTTGAGTACTTAGGTAATGGCAAAGACTATCAATCTGCAAATATTCTTTCTGCTAGAAAAGAATGAGTTGTTACCATTATCTCACACCCATGGGGATGACTACTATCACAAAACAGGAAATAACAGGTGTTGGTAAGGATGTGGAAAAATCAGAACCCTTGTGCACAGTTGGTGGGAATATAAAAAGGAATACAGCCTCTAAAGAAAACAGGATGGCAGTTCCTTGAAAGATTGAAAATAGAATCACCACTAGGAAATCCACTTCTGGGCATCTACCCCGAAGAGTTGAAAATAGGGTTTTGAAGAGATATTTGTATATTATATTCATGTTCATAGCAGCATTATTCACAATAGCCAAAAGATGTAAGCAACCCATGTGTCCACTGGTTCAGGGCTAAACAAAGCATAGTATATATGTATCATGGAATACCATTCAGCCTTAAAAAGGAAGGAAATTCTGACACATGCTACATTTAGGATATTATGCTACGTGAAAGAAGCCAGTCACAAAAAGACACATAATGCATGAGTCCACTTACACGAGGTACCTGGAGTAGGCAAATCCACAGAGACAGAAAGTAGAATGATAGTTGTCAGGGGCTGTGGGGAGTGAGGAATGAGGAATTTTTGTTTCTTGGGTACCACGTTTCAATTTGGAAAGTTGAGAAAGTTCTGGAAATGGATGATGGGGATGGTAGTACCATAAGTGAATATGCTTCAGGGCACTGAACTGTACACTTAAATATGGCTAACATGGTAAATTTCATGTTATGTGTAGTTTGCCACAATAGAAAGTAAAATTTAAAAGATGTAAAACAATGATTTGTGCTATGACTAGAATTGTAATTAAAACAATGCCTGCTTGTGTTTATAAGGATGGTATTACTGAATCTACACAGTTGGTTGAGAATGAATAGACTCTTCCATAGACAAAGCTTCAAATTGATTTGGCTTCCTCTGTTGGAACAGAGGTGGCACTAAATGCCCATCTTTCATTAATATGGGGATGCCTTTTCCTAAAACACAGACTTTTTGCAGGGGGTGGGTAGGTGGGTAACTAAGTAAGTTCTGCAGAGTAACTTAGAGTTGAAGCAAAGGTCTGAGGTGTTTGAGAAATTGCCAGGGTCTGGTGACTGGAGTAAGGTAAGGCAGGAGAGGAGGAGAGAATTTAAAATGAAGTTCTAGAGTCAACTGGGGACTTTAGCTTTTTCTTTTTTCATCTCAGAGTTTTGAGCGGTGGAGTATCAGGTATGTTTAAATATACACAAGCTATAATGTAAAGGAGATAAAAGTAAAATGCAGAAATGGAATTTCACAGGAGTGTGCTAGACTACTTTAGTTGGGAAGATCATTGAATAAAAGCATACAGGAAAGCTACAGAAGAAAAATACATCTATTACTTTTCACATGTAAGAATGCTTGAGAAATCTCTGAATAGCAAAAACTAAAACAAGAGATTCTCTGCTGATATTACTCTGTATTATTAATTTGTTTGTTGATGTCAGTAAATCAACCTTCATTTGCTGGGTCCTGCATGACCCAGACTATTTTAGTACTTAGGGGTCTGCGATGACTGCCCCAGACAGCATGCCGGGAGCTCCTGTGCATGGGTTTTTCCTGTAATTTATAAAGCTCCTAGCAATTTATCTGATTAAGAATGGGTTTCCCTAAAGAATTCAAGATAAAATTACTGGCCCTAGAACTTTATATTTCAATATTTAATTTTTAGAACAAGTAATTTAGTAACAGATATTGAAACAGTCTTTGTTGCTTAATGGTTTGGGTTCCTTTAAGAGCCTCATTATGTGCCCTAAGTTGTCACATGAGATTCTGGCTCTACTTTGGAACCTAGGTGCCAGTTTAGGTGGCCATAGGTGATACACTCAACCCCCTGCCTGATAGGGCTGGAAGCAATTGAACAAATGTATAAATGGCTTGGGCCCAAAGATTCTAAAGTTCTTGGAAGAACAAAATCAATCCTGCTTTCCATCTCTTAAAGAAAACTTTCTGTATTTATAATAATGCTTTCCTGAGACTCAACCTGCCTATAGACTGACAGAATAGTATAATGTCCCAAATAAAGCATGCACACACATATACACAAACATAACACATACATACTTCATAAGAATTAAAAATAACAAATACTAAACACTAGCCTCAAGTCTGCTCAAAATTATAATATGATATAAAATCAACTGCTTTCAAATTTGAATGGCTTGTCATTCTTTTTTCTTCAGATCCCAAATGTTCATGTAAGATGTTCTAGTGCCAAGTTCAAGTTTTATCAGTAGACAGAAGCAGACCTTAATTGTATCTTTCATTGCTATATTCATCTAGTTTTCTTTGACATTTAGATCATAATAGTTTGTGAACTGGTAACAAAACTGAAAATATGGTAGCTTTTGTGGATAAATTGAGTTAAACTTTCTTATATATTGGAAAATCTTGTTAAAACTTTCCAATCTGTTGGGGCACCTGGGTGGCTCAGCTGGTCTAGCATCTGATTTTGGTTCAGGTCATGATCTCATGGTTGATGAGGTCGAGCCCCACATCAGGCTCCTTGGTGCCAGAAGAGAGCCAGCTTTGGATTCTCTGTCCTCCTCTTCCTCTGCCCCTCCCCTGCTTATGCTCATTCTCAGAAATAAAAATAAAAATAAACATTAAATAAACCACAAACTTTCCAAACTGTTAGCTGTTCAATCCTCTCTCTTCCTGAATCTGAAATCTTTTGTTGGTACAAATTCAGTGTTTAAATATATATGCTAATTTTGTGCTTTAATTCCTACATTTTCTCTTCGGAAAAAAAAATACTTGACCAGTGATTGACTACTTGTAAACAGTATGTCTCAAATTAGAAATGACCAAAGTCTTTGACATTTAAGGAAAATATGCTTTGTCACTCCAGCCAGAACATAATTCTATTATTTTTCCTAAAATTTTATTTATGAATTTCTGTGGATTAATTCTATTGTTTAAAAATTTATCTGAAAAATTCTAAGAACCACAAAAGTAAAATCTACCCAGGATTATACAAGTTAAGAAACAACATGAGGTTGCAGGGGAAAGCCACACTTTTCCCTTCCTCTCATCATTAATTCTACAACGAAAAGTAATCCGCTTTTAACCTGTGCTTTTTAAGTTTTTCCTATGTGTTTATAGACATTTCTATGTATGCATATCTACCAAACAGTTTCTCATGCTATTCATTAGTTTGGCAAATTACTTTTTTCCCTCTTACACTGTATCATTAGCTATCTTTCTAGGTCAAAACATTTCATTCTATTTCAGATCTCAAAGTCTGGAGATCTGCTGGTGAAGACAATCTGCAGATAATAAATTCTGTTGGGTTTGGGCCATGTCTTATGTTTGAAAAAAATTGAATTTGGATGTTTTTTTGGTAACAGACTTGCTGCTTCTATTAATTGCACTCAACTCTCTGTTATCATATCTGCTTATATAAAAAGCATTTACAAATGCGACTCCCAAATATGATTTCTCCATATTGTTGTACTGTCGTTTAATTAACTCCTCCTCAAAATGATCTTTAAATTGCCCCCCAATCTTTTTTTCCTACTAAAACCCATTATTTTCCAACCCTCATTAAGTATCTATTCTACTATTTCCTTAGTATGGATTTTTACAAGTGAGACTGCTGAGTTGTGAAGTAAGGCACACAATCTTTCACATATACTGCAAATTACAAAAAAGCACTTGTTTATACTTTCAGGAAAAGCATATGAGCCAAATGTCTCTACACTCTTTCCTAATGGGTTGTATCAACTTATGAAATTTTTACAATGCTGAAACATAAAAAATTATTATGGTTTTACTTAGTATTTAAAAAAATTATTAGTGAAGTTGACTACCTTTTTATATATTTATCAATGTATATATATTCTATGAATTACATATTCCTATGCTACACCTGTATTTCATTTGGATTGTTTGTCTGAAATGTAAAGTATAACCCTTTGCTATTAAGTACTGAAGATATCTTTTTTCAGTTCTTTGGTTTTCTTTTATCTTTGTTGTTGCAACTTTTGGCATATGAGAGCTTAAAATTTTTATATAATTAAATTTCTCTTGTGTTACTTAAAAATTTTTTTTCATCTTTGCAAGGTTGAAAAGGAATTCATACTCACATACATTGTCATTGGAAACGTAAAAGTACTATAAGTTAATAGTAAAATTTAGATCCCCCCCAAAAAAAGACCCAAACCTGCCCTTTATATGTAAATAGTAATGTTTAATGCTGCATTAGGCCTAAGAATAAAACCATGAGATATTTTTTCAGTATTCAGCAAATATTTATCAAGCATATTTGAAAGTTTGAAAGTGAATATCCAAACTTTCCCTAAGATATCCTTAATAAATATCATGTGGTATGGAAGCTAGTACTCTTTTGGAATTTTCATTTTTCAATTTATATGTGCTTTCTGGAAACAACAGAAAACACACCATAACATTACTTCTGCCTGCTGTATTGTTTTGTTTAGTGATGTTGGGATTCAGAATAGCCAGCTAGGGATTAGAGGGAATGAAAATTAAATCTCCATCCCTCTTTTTTTCCATCTCCTACTTTTACACATTTGACCTATGAATAGAACTGATTTTACTTAATTCTACTTTTTAGTTTGTGGTAAAATTTTCAATATTAGTTTACCTACACTAGGTATCTTGTTTGTAATTGAAATTTCAACCATAATAAACAGTGTAGTGTGGATTTATTTTGAGGATGACATGGCCTAAATTAACATAGCAATGAATTACAGAAGTTTTTTTGAATTTTTAGTTTGGTAACATATAAATCTTACTCCTTCATAATTATAGAGGTTGTTATGGGTTTACAGTGGTACTCCCTGGTCTCTGCTTGCAGTTCTGATTCAGGGGACCCATACATAAAGAATCAAGTATAAAGAAAGGACCACTTTAAAGTATATGTTCAAGTACTTTCTACTTCACAATTCTGGACTCTCTCAAAATGCTGGATTTGGGATTTCCTGCTTTGACTTTGGAACCTAAACCTTCAAGTTTGCCTCTAGATCGCTTGCAGCTGTAAGATAGACTCTGACACCATGTTTTGAACCTGTTGCATGAAGATGTTAAAGGCTAAAATCCCATGCTTGGTCTAAATGGAGCAAAATGGAAAGAGTGTGCCCACAAACGTAAGTTTGCTTACCCTATGGAGACATAAAAGACAAGGTGGCTTCTTGACTGAACCTAGGAAGGGCAAGGACAGGGAAGATCTGCTTCTCAGCATGCAAAGAGTTAAAGAAGAAACCAGGGCAGCCCAGTTCCTGCTTTTGAGACACAGTCACCCTGCCCATTAGTAAATAAACCTAGTGAATAGAAGACTCTGGTCAACTGGATTAGCAGCTCATCGTTTTGAATGTAGGAGTGAATCGGAGTGTAGAGTGAGCCAGAGAGAGAGAAACCAGAAACATCCTCTTCAGTGATTATCCATGTGGACAGAGAGAGGGCAATCCTTATTCCTGTGAGCTGAAGCTGAAACATGGAGAAAAGTGAAGATGTTTGCTTAAACGGCATCTGCAAGGCTGCCGTGCTCTTTACATTCATATTGTACAATTTAAGTTGAGCATTGCCCCCAATTAGCAAACAAGATGTTAATCTACAAATATGTCTGGAAGCTGTACTGAACTTTTACCATGTTGCCACTTACACCTTGCAAATTGTTTCCAATTGTCACAGTAGCGAGAGCAAACTACGGAAGCCTGGATGTATTATTTCAATGAACTGGGCATTGCGCATTAGTTACGGCATGCAGACCATTATCTGCTAGATGCTTTGGGGTCACAAATATGGGCATAACCAGGCTCTGGCTTGATGAAGGTCACCGTATAATTCAGTTAAGTATAAGGCTTCCAAGTCACCCCATCCATTTGGGTTCTCATTCTCCCAACTAGTGTCCCTAAGCTTCAACATCTTCAGCTGTGAAATGGGTATAATAAAGTCATATAAAGCTTAAATTAGTGTATCCAAAGCATTTGGCACTGTGCCTGGAACTAGGTAAGTGCTCAGTAAATGTTTGCTATTATTATGATCGAGACTACCGTACTGCTACTGCTCCAACTCTTGGATAGTTTGTGAATTACTAAATGCCTGTTAATCTCAAAAACCAGCCTTCTAAGAAATACAACCAGAGCTGATCTCTGCTGTGAAAGTTGCCATGTGACCTTGCTATGCTGGCCACAAGTGATTGAACCAGGAATTAGTACCCATAACCAATGGTTTTGAATTGCTTTCTTCCTGCCGTACTTTTCAATAATAGAGCTTTTGTCAGCTTTGAGGAGACTGAAGTCTATTCACAATTAGGGCATCAGTGACTTGGTCGCCTTCAGCACCATGTGGTTGGGTAATGATTTGTTACACTGATATTACCTATAAACTCCTGAGTCATCATTCTGGCACCTAACCGAAGTTGGTCTATGCCTTTCTCACAGTAACATATGCCCAATGTGTCCCATAGCCTACACACACAGCTCAATGATCTATCTCACAGGTGTTGCCTTAACAAATATATTCATTTCTCATTGTACCTTGAGATCTGTGCATTATTGAAGCACACAGGGTTTTGAAGGAAGGTGGATTATGGCATACCATTTGAGAACTGCCTCCTTGGCCTATGAAAGCCACATAGAACAATGGATTTCAATGTTTATGTATGTGTGCGGGGGGTGAGGGTTGGAGCAGAGAATGGATGTGTCAGAATTACCTCCACTCCCACCCAACAAGACATCCTGAAAACATCAGTCAGATAGAAAGCCAGTGAACTACTCAGTTAAGACTCTTTATATTCCCCCTTATTAAGGTTCAGGATTGCTTCAAACATGAAAAGTATAATTGTTCTGACTTGCTGAGATTTATGAGTCTTTACTCTTGAGGATACAGCTTGGCTGCTGAAATATAGAGATCTTATTATACAGTGGCTTAAAAATAAGGAATCTTATTTCTTTCTCACCTAACAGCTCCAACAAGCTCCTCGTGGTCCTTCTAGGCCTCATGTTCCCTTAAAGTCACTTTTCTGATAACTTTTAGGGCACTGTCACCATCTGCATGGACTATGCTGTATCACTACTGCATCCCTGTTTAGACTGATGGCCAGGAAGGAAGAAAGAGGAAGCAAGTTCAGTGCCATAGGGCTAGTTCCAGAAGTGACGTGGGTCATTTCTCTTCAATTCTATTGGTGGAAACTTGGTGCATGGCTATTCTTTTTTTTTTAATGTTTATTTATTTATTTGAGAGAGAGAGAGAGGAAAGGAGAGAGTGTGCATATGCATGTGAGCAGGGGAGAGCAGAGGGGGGGGGAGAGAGAGAGAGAGGGAGAGAGAGAGAGAGGAGAGAGAATTCCAGGCGGCTCCATGCTGAGAATTCTAGTGCAGGCTTGATCTCACAACTGTGGCATCATGACCTGAGCTGACAAGAGTTGGGTGCTTGACTGACTGAGCCCCCCAGGCACTCACATGCATGGCTATGTAAAATGCAGGAGAGTCTGGCAAATGTAATACAACTGTGCACTTAGGTGTCCAAGATGACGGGAAAATGGGCTTTTGGTGGACAAACTGCAGTCTTCCCATCAAGTTCTTGTTGAGAACCATGAGATATACAATTGCAGTGTCAAATATACCTGTGACCAAAACACTGACATTTTTAAAATAAAAATTAGCTGTCATTGAGTTCTATCTATCTTTTCTTAAATAAGAAAAAGTTTATGATTTATTAAGATTAGAACTCTATACTCCATTCATATAAATGAATCTGCACACTCGTAAATGTATCTTGATTAGATTCTCAGGATGATACAGCAATAAAGATACTGTAAGAAGGAAACACAATGTAACAGTTGGTGTAACACAAGACATTTAAGGGTATGGTTTGGGATACTTGGGATTTTGTGTCAATGCTGTCATTATCTGCATGATTTTGTCAGTGCATTTCACCTTTTTGGGTCTTATTCTCCAAATTCTCTAAGGTTTTAAAGGCACAGTCCTGTCATTAAGTCTACCTTCCAAATATTTCTTAAAACTATCATCTCTCTTTTTATTACTATCACCCTTGTCCTACCTCCTTCCAGAGTCTACATATCTAATTCCTTTTCCTTCTCCAGCCCCATCTCAGGCTATTCTCAGATTTATCCCCAGTGACTTTTTTCAATTCCTAAACCACTCTGAGCCCTTCTTTCTCAGAGCCCCTGCATTCACTGGTTCCTCTGACTGTATCTCTTCAATCCTTTCTTTTTAAAAAGTTTTTAAAAAAATTATTTTGAGATTGCTAGAGAGAGAGAGAGCAAGAGAGCGAGCATGTGTGGGGCAGGGGCAGAGAGAGAGAGGGAGAGAGAATCCCAGGCAGGCTTCCACACTGTCAGTGCAGAAGCTGATGCAAAGCTGGAACTCATGAACTTTGAGATCATGACCTGAGCTGAAATCAAGAGTTGGACGCTTAACCAGTTAAGCCAGCCCAATGCCCCTCTCTCCTTTGTATGACCATATCCCCTTCATCCTTCAGGGCTCAGCTTGGACATCACCTCTTATTGAGACTTTCCTGATCAACCTCTCTGAAGTAGGTTTCTTCCAACATTATCTACTGCAAGCACAATTAACTTTCTGCAATCATATTTGGTAGTTTTCTTTTTCTACTTATTTATTTATTCTCTTTCTGTTTCTTTGCACCATTAACCTTCATCGAACTATTAGGCTCTATTAATGAAAAGGAAAGTGTTTGCATTATTCATCCTTTCATCTCTAGGCCCACACTTCTGTATCTAGTAAGTGCTCAATAAATATTTGTTGAATAAATTAAAATAGAAGTTCACAAGTGTATGATCTGACCATAACTTCACATATTTAAAATAAAAATTATACTTTAGTTTTCACAGGAAATATATTTAAAAGAATATGTCCAGGGAGCCCTATTTTAAGACAAAAATGATTTCATCATATGAATACATTATTTTAATTTGTCTACTTTGTTATTTCATATTTACTGTCCTTTACTTTTAAATATTCTGTTAGTTACATACCTTCTCAACAGAGTTAAGATGGGAGATTTTGGGGAAAGAATTCATTATTCTTATAAGGCCTTCATTTTGTTTTGTATAATTTTAATCATGACAATCTTTATCAAATCCATGTTTATTTAAATATTTATTTCCTTTTGCATATGTTAGGATTGACTATGTTGTTTTAATTAGCGGCACTGCTTTCTTGTTGCTAGATGTATTGCTTTGGCATTTGACCAAAAGCAAAACAGAATCAGCACAGTGTAATCTAGGGCTAACTGAACCAACTCTCCCCTCACAATGACATTTCACCAGCTATGGACTGAGATGGCTCCACGGCAAAGTATGTACTGTAACAACTTACAACTCTGCACTCCAGAGCTGTCAGAGCTGCCATTTCGGGTTCCCAGAAGAAACCTTTCTGTTTGTCCCTGGGTTAGCTTACAGCCAGATGACAAGGAAACAAAGATGGAAGGCAAACAAAAATAAACTGTCAAAAAAGCACGTTACTTTAGCAAGTTTCTTTTCTGGATGTCTTTTAAGTGGAATATCAAACTTCTCAGACTTTGCAATGAGAATTCACCATATAAATGCACACAGAATAAAATGAATTATGCAGTTGCTGTGAAGGAAAAAAAGGCAAATACTTTTTCATGAGAGCAGTATGTTACTTATTACTAGTTGTATGTTACCCATATATAGTACTGGCTAATTTTAGCATAGTAAATGATTGTGTTTCATTTATCGACCTACTATTTCATAGTTACAGACCAATTTCCCTTTAAAAAAACCCTCTGTATTTATAGAGTTTTTTTCTCTGCGTGCGACATGCAATGGGGACTTGTTTTCAAAGGCAATAATCTCAGTTTCATTACTGTGGAAGATTACAAACATTATGTTATAACTTTTTGAAAGTAACAAGAGAAGAAGCTTCTCTAACTTAAAAAAATTTTTTTACATTTATTGATTTTTGAGAGACAAAGTGAGACAGAGTGTGAGCAGAGGAGGAGCAGAAAGCGAAGGAGACACAGAATCCAAAGCAGGCTCTCCACTCTGAGCAAACGCTCAGCACAGAGCCTGACGTGGGGCTCAAACCTACTAACTGTGAGATCATGACCTGAGCCGAAGTCAGATGCTCAACCGGCTGATGCTCACCCAGGGGCCCCTGTAATTTTTTAAAAGAAAGGAAACCTGGAATCTTTATTAGAAACAGCGTCTTTAAACCCAACTCTTTGCTTCTTTTTAAAGCGAGGCGATTGAAAACTGAAAGGTGAGAGGGAGAGAGGGAAAATGTTTGACCAGGATTCACACGCCACCAGATCTTCACCCAGCGATGAGGTTCCACTGCATGGAAATCTATCCATGCAAAACAGCAAATCATTTTTTTTCCACCAGAGCCTCATCATAATACTATTCTCTCTAGGGTGCAATTTAGTTCTAGGCATGGCCTTGTAAAGTTTCCCACTAAAACCGTATCATAATGTCATTGGGCATGGAGTCCTACAGATATGAGACACCCTAAAGTCAAGGAAGCCTCGTCATAGCCATTTATAGATTTACTCTAAAGTTTAGATTTGGGGGGCATAGTTTTTAGTACTTACATGCATATCACTAAATGCTCTAAGCATTACATGTCAAACATTCTTACTCAGGAAATTTCTTAAAAGCAGATTAGTTTTCATAAGACAATGAATGGCCTTATGTTTCTATGGGTAATGTGTCCACAGACCTTTTCTGCTGAAGTCCCTGCTTTGTATAATTCCAAGGAATGTGATAGAACCATTTGTCATAAAATTATTTGCAAATGGGAAAACCATACCTTTCATTATAGGTTTAGGAAGAGAGCTTACTACAAGTTTTTTAGGCATAGAGTGCTTGTTTTTTTTTCTTTCTTTTCTTTCTTCCTTTTTTTTTTTTTAATATCTAGGAAAGGAAATAAAGAGGAAAAATGCCCAGGAAACAAGAGTCACTTAAGATTTTAGGCTCTAGAAGTAAAATTATAGAAACAAAATTATTAAAGATCGCTTGTTGGCAAACTCAGCTAAGATTGACCACCCCACTTGACCCATCATGGTATAGCAAGCAGATGGGTGATTGTAATAGTCCTTGTTTCTGTAATATTCTTTTCAAATGCAAAACAAAACCAAACACATTGGAGAGTTAGTCTGATGGAAAGACATTTTAGGACAATATGTTTATTATTATTCATTTACAATAGAAATTATAGCTCAAATTTATAAACAAGTAGCTTGCAAAATGCCATTTGGATATAATATGGTGAAATTAAAAGACCGCAAAATCCTTTGCTTTATAACAAATTCACAATAACTACAAACTAAGCTATGGCTTAGTCTATACCACTGTTACCTGTGCATAAAATAAAAAGAAAATGAGATTTGGGGAATCTTTATGCAATAGATTCTATAAGCCAACTTTATTGAAGATGGCATTCTTTTGGATGCAACGTTCATAGTAAAGCATCCATTACTATAGTAGTGATTATTTTTCTAAATGTTGAGAGTGTGGTCCAAGGGAGAGAATTTGAAGATGACTGTAAGAGTTTTCTCCTTAGGGTGCTTGAGTGGCTCAGTTGGTTAAGTGGCTGACTTTGGCTCAGGTCATGATCTCATGGTTAGTGAGTTTGAGCCCCGTGTCAGGCTCTGTGCTGACAGCTCGGAGCCTGGACCCTATTTCAGATTCTGTGTCTCCCTCTCTCTCTGCCCTCCCCTACTCATGCTCTGTCTCTCAAAAATAAATAAGCATTAAAAAAATTAAAAAAAGTTTTATCCTTTCCAGAGATGGTGTTTAATTGGGTAATTCTTTTGGCTTATTTCTATTGTATTATACATATCTATGTATTATAAATATATATTGTGTAATTATGTGTTTATTTTAATTATGGTGTAATTATATATTTAAATATATTTTAAAATTATAGTATGCGTACTATAATTTTAATTTCCTTTTCTCATGTTTATGTGCGTAAATGAGTATCTGGACCTTGCGTCCAGATCAACAGCTGCACATCTTCAACACCCTCAGATCTCACCTGGCTGACAAGGGGATGCTGACAGCTGCCAGGGAGGATGAGTAGGGGCCCCAGGGCCGAGAGAGCAGGAGCGAGCAGAGCAAGGGGCAGGGCCCCAAGGCAAGCCCCGCTGGTATGACTCAGATGGTGACAAGGCTTCAACTCACTGGTGTTTTCTCTCTTGGGCTTTTTTTTTTTTTTTGAAGAGTGTTTTTTTATTTGTGGGTTTTAAAACACAATCTGTATATTAAAAAATTTTTTTTTCTCTTTTCTGACTCACTTCCTCTTTCTTGACCAGCTGGTATCCCTTGGCCTCCTAATAAAGGGAAAAAGGAGGAATAATCCTCCTCAAGTCAAATGGAGTTTGAAGAAACCTTGTAGATGGAAGCGCCCATCTACACCATCATACCAATGTTAATGGCGCAGCTCTTGGATGTGAGGCATTGCTGTATCACGTGTAACTTCTAGAACTCCCAGTTGCTCACTAACTACATCCCCACACACTGACATAAAAAGTCAACACACCCTACTACATAAGAACATACAGAGACAATAAAAAGATGAAATGAAACCTCACATCTTAGCCTGGCATGTCGCTCTTGGGTGGTAACTGAGAGACTGTGGAGACTGCTTCATGTTTAGTCAGGATGAGGCCAGGAGGAGCCTGTCATGCCTTTCAGTCTCTCAGGAAAACTTCCTGAAGCAAGAGACTTTTAAGAAGAGAGTGGAGTCACTGAGTTTGCAGAGAGAGAATGTATCAGCTGTGTGGGATGTAGTCACGAAGACGGCTTATTGAAAGCAGAGTGAGAAGGTTGGACAAAGGGAGACAGGAATAGCTTGGCTTCTTAGTGGTGGCATGCTGACAGAATTTAAGACTCCTGCCTAAGCTACCCCAACAAAAGAGACTTTTGAGTCGAAAAATGACCTGAACAGGGCTGTCAAGGATCAAAGTGAGGGAAGGTACCTGGATGGGAGAGTCCAATGATACAACCCAGTTCTTAGAATTAAAAGAAGGAGAAATTTGAGATGTGAAGAAAGATGGGAAAGGCATTAGAAAAGACCAGAAAGTGCCCTGAAGTAGCTTGAATGCCAAACAAGTAAGGGAGGAGCAAGAGCTGGAGGGAGATGGATGTGAACTCAAATGTCCCGTCTACCAAGAGAGAGTGATTCTGTTCCGTTTCTTTTGTTTTGTTTTGTTTTGGTGAGAAGCTACCTGAATTCATGTGATTTGAGCCACGAGGAGTCAGTTCAGAAGAACTGCTAAAATGTTCCCCTTTGGGATTCAGTATGAGCCCCAAGGAATTGATAATGTCTCTAGAAGCTGCCAATCGTTTAACTAGGTATGGCCCTGGTGCTACAGCCACTTCCTAGCCAAAGACATGTCTGGGGTCTGACTGGCTATTTGGTCCGGTTCTAGGTACCAGGCAGACAAGCTTTTAGAACACAGTTTTCAAAGTTATAGTAACGTCTTTCTAAGGCCCAGCAGGCATGTAATCTGTCTGCAGAATTATGTTCCTGTGAAAAGCGATGTCTTAAAACCCATAAATTTGCGATGTTACAATGAGTCGTTTATATCCTTTACGAGCTAAAAAGTACTCAGGCCCGTTGACAAAGCAAAGAAATGGTGTCAAAAATAATTTTAAAACCTTTTGACCTATAAGGTTTAAAAGAATTAGGCACAGATTCTTTGCTTTAAGCCTCTTGGTGACAAGAAATATGGGACCCTGCCAGACTGTTTGATTGACATTAGCGTTTGTAGTTTCAGCTGCTAATACAGTATGCTTCTTGTATATTCTGAGTGGTTAAATATAGAAGACTATTTGTCACCTGGGTTGATGGATTACAAATAAGTGAGACAATGTGGTTAGGGTTCTGAAACATAAATGAAAAGTCAAAAATCTTATATTATCTACAATACAATGCTTATGATTTAGGATTAGTTATTCCTATTTCATTAGTAGAAATGGTTGGGTTTTTAAATAAACACGTTACTCATTTTTAATCGTCTCTTTTCATTATATAGTTCTTTGCTCCAAGAATACATCAATTAAGTGTACCAAAAAAACTGATTAGAATCAAGGACTTATTATAGATAGCTGCATTTATTTTTGAATATCATGATTCAAGTATCTTAAAATTTTTCCACTCGTAGGACCTATGACTAATGACATGTTCCTCCATTCAAATACAGCTTGTTGTTTTCAGTACCTAATTAGTATTCAAGCTCGTTGTGCTCACGTGCTTAGAATAGTGGTGTTTCTGAGAAATCTTTCTTGGTCAATAGCCCTCTAATAATATTGATTTCTCTTCGTACAACACTTTGAATGTGGCAAAGTGTTACAAGTGGTATAACATAATTTCAAAGTGATATCAGGAATGGTTCAGTAATTAATATTTTCAAAGAATCGTGCTATTCAAGATGAAAAGATTATTAAGGTGATATTACTGAGTCTTTGGACTTAGAAAAGAAAATTTGCTTTGGAAAGCACATTATCACCTTTCAAGACAAGAGGCAAAATTGGCATTTTTAGCATGCTACTCTTATCTTTATTTGCTGATAAAGAAAGAATCCAGAGTTTTTCCAAACTTTAAATGAAACGCTGTGGTGAGGTTCACATTACCCAATCTTAAGAGAAAAAAACCAAAAAACAGAAAACAAACCATAAACGGATGGAACAAAATAGAAAGAAGAACTTTTATATCTTATTTTAGAACTTAAGGAACATTACTCTTTTAAACAAAACACGAGGCATTATTTGTTTTTATCTATGTAATCAATACAGTATTATATTGAGGTATAGGAAGTATAAAAGTTAATATTCTAGAACCACAGTTTCATGTAAAATACTATCATTTCTTAATAGATATTCAGCTTATTTTTCAGTTAGTTATTCTTTTGAGGTCTATGTTTAAGGATCACTTATATTAAATAAGAATAAACCCCCTCATTTTTTAATTCTATTCATGTGACTTGTGGTTTGGTTTAAGGACCTGTAGATAGAAGCCGACATAATTTTTCTTGAGCTTCCATCATGATGTATATGCTACTCATAATAACCTGCATCTGACAGTGTGTACTATCAGAATATTGGGGGATATTGGGTTTAAATTTTGTAAATGAATTATAATTTAATACTTTTTAATATACTATATAAAAACTGGTACTATATAATTTGGAACTCTACATCAATAATATACAGTTGGTAAAAAAAAAGTTAAGAATTTTTAATGTGATTTTATTCTTAACATAAATTATTTTTATATGCTATAAAAATTCCTTTGTATACTTGTTCCACAGCATGACTTCATAATCCAGACAAGAATAGTTAATTGCTACATTATTTGAATATCAAATAATGGTTGCTTACCTGTTCAGAGAAATGCTAGATTAGTTTACAAGTTTAAGTAGGATGGCTGACATTGAATGTACTACATATCTTGTTAAAACTTGAATCCAGAAACTATGTGTTGCATAATGGAATTTCAGGCAAATGAGGGCAAACCAGCGTAGCTAGTGAAGCTCAGATCACAATTTATTATTTTGTTTTCCAGAAAGAATCAATCCCTGGATGTTAGAGTTTTAAATATATTATGGTCAGGGTCCTCATTTTGTGGATGAAGAAATAGAAGTGTGAGGTGAAGGTCATGTAACAGGGAGGGGGATAATGCGCTCAGGAGCCACAGCTTTCCATTCGGCGTGGTTACTAATGGACCAGGATAGTTTAACCCAGCATTTCCTGGGACTCTGTAGACAAGATTTCCTGGCTGATTCACAGAAATACTATTACACTCTGTGGTGCTTACAGATATTATTTTCCGGGACACCTTTAACAACCAACAATGACAAAAAGAAAAATCAACTTACTTGAAAGAGCAAACATTGTAGCTCTTTAATCACAGAATCATGGACGCCAAAGGAGACACCTCAGTCTTTGCTCTTGACACATCTATGCTATAAAAAGCGGATGGAGTTATGGGACATTTCCAGCTGCATTGACTCTTTAATCTTTAAGGAGATTATAGTAGAAAATATTTCTCCTCTTATCTTTACCCATGGAGGATGGCTTTAAGAAGAAACGATGATGTCTCATATTTATATAGAGCTGATTGTCTAAATAATTTGAAGGTACTTAAACATCATTTAATTTAATGGTTTCCAATAATTTGACCCAACTTTCTAAGAAATAACACCAAAATCCAGACCATTTCAGGAGTGAAAGCCTATAGAATGGACTTTTCCAGCTGAGATAAAGATTTAACCATTTAAGACTTAAGAAATAAAGCACAAGCTCAATTATATGAAGCAAAAATCAAACCCTGTGTGCCCAGTGGGGACAAACCTATTGTTAGTACCTATTATCGTTAGTGCTTCTTGAAAACACGGACAGAACTTCCCATTGCTTTCCTCATGGGTTTTGGGTTTTTTGACTTTTGTTTTGTTTTGACATGAATTAGATATGTTAGGAACTAAATTTTTGTTAAAGGAAAAATATTACTATACAAGTGTAAATGGTTGCAATTTTAATATATTATCTTTAAAAAATATTGTCAGAAAGGGTTATTATTCATTTGAGATTAGTGGTAAATCTAGGAGCCCTCCTGTGTGTCTAGATTTCTAGTTTATTTTCCTTTTTCACTAAGTTCCAGGTTTAGGTGCATTTTACACACACACACAGATATAAGGAAGCATTTCCAGGTTTGGAGTGGGAGGAAAATGAGAAGACATGATATGGAATGTTAATAAAAACGAATAAGAATTTCAAAAGTCTGCCAAAAGTTCTGATGCTAAATTCACTGAGGCCACCGATATGCATTTATCATTAATGGCAGCAGTGGTGGTATGAAAATTGCTTTTATATGTGAGGACAACTGTCACAAATTATCAGCTGTATGAAGTTTTCCATGTTGACATTTTAGGTTTTGGTTTGAGAATTATTTACACACACACACACACACACACACACACACACACACACAGGACAATTCAATTACTGGATTGTTATTCAGACGACTGGACTCACTCAATATTCTTCAAGTAAAATCTAAGTCCAGAAGAATGGATTCATTCAATATCTAATAGGAGCCTAGCACATAATGCTAATATTAGTGAAAAAAAATCAAAGTTAAGTCAAAAGCAAATGAAAGTCCAAATTAAGTCCAATTTACACAAGCATTTATTTATTGCTTTTGGTATGTACAATTAAATGTGATAATTTATGTCAAGTAATTGAAGCTGTCTGACATAGGAGCCAACGGTACACATTTTTATGTGAAAAACTCAGGGTTTTACAACTACAAAGTAAGACTTAATAAGACACACATCATGATTAAACAAGTCTACCTGGTCTGAGCAACAGTCACACCAGTACAGGAAAACCTGGTTGATTGTTGACCAGAAAGTCAGGTTGGCAATGGTGGATTTTAATGTATTTTTGTCCTCGGCGATGTGCTATACAAATGACTGTTGTATTTTAGTTACAATTTATTTACATTTATCAAACATCGTCAGTGTGAGTCACTGTGAAGGTGCCTGACATAAAACACTATATTTAAACTTCAAAGAACAACACTGAAACAGACAATTGTATCATTAACTACATGTTAGAGTGGAGAAAATTAAAGTGAAGGTAAGTTAAGTAACTTTTCCAAGATGTAAGATCCTCTTCAAAGCTGGAGTTTGATTTCAATGTCCCTTTTCTTTCTACTCCATCACATAGTGTTGCAACCCATTTCTCTGTAACTGAATGAAAAGGAAACATCACAGACTTTGTACAAGGCTTGCGGGGATACTTTGATTAATAAATCTCAGGGAGCAAAATTCTTTCATAATAATAACATGTTTTAAAAAATGCTCCTTGAATTTCTTGAGATGTGACAGCCGAAATTGCAGCTGCGTATGACAGAAATACCTCACTACACAGTTTTTATTTGCCTTTGACCAGCTGAAGAGAAACAGAACCCGGTGGAACTGAGCCTTTTCAAAGTCATTTTTCTCTTTGAATGTACCACATATTACACAGTTACTTTGTATCAGTTAGTGTGTTAGGTAGTATACATTCATGTATTTTAAAATTTTTATCTATTTGTGTGTGTGTGTGTGTGTGTGTGAGAGAGAGAGAGAGAGAGAGAGAGAGGGAGAGAATGAGTGGAGGAGGGGCAGAGAGAGGGAGACAGAGTCCAAGCAGACTCCAGGCTTTAGGCTGTCAGCACAGAGCCCATCTTGGGGCTTGAACTCACCAACCATGAGCTCATGATCTGAGCCAAAGTCAGATGCTTAACCGTCTGAGCCACCCAGGCGCCCCTGAATTCATTTTTAAAAAAAAAGTTATGTGACTTTATTATCTCCTGCTTTTACCATTTTTTATCCTCCCCTCCCCTGTGCTTATGGCACGCGTCAGACTCTTAGGGCAGAATCAGGGAGGAATCTGTTCCCAGGCAGTTGTATTTATGGACTAAGAGATGATTGTACTTCATTCTGAAGACGGTTCTCAGTGTCGCCTTAACCAGTATTTGCATTTTCAAATCTTGGTAGTGTACGGCAGACTCATTGTGTAAAGGTGTATTCCTGAGCACCACCTAGATATTTTAAATCGCTACATTTTAAACTATCATTCTAGTGCACTGTGCTTAAAGAAGCCATGCCTCTTTCTGGGAAGCATTTTCTTTCTGAACAGAATGTAGAGATCAGTTAGGAAGCCTGGTGGGGATAGTTATGTGGAACAAAATCATCCCTAGAATCATGATTTTATAGGCTAGCCAGGCCCAGATGTATGCTGTGGTTCCTTTTGTGATTCATTTATTCGATCATTTTATTTTTAGGCATTGATAGTTTGGGGGCAACAATGGATTAAGAAGCAGTCTTTGCTCTAAAGAGCTCATGGGCTAATGGGGAGGCACATCTATCATTCACTTAAACAGTATCTCCCTTAGACTCAGGCAAGAGGGGCCCGAGCCCTGGACTGCGTGCATTAGAAAGCCTCACTCCAGTCTTTGCATTCGCTATGTCCCTTCCCAAAGGTGAGGTTGTTTGGAGAGTCCAGGGAATACAATCAACCAGAGTTTGTCTTCATGTCTGGATCATGCATTGGGCCTGGTATTAGTTCTCTTCACTGTCCTTTTTCCTAAGTCCATTTTCTGGGCTGTGCTGCAGGTGGCATGCACATGCCTTGGCCTGAGGGATGGTCCTGGGGTAGTTTGCGGGGTAATAGATGGAGCTTGGACGGGGCCGGCATGTGTGTGTGTGTGTGTGTGTGTGTGTGTGTGTGTGTGTGTGTGTTAATGGGAAGCTATTGCAGCATGGAAGGAGGTTTGGGGTGGAAGCTGGTTATGCAGAGAGGTCAGTGTGGTGCTGGGGCATGAGCTAGCTCTCCCAATGTGTCAGGTTCTGGCCTTGACCTGCCAGAAATTTAAGCATTCTAACCTTGAACTCAACTATACAGAAGATACATTTCTCAGGGAGGGAGGAGAGAATATATTTTACTTAACAGTTTGTCAGCTGGGTTTGTAACTTTCAAATATTTGGATATGGAACAAGTGGGCTTCTGGTTGAATTTTTGCCCTGGGTCTTGAAAATATTTGGGGAGAGCTACCCTTGGAATTAAGAGAGCCCTGAGAAGAGCAGTGACCCAGGTTGGGTAACGCTTGAGCTAGATGTTGAACAATATATAAAAATGATTTAGCAAGCTGGATGGATAGAGGCTGGCCAGAGCATGGAAGGGACAAGAGCATTTCATGCACAAAGGAAGGCAAGAAAGCAGCACAGGGGATGCGGTGTGTCTGGAACACTAGTTTGCTGGAACTTAAAGTTCAAGTAGAGCTGAGCTCACTGGAAAGCCCGTCAAGTTGCGTCATCAGGTTCTCTCACCCGTGCAGTCCCTGATGAGTTCTAGGGACTGCTGCAGGTTGTGGAGGTTTTAGGTGGAAAGGGTGGACAGGGCTGCAATCTGGAGCCATTTCTGTGTCAACATTTCTGCTTCTTGCCTAGTGAGAGCTCCGGGAAAGTGACCTGCATGCCCAGGTTTCAACATTTGTTGTGATTTCTTTTTTTCATGTGAAGTAAGTATTTCCTTTTCTATTTAATTTTGGATTTTGTTTTTTTAAAGAGGTTCCCTCACCACATTGTAGTTGCCTTGGGCCCCACCAAAGCTTGGTCTGCCCTTGAGTTCAATATGTCTTGGGGAGATGAGGTAGAAGAAGTTGCAGAGAATAAGCCTTGATTTTGGTGTTTATTTTTTGTCTTTTTTGTTTGTTTGTTTTTATGGTTTTTACAAATTGTTTATTTTAATGAAGGTATACAGATAATGTCTATCTAACACCCTATTCCTTGCCAGAAAATTCAAGTAAGATAAAAAAAGAGCTGGATTCTGGTGAATACACTTTGGCATGAATAACTTTATTAACTGCTAATCAAAATTAGAACTTTTCTGGGATCTTTTGACAAGACTTTTCTTTTATCTTAAAATGGTTTCCCTTCAGTGAAGCCATCTTTGGAGTTAATCTTTATTTTCACCATCTCTTGACAGATGTCTTGACTCCAGTTTGATATTTTTTCTTCTTTTTGTTAATGTTTATTAATTTTGAGAGAAAGATAGATAGATAGAGAGAGAGAGAGAGAGAGAGAGAGAGAGAGAGAGAGAGAGAGAGAGAAAGTAGAGAAAGAAAGCAAGAATAGGGGAAGGGCAGAGAGAGGGAGACAGAGGATTTGAAGCGGGCTTAGGGCTGAGAGCAGAGAGCCTGATGTTGGGCTTGAACTCACAAACTGCAAGATCATGACCTGAGCCAAAGTCGAATGCTTAACCAACTGAGTCACCCAGGTGCACCTGATAGTTCTCTTCTTTTGGTTCAGACCCTCAAATTTTAGAAGTAGCTTCAAGTTAAGGAAAGGTCATTTTTTTTTCACAGTTTGGTTTTCTGAAAAACATCCATCTCCCACTGAAAGTCATAGTCCAGGAGTGAAGCAATCAGAGGAAGGAACTTCAAGACCAATTAGAAAGTTATTATGAACATTTGCATCTTTCTATCTTATTTATCACAAACCTGAAAATACACAGTCCTGGAAAAGATAACTTTCTGTGCACACATGTAATTTTTAAAAAGGAGATGGCAATATGAAGGGGGCTGAGGTTTGATCACCAAAAATCAGCACAATGAAAACAAGTGATAATGAATAATGGACACTAGAATTCAAATTATCGGATATTTTAAAGAGATGGTGTGCCAGTAGTTGAACACCTACATTACAAAAGAACTACTTTTAAAAATAAAAAAAGATTGAGAGTAAAGAAAAAAAATAAAAAGAATATCTAAATTGTTGAATGACCCCCTGTTTGTTCATGATAAACTTCAATTATATCTTCTTCCTTCATTCCTAGTTCTTTTGGAGTGTGATTATCAGCCATTCTCTGACCTTCAAAGAGAAACCATAATGAATTTATTGGAACCCCCTGTGTTTGACTGTATGTTTCTTTGAGTTTCTTGAGATATGTTGTCATTTTCACTTTGAAGTGGATCTGACTGCTATCCTGTCCAATGACTTTGAGTTCAATGTATTCTCCTTCCTTCTTATCTCCCAAGTCCTCATTTGAAGGTTTTGCTTCCTGATCAGACATGGTGCTGGTGGCTTCCCCCAGGGTCTCTGCATACCAGCAGCCTCTGGTAGGCAGAACCTTGCTCCACAGTTTACAGATCGCTCTCCCTTCCCCTGGGCCTTGATGATTTGAATGCTGTGTGAGCCACACAGGATTTTTAGGTAGGCAAGTGATCTGGGTATTTCCATATTGGGTGTTTTCCAGATGCTGGACCATTTGGAGATAATGACTGGATTGGAGATTTAGTAATCCCACTGAGTCAGGATGTGTTTCCAGATTAGGACAGTAAGGGAAAAAATATTTATTGTATAAAATTAATAAGACTTTATGTTTTATTAGAAATATATAATAAAAGAGTCAAAGTTGAGTTTGAGGTTTTTGATTTAGGGGTCTTAATGGATGTAGCTCTGATCTGGGAGAAAAAATATACATTCAGTTGTAAAGCATTGAGTTTACATCTTCATAGGGTATGTAGGGAGAGATCTCCGGAAGCCACTTGAATATGTGATTCCCAAACCTTGGGGAAAACAGCTGGACTGACTGGAGACATCTATGGATATTTATGGTTTTTGTTCTATTTTTATGTGTGTGTACTGACACATACTCACACACACACACACACATACTCATTCCTATGTGTATTTGCATATAACTTTATGCATACATACAAAACTTTGTGAATACAAATATATATTTGGGAATAATCACACTAGTTGAAAGCACCAGAATAAATGAGGACAATCAGAGAGAGCATTTAAAATGAGTTCACTAGTGAGTTGATGACAGGACACTGAGGAACACAAATGTTTCAGCAGTGAACAGAGGAAAAGAAGAACAAAAAAAAATGAAAGCGTTTACTCAAAATCTTAGAAATCACAGAAGGGTAGACTTTTCCAGGAGGAAATAATTGACAGTGTCAATTAAACGATGGTATAAAAGAGTATCCACTGACTTGGCAACTACTTGGAGATTTCCTGCAGTAAAGTTTAAGCGGGGACAAAAAGCCCCTGTCAGTGGGTTGAGAAATGACTTGAAAATGAGGAATGGATAGCTTTTAGAATATAGTGCCTCTTAAAGGTTAAGTTGCGAAGATGAGGAGATAGATTGTATTGTATTTCAGGGTATGAGAATCAGGTGAGATATATCTATCCATTCATTCACCATCCATTGATCATCTATCAATCTATTGTCTGTCTATCTACCATCTACCATCTATCTGTCTATCTATCTATCTATCTATCTATCTATCATCATCATCATCATCATCATCTGCAAACTGAAAAAAAGTTGAATATGCTACTGATGGTTCATGGAGTAAGATCCCAGGGAAACTGAGGGGCAGGAGTGATTCAAGAGTCTTAGTAGGACTCATTGTCTGCTCTACTTGGAGGAAGTGAGATAAAGATGGTGATTGCAGTCAAGTACAGTATATAGCTAGGGTCTCAGGCTTTGCTGAGGTGAGACATCATGAATATAGTGAGCAGCAGCAAGTTAATCTGCTGTGGTTTCTTCAGAGACACTTGTTTCTCTGGACAGATATCACTGATTTGAGTTTGTTTTACTGGGAGACACAACAGAAGGGTGTAAGAATAGAGTGCCCTGGAGATAAGAAGGTAGGTAACCAAAGTGATCCTGCATTATAAATAGGCTGTTCATGTTCTAAGTATACTTTCTCTTATACAATTAAGCTATTAATCAGAAGAGTGATTACTAGTTAATTAGTGAATTAATAAAGTGACTGAAAATGTTCTATTTGGTAACAGAAGATGAAAACGTTTCATACATTTCTGTGACATCCCTTTGTGGCAAGAAAGAACTCTTTCCATTCCTCTTCAAGAGGATATTGGGAAAGGATGTACTAAGAAAAGGAAAATTAGAAAGGGCAGTTAGAACTTTCTCTTATTTAGTGGACGGCTGACAGAATCATAAGGGGCAAGGGGAAAACTGTTCTGAATGTGTGTTAGATGGTCTGGTAGACACCGCATATATCATCTTATATAACCTTGCCACAGCCCACGGAAGGGGGTACACATGACCCCATCTTATAGATGAGAACATTAATGAGTGAACAGCTGAAAAGAGCTAAGCCCACTGGTTGCAGAAGGAAAAACTGTGAACTTTGACACCAGGTAGAGCTGCAGAAGCTGGAAAGTGAGTTTGTGATAAACAAGTTTACGTACTTTATTGTGTTGGGTTTATCACCAGCATATGAGAAAAATCTTTCAAATGATAGAGAAGAGATTCGGATCCCAGTTCAGTTGTTTAATATCTGTGTGATCACGGTGGGTAACTTATCCACTCTGAACTTGAAATTCCTCACCTGTTAAAAGTAGGGGGCAAATGATCTCCTTCAAAGAGCTGTGTGAGGACATGAGCATGCAATGAAAACAGTGTGGATAAAAGCATGTATTCCAGCACCTGGAAGACAGCAGAAGGTTAAAACGTTCGGTGTTTTCCATATTTTGTTTTTTCTTTTCTTTTTTCTTAGTGGTAAATTTGTATTGAGGGTTAAAAAAAATCTGGCTCTAATATTTGTTTTAAATTAGTATATGCTATTGCTAAGCCGAACTTCGTCAGCAGCTATTTATTTAGTTATTTGATTTTTAGAATGAGGACCATATATTGATAACTTTTTCCAGGACTCAGAGATCATCTTCTGTAGAAACTTGTCCTTTGGGCTCATGAACCAAATATACTTCCCAAGTAGGTGTTGGATCCTAATTACAAGCCAACCGATTCTAAGGAAATAAATACTCTTAGTGGTGTTCAACTTTTCGACTTGCAAGTTTAATTTAGTAGAAAACAGTAACAGCATATAATCAATGTTAAGGGGAATCCAATATATAAACAAATGGAAGCAGTAGCTGGATCTTAATGAGACCAGGAAAACAAAGCCTGTCCCCACAGCCTCCCCTGCTGTTGCATTACCACATCCCGACACTATGTACAATTTTATGGTTTTTATATCATGCAGTCTGTTGGAATCATGATTGCACTTTTCCATGACATGCCTCAATTCCCCAGAGAAAAACAGCAGTTGTTTTAAGAAAAAGCAAATAACGTAACATCTTACCAGCTGGAAATAAAATAAACACAAAAGATTCCTGTTCACTGGAATGAATGAAGTGCCACGTGGCTGACAACATTAAATTCATTGTTTAATATTAATGGTAAGCTTAGGTATGTAAAGCAAGACCTATTATTCCTACATGAATGCATTAGAATCAGACATAAGTGAATCTTAAAAGGAGAGGAATTTGGTTCATTTTCCATAAGTACCCAGAAATTCAGATGCTTATTTAAAGCTTATCTGAGCTACCTAAACACAGCTAAGTCTGCTGATCTTAGCAGAGCAGAATTGCATGTGAGATTGTCAGCATTTAGGCTCCCGACTCAGACACAAATATTAAGAAAGGAGACTTCTGCTGGTGTGCTGTTATATCTAGACCTAACTTATTGTCAAACTAAAAGTGAGAAGAATAAAATTCTTTATCCAACTCAGGATTTGAGTCAGTGGTTCCTAGTTTCCCAGGATGGTAATTGGTTCACATTGACAGTGAAATGTTACTCTTAGATGTCTTTCAGAAATATCCAATGCTTTGTTTTAAAAAGTTAACTGTGCACATAAACACACAGGAGCAGAGTCCTAACATGTTCACCAGTATATGTGTCTATCATTTAAGAAGACGAGTTAGCGAGTTAAATGACTCTCATTATATTCATACCGGTGTCTTCGCAATGCAACTGACACGTCAGCACGGGAAGGCCTATCTACAACAATTTTGTAAGTTTCAGAAAAGAGCAACACCCTCCCAAATAACACCATAAAATTTTGTTCACCATTTCTGGAAAAAATTAAACTTTCAAAATCCTCTCTCAAACCTGTTTTTCTTAGGTGATCCAAACTGATCACACCAGAAGCATTATTTTATTTACTCCAAAGGTGCAGAACTTCTGGAATGGGTGTGAAACAGTGAAAGGAGAAACATTAGATGAGTTGGTGTATTTCATATTGTGAGTGGGGCAGAGCCATTAGACACTACAGGGACAGTATACAGGGCCTCTGAATTTTTCAGAGGCCTATCACTTGTTTGATATCTTAAACACAAAACAAAACAAAACAAAACAAAAATGCTTCTTTCTATCCTAGATAAGAAGAGGAGTTGCATATTTGAGATTAATATTCAGTAAAATATCTACTATTCATTAATCTTTAGTTTTATTATTTAAAAATTCCTGCATTTGAAAACAATTTGTAGGTGACATTTTTTTCCCCTTCCGAAGAATCCTGAAACATTCATGGCAGTTGCTGAGAAATCATAGCCAGCTATGACTTAAATTAGGTTTCTGTTGCCAAATGATGTCAAAAGGCAGATTATAACAATCTTAAAATATATTTATAGAAAAATTATACTTCCTTGTTGATTGAGGCATCATTTTAATATGTTTGCCATAATGTGGGGTTAGGGCTCCAAAAATAAGTGTGTTGAAGGCCTGGAAAAGTTTTCATTTGGAAAGAGATGGAGGGGTTCTGATTTGAGAATGGGGCTTTCTAGATGCATGGAAATGTACTGGCGGGAATTTGTTTGAATGTTTCTGTGCCCAGCAGCTACAAGGATCTGAAATCCTGCAGCTACAAACAACAAATTGTGAGTGTTGGTCAGGGAAGGAGAGGATAATTCTGAGTATATCTAATTAGTGTTGGGTTTAAAGTTTGTGGCTAATGCATATTTGTTATTTTTTTTCATTTTTTTGTATAATGTTTCCATTCCTTTTTCAGATTTGTATATACTGGTGTAAATAACTCTTCCTTGTTTATGTTATCCAATAACGATTTTTCTTAAAAGGGAACTTATAGAAAGGTACACATCATTTGTTTTGGAATGTCTTTAGTACACTGAGTATTTGCTGTCAGGAAGAGGCATGGATTGGATTAAATCATTAGTGAATTATATCTCAAAGTCTGCAAGTTAATTAAATATGTAGTAAATGACAATGACTTATGGTGATATGCTAAAGCTGTCTTAAATTTATCTCATTGTTAGGATCACTTCAGATTTCTATTCAAAGAAAATCTTCTCAGATCTCATCTTGGATGTACCCTATCTGGCTCTTCAGAGGGGAAGCCTCACAATCGAGTGTTATTGGGTGATTCTTCTGATCAGGCATGTGTGATGCAGATGGCATCAACTCAGGATTTTCAGAGAACTTTATTAGGTGGTCTGACCCTGGAAATGCTTATTTTGATAAAATAATTTTTGAATTTGGTCAGCTTTGCAGGTTAAAGCATGTTGGTCATATGGTTGAGGGCCAGTTGGTTCCTGCTCTATGGTTGAAGATTACACCCTTTAACCTTGATTTGTTGTCTTCTGCCCATGTGGGAAAGGTAAGGATGAAGGAAAGGTATAATCAACAAACATGTGGAGCGAAAACCTACTTAGGTGTAGAAACCAAAAGTAATTTTAACTCAAAACTCGTGCCATCTTATTAGAGGGTCATTGTTATTGTCAGGCATGACAACAATACATTTAAGATTAAGACTTCAATTCTCAGGAGCATAGAGATTAAATATCTATGTGATAAAATGAGATTGAAAGTATTTCTGGATTCAAAATAAAGGGGAACATCAAGTTTTCGAAGGGGAAAAAATTTTAAAACATCAAAATTATCTTCATAATGTGATTATTATTATACAGGGCAACATAAAATTATACAATGAAGTCAGGATTTATAATAAAAGAAATAGCTGTTGAGAAGGAGGAAGAGAGGTAGGATGTCAACAAAAAAGGAGAAAATCAATAACAATCATTGGCTTAATTTTCCTGTTAATTAACTTTTTTTAATACTTGTTAGCATCAGGTAGGTTAAGGAGCTGTGAAGACATTATTGCATCTTCTAGGCTCTTGAAGGACTTTCTGCAGATCTTTATTCTTATACCTGTCACTTTTGGTATTGCTATTTTTATATCTTTTTTTTAAATTTTTTTTACATTTTATTTATTTTTGAGAGACAGAGAGTGACAGAGAGTGAACAGGGGAGGGACAGAGAGAGAGGGAGACACAGAATCCAAAGCAGGCTCCAGGCTCTGAGCTAGCTGTCAGCACAGAGCCCGACGCGGGGCTCAAACCCACAAACGGTGAGATTATGACCTGAGCCGAAGTCCGACGCTCAACCCACTGAGCCACCCAGGCGCCCCACTATTTTTATATCTTCATTGAGTTTCTTGGCCTCCTTTTTTAAAAAATTTTTTTAATGTTTTATTTATTACTAAGACAGAGAGAAACAGAGCACAAGTTGGGGAGGATCAGAGATGGAGACCCAGAATCTGAAGCAGGCTTCAGGCTCTGAACTGTCAGCACAGGGCCTGATGCGGGGCTTGAACCCACAAACTGTGAGATCCTGACGTGAGCCAAAGTCAACCGCTTAACTGACTGAGCCACCCAGGTACCCCTCTTGGCCTCCTTAAGACAAGAACTGTGCTTTTAAAAATTTCTTTTATCTCCAGATATTAATATTAGCTAATATATAGTGATAGCACAATACTTTAATAAATAAGTGCCAGATCAGATGAAAGATAACATGATTCTTTTCTAGAAGGCTACTCAACAGAGACCCAACTGGAAGAATAGTTGTTCTGCATTATCAAAGTTACATCTATTATTTTTAATTTGCAGGTAGTTAGTAACTTAAGAGCCATCATTTTTTTCTGGAACAAATTTATTCATTATGCATGTCAGTTATTCTAAAACTATTTAAAGGCACCAACCATTGGATCTTACATGTAGGAGAAGCTGAGTGTCATCAGAAAGAATTAGAGAGTATTGGAATCAAACAGGCCTTAGAGATAGTGTAGTTTCAGGATTTTATTTTTGTACAAAAAAGTTCTCCAACTCCGCTTGGATACCTCTAGCACTCAGTTCCTTGGAGCCAAAAATACTGGACTCTTAGAACATTTTATTACAAAGAATTTCCTGCTTTTGAGTGGAAATACCTCCTTTTCTATTTAACAGCTATCCTTCCACTCTGTTGTAATTTATAAAGCAAGCCTAATCCCTCTTCTCCATTGATGACCTTAGAAACGTGTAAGGCAAGTGTCCACACACCTGTGAGTTTTCTCATTTTCACATTTTTCTATATTTGAAAAAACATATTGCAAAAATCAAAGTTATTAGAATGTGCAGTGTTGTTTGCTGTGGTCACTGCTGTGCCTGTAAAGAATAATAGCCTAGAAAGCCAGCAAAGGTCCGGGAATAGTTTAGAGGAGGCTGCCTATAGCACAACTAAATTGGGAAAGTGCTTTCAGTCTGATAAAAAAAGCATGAGTAAATATTATTTACTCATATTATTTTATTCATGTTTTACTGTATATTCTCATGTGAAGACGTGCAGTTAGTATTTCCAGTACTTTAAAAATAGGGCATGTTTCTGAAGGAAGAAATTTTAAGTTAAATAAACAGGAATGGTATTTATACAATGGTTGCAAAAATTGTGGTGAGAATCTTCTGAGAAGAATTATCAATAGATTCAAGAATGATTTAGATGCACTTGTTGATGGCACGATATAGGTTAGCAGTCCATGGTTTATGGATTTGTAAAGACTTGTGCTAAAATTCCAACCTCATCATTGATCAGTTGTACAATATTGGGTAAATTACTGAAGCCCTCACATTTTAATATCCTTGAATACAAAATGGGAAAGATTATAATACCTATATCATGGGATTATGGAAAAGATTAAACGAATATAAATACATGTATATATTAAATGTATATTAAATATATAGGAAGCTTATCAAGGTGATTGGCACACTTCAGAGATCCACAGCATTAGCTATTATGATCACGGCTGGTATTATTAATTGTCTTTACAGTTGCATATCGTGCAGACTTTTGGAGGAGATGCAGATTGGTTTTGGGGAAATATAAAATGTCATTTTTTTTCCCCTGACCCATAGTCACAGTGTTGTGACGGAGGACTCCGGTCATTGTTTCAAAATTCCACCCTCCTTGCCAGGTCAGCTATTGTAAATTTCAGAAACCTTGGTTTATAAAACAGTAAATTTTACTGAAAATAATCTGGGATTGATATACAAGAAGTATAAGAAATTAATTTTCTGATGTTTTTACTTCTTCACAAAGGCATTGAAGAAACTGGAGTGAAAAATTAAAGAGTGAAGTTAGATTCTCACCAAGAAAACAAATTGTTTTTCAAGAGTTAGCAAAAGTGGTGAAATCTTGGTCTGTCCCCTTCCTGACTGACTCAGACCTATGGTTTATGGCAAAAAAGCTCATAGAAGACCTTTTAAATGCAAAAGCAGGATAGTAGTGTGTTGCTTTACAGTGAAGAAAGCTCAGGTCAACTGGTTTTTACTGACTACCTACTCATTGTCTTCTCGCTGGTCTTGTTATGTGAGAAACAGAAAGCATGAGAGGAGGTTAGTTTTATAATTCTATAATAGACATATATTTATATCTGTGCTTCTTCTTATCCTAAGATTTAGTGACTGGCCTAACTCCTATTTATTTGACTTTTCCCTTCCCTCCCCTCTTCCTTCCTTCCTTCCTTCCTTCCTTCCTTCCATCCATCTTTCCTTCCTTCCTTCCTTCCTTCCTTCCTTCCTTCCTTCCTTTCTTTCCTTCTTTCTAGTTTATTTATTTATTTTGATAGAGAGAGAGAGAAAGAGAGAGGAGAGAGTGTGGGTGGGTGGGGGGTGGGGGGAGGAAGAGAGAGAAGCCCAGCAGGATCCAGGCTGTTGGCAGCCCAGAGCAGGACTTGATCCCATGACTATGATATCATGACCTGAGCTGAAATCAAGAATTGAACCCTTAACAAACCAAGCCACCAAGATGCTGCTCCCCCATTTATACACATTCCTTTAAATAGGTTACAATCAAATTCTTTGGATCATCTCCTCAGATCCAAACTTGTTTCCTAGTTTTGAAATGGGGTAGGGTAGTGGTGGGTGTTGGTAGTAGTAATCTTATTGTTAACCTTTTTTCTATTATCTATAGGCAACTCTGACAAATGTATATGAAAGTTCTTTAAACATAATTCAATGTCAAATTAGGTGTGCAAATTTGTCCATGATCAAATGGCCGATTCACATAAGAAACAAGAAAGAGAAAATCTAATAATGACATCTAATTATAGTTTTTCTTAGCAAATGCTGTTGGCAAACATTAATCATTCCATATTGACCATATCAGGGAAGGGAGTACTTTTCACATAGGTTTATTTTTTTGATTGATAGGATTTATATTAGTTCTGTCTCACTTTTTTTGTAGAGTAAGATTGGGAGAGAACTCTAAAAAAAAGAAACCTACACAAATACAGTTATTTAAACAGCCTCTGTTAACTGCCATGCATGCCTTTTCATGCTAATGAAACTAAGAGCGTAGCATCTGGGGCTGGTCAAGTCTTACATTTGGTCGAACTAGGAGGCAGGTAGTATGACAAAAATTGTTAACAGATTGGTCATTAAATGCAGGTCAAATTTCCTTTTCATGTTTGAGCCAGGCCTGGAAAATAAAGAAGGCAATAATTTGTTGAATTACTAAGTGTGTATCATGGCAAATATGTATGGCATTTCATGTTGTAAACTTGGATGATCTTGTCCGTGCCATCCTTCAACATATAAAGTTCAGTTTTAGTGACTTGAATTCAAATAATAACTATGTTGTGAATGTAATGAGTGCTCTGTACTTAATCATTTCTCATAATAAAAAACACTTTAAGTAGGATTAAGGGCCCCACATTAAGAGAGGTCCATTATTAACAAGTTTCGCACTGCTAAATTACACCTAGAATGTATTTCATTTCTCCCAAGAAACTTCAGCCATAAAATAAGTTATGTCGACAGCAGAGGTAGCTGCATTTTGAATACAAATGCTGTGATTTACCTACTAAATACACCACATGAAGCAAAATATTGTTTTGTAAATCCGAATTTTGACTCAGCCTTCTCTTCTTTTGTAGACAGATGCTGTTCAGTGTCTGTGAAATCAATCTTCCGACTTTTAGAATCCCTTTCTTTCTCAGAAAATGTATCAAGTTTTAACAAATAATAAAACATAAAACTGTCTGCCATTTTTGAATGTTATTTATCTGTTTTATTGAGCCTCATAAGAAAACTGAGTTGCAAGACAATGAACATTTTCAAGTTCTAAAGTTTCATCAAGTTACTGAAGTAACTTTCTTAATCAACAAAACTTTGGCTGCTGTTTATAATCACTTGCAGAAATATTTGCTTGCATTTTCTTTCTTTCTTTTTTTAAAAATTCTCAAGTGGGTTAATAATGAGAGAGAAGTAAATTTGTAAGTGAAACAAAGAAATATTCCTCTTGAAAAAAATGTGTGTGCTTGTCTGTGTGCATGTGTGTGTGTGTGTGTGTGTGTGTGTGTGTGTGTAGAGTAGTTCTTACAGATCTAAAAAGGGATAGATTCATGTTTTAAGAGAGAAAGATGGATAGCAAATATGAGGGTCTGAACCAGAGCTAATAGTATTTGTTGAGTGTTTTTCATTTAAGAAAATAACGTCATATATATGGTGTCACTTTCATCTTCAACAAGCTTGTGAAGTTGATTTCATTCATTTTATAGATAATGAAATAGTAATTCAGAGAAGTTGAACAACTTCCATTTTTTTGTTGCTGTCTTGAAACATTCAAAAGTCAGTATTTTAAGCCTTTTTCTATCTTCTCCAGTTAATTCTATACACCTTTCTACCTTAACTCTTTAAGTTCAGGTTAGCCCACCAAATAGTTATTTTATTTTCTTATAAACACTTATTGGCCAAAGGACTTCCACAATATGGCTGCTCAAAAAGATCCTGAACTCACGTCTTCCTATGGACACACCAAATCTCCAGCTACGGATGGCTCACGTCCCTCTACAAAAGATCTGAAAACTCTTGTTATTAAACAAGTTATACCTTGTAGGGATAGAGACCATATTGAGATGATATAAGAGGCAGAGACACAGTTTTCCTAAAACCCCACCCTTAGAGCAGTGGGCACAATAGAAAGTGATCCTACCAGTCTGGTGCTTCTCATGGAGGAGCAAGGGGTTGGTGCCTCACATAAGGTACCCCAATCCTGGGATCTGCACTGAGTAGATGAGCTCCCAAAATGTCTGACTTAGAAACCAATGAGGTTGATGTTCAAAAGACTCAAAGTACTATAGAAAACTGAGATTCCCCTTTCAAAGGGCTTGCATGTGGCCTCACTTGCTCCACAACTCAATGACAGAACAGTTTGAAAAGTTCCGACTGTATTTGAAGGAGATCTATTTGTTAATGTAAGAGCATCTGCTGTAGGGCTAGGGAAGAGTTGGAAGTCTCCTCAGAAATAAAGGCGCTGGTGGACACTATTTTTGTATGAGGCTGCTTTGAAGCAGTAGTCTTGAGCCACAGTGACCACTGGGATGAATGCAAACAGGCTCATTAGGTGACCCCCTCAAAATATCCACAGGCCTTTGCTGAACAATGGGTCACTTACAACTGGGCACAGTTACCAAGAAAGGAAAATCCTATATATTCCCATACCTTCTCACTGCCCTCACCTCATATCTACAGTCCCCCACCACTACTTTCTGGCAGTCTTTCCTTTGCTTTCTTGCCTGCTGCTCCCTTGCACTGAATTCAATAAACTCCTACCTTCTTTGCTCTGCCTTGGATAAATTTTTTCACTGTCCCCGCTGCTGGCCTTCACCCACCCAACTGGGTCACCACACATTTTGCACTCTCCATTCACCCTGCTAACATAGGTGTGTTAGCTTGAACGTGGCTTCATCCTGCTGTCTTGCTCAGACAGGTGGGGGCGAGTGGTCATGGCACTGTCCCTCTGCCCTGCTGAAGCCAGACGTGTGGGTGGTTGTAACACCCTTCTGCCCCCTGGCTGGGACGGTGAATGTGCTGAGTTGTAGCATTCTCCTGCACCCAGCCTAGAGCCAGTGCACAGGCACAGACAAGGCACTGCATTCCTGTAGCCCAGGAGTGTGCCATGTCAGGACATTTTCCCACACTGCTTCTCTTAAGCTGGGTAACATGCTTGCCCTCTACACTCTCTAGCTGCCTAACTAAAGCCAGGAGGCGTGTGCAACCCATACAGGAGAATAACCCTTGGTAGCCTGGCTTTGGTGGCCAAGGAGGTTGGTGTTCCTGAGTTCAAGAGGAATGCAACCATCAGAATGAGAGTGTTGGGCAGGCCGCTGAACCTAGGGAACTGCAGATAGAGCAGATTGAAACACACCCTCAGCTTTTAAGTGAAAAAAACCAATTCAGTTAGCCTGGAGCTTCAGCCTGAGGGGCAGGCTTCAGGCTTCCTACACATCTAGAGGCTAAGGAGGCACTCTCAGGGATGTAAGCAGTGAGACACCATCTTCATCCACCCTGTTGGCCTCTCTATAACTTGACAAGGCCTCCCAGAAAGGAGCTTCTACACTCAGCTGGAGCCCTGATTTTTGCAACTTCACTTTCACTTCACCAAATCTTCTGGTCTGGAGGCCAGCACAGATTATAATTGTGGCCCCACAGGATCATGTGTATTTGCATACTTTAGAAGCTGCTGCCTGAAGGTCTGGCTTCCAATCAGCCTAAAATTAAGTGCTGACTAAGTTCACTCCCTTTGTAACACTGACAGAACTTGGCATATCCTCAATAACAAAGACATACAGAGATCAGTCAGGCAGTTTAGATAATCACAAAGGTTTGAGAGGCAACTGAAAGCTAAGGCAACTGTTGAACAAGAAGTTTCACTACCTATATAAGCCATTTATTTCTTCAAGATATAGAAGTAGCCATTCACCTTATATATATAGAAACAGACAGAGAGTCAAACCAAAATGATAAAACAGAGAGATATATTCCAAATGAGAGAATAAGACAAAGCCTAAGAAAAACACCTTAATGATAAGGAGACAAATAATCTTCTTGGTAAAGAATTCAAAGAAATTGTCTTAAAGGTGCTCACTGAACTCAGGGAGAGAAAAAATCAACAGTAAGAACTTAACAAAGAGACAGAAAATGTAACTACAAGACACATGTCACAGAACTGAAAGTACAATAATTGAATTGAAAAGTATGCAAGAGCAGTTCAACAACAGACTAGATGAAGCAGAAGAATGGATCAGCGGGTTGGAAGACAAAGCAATGGAACCCACCTACACAGAGAAGCAAAAGGAAAAAAGAACTAAAAAAAATGAAAATAACTTAAGGGACATTTGGAATAATATCAAGTGGAATAACATTCACATTATAGGGGTCCCACAAGGAGAAGAGGGAGAGAAAGGAGCACAAAACTTATTTGAAGAAATAATGGGCCAAGCTTTTTTGATTTCAGAAAAACATAGATATCCAGGTCTGGGAAGTTCAGAGAGCTTAAAAAAAGCCAAAGATAAACCCAAAGAAAACCACACCAAAACACATAATGAAAATGTAAAATAAAGATAAAGAGAGAATCTTAAAAGAAACAAGAAAAAAACAAATTGTTACATACCAGGAAAACCTCATAATGCTATCAGCAAATTTCTCAGCAGAAATTTTGCGAAAGGGAGTGGTTTTTACATATTTAAAATACTGAAATGAAAAGTTGCAATCAGGAAGATTGCAATAGGATAAAACCCATACAACAGACAATCCAAGACTATAAAATGGGGATAAAACAGTCTCTCTAATAAATGATATTCAGAAAATTAGAGAGCTAAAAGAAGAAACTGTACCACTATCTTATATCATACATAAAGATTAACATAAAATGGATTAAAAAGTGAATGTAGGACCTTAAACATGAAAATTCCAGAAGGAAACACAAGCAGTAAGCTCTTTGACATTGGTGTTAACAATATTTTTTTTGTGTCTGGCTTTAAAAGCAAGAGAAACAAAATAAAATATGTAAAAGTAAACTTTTGGGACTATGTCAAACTAAAAAGCTTTTGCACAGCAAAGGAAACCATGAACAAAACGAAAAGGCAATGTGCTGAATGGGAGAAGATATTTGCAAATCATATATTTGACAAAGGGTTAATATCCAAATAATATGAAAAGCTCATGCAATTCAATGACCCCCATCATTTAACAATGTTCATTTAACAATATGATTACAAAATGAGTGAGAGATTGGAATAGACATTTTTGTCTAAAGAAGGCATACAGATGGCCAACAGCTGCATAAAAAGATGCTCACCATCACCAATCATCAGAAAAATGCAAAATAAAGCCACAATCAGATATCATTTTATATGTGTCAGAATGGCTATTATCAAAAAGATAAGAAATAGTATGTATTGGTGAGGATGTGGAGAAAAGGCACCCCTGTGCACTGTTGGTGGGAATGTAAAATGGTGTAGTTACTAGGGAAAACGGTATGGAGTCTTTTAAAAAATTAAAAATAGAACTACAATATCATCCAACAATTCCACTACAGGGTATCTATCTAACGAAAACAACCATAAAAAAACTAATTCAAAAGGATATATGGACCTCTATGTTCATGGCAGTATTATTTACAATAGTCAAGTTATGTAAGCAACTTAAGTGTCCATCAATGGATAAATGGGTAAAGAGGATGCAGTATAAATACACAATGGAATGCTATTTAGCCATAAAAAGAATGAAATCTTGTCATTTGCAACAATATTGATAAACCTAGCGGGTATTATGCTACATGAAATAAGTCAAATGGATAAAGACAAATACTGTGTGATTTTACTTTTATGTGGAATCTAAAAAACAAAGCAAACAGAGCAAAACCCAGAGTCACAGATAAAGAGAACAGATTGGCGGTCGCCAGAGGGGAGCAGGATTGGCAGGGGTAGGACAAAAGGGATCACGAGGTGCAAAGTTCTAGTTATAAAACAAGTTAAGTCATGGGGATGTAATGCATGGCATGGGGAATATAGTCAATAACATATTATTGTATGGTGACAGATGATCACTAGACCTGTTGAGATGATCATTGCACAATTTATACAAATGTCAAATCACCAAGAAACTGATATAATATAAAATGTCAATTATACCTCAATTAAAAAAACCCCACTTATCGCTTCATAAAATTAGCTTATATTTTTGGTAGTTTGGTAGTTTGCCTTCATTTGAAAGTAAACTCTATGAAGGCAAGAAATTTGTCAGCTCTCTTTAATGCCCGTAATAGTTAGTGCCTGGCATATCTCAGTAAGCATTTATTGATGGAAAGAATAAATGAATGAGCCCCAACCAAGTGGTCTACACTCAACAAGGGTTGAGGATGGGGCTCTGAGGATGAAATAGACAGCACTCACTGCCTAACTTGCAGTATATTACTGTGAGTCTTTACTGGGTAGACTGAAGACACTTTATGTGAGGCCATTATTCCTTCAACTTACAGATCTTCTTTCCCTGTCCTCCATACCTCCTACCTCTATACGCTGTCAAGTCACCCTTATCATTAAGGTTCTTATTTAGATAGAAAGTGTTTTATTTTGTTTTGTTTTTAGTTCCACAGCCCTCAACTCAGCAAAATCTGCCTACATGATACACCTCTTCTGTTGCAGATTCTCTTTGGTTAGTGCTTTTCTCTGCCCTGTAAGGCATCACCCTTTTAGATTTTGAAAAGTGGAAATGGGAACTTTATCTTAATTCCAGTAGTGATTTTAACACGAGGCAGATAGCTCAGGGTGCGTCTGCCCTGAGGCTACCCTTTTTGCCTTCTCTGAACCATGTCTATGGGGCTTAAGACTCCCAGAGCACAAAGTATCATCTGTGGTGAAGTTCTTTGTGTTACATCATTTTTAGGGAGACACCACACATCTTTTCAGAATTTATATTTGTCCTAAACTACTAGAAATGGGGTGGAGTTGGGGGACCAGGAGCCCTGTGCCTCTTTATTTTGTAGTTACTCTTAGGCGTGAAAGCTGAAAAGGTCAGGTGAACAATTTCTCTTTTCACTCAATGAGATCATGTTTATATTTTTTATGTTCGTGTTTATGGAGAACACAATATATTGTCCTGGTTGAATTGACCACTTGATGATAATAGAATGCCTTGAGACTTTCTTAATTACAGGTTGCTAGTAGCTAAGTGCTATTTAGGCTCATGGAACTTCTGTTTGCTCACATGTAAAGTAGGGATATAAGTGCACCTACTCCATATCATTGCTGAGAGGATTAAACAAAGTGATGAGTGTGATCAGACACCTCAACTTACGACTTCAGCTCCCCACCCCTGCCCACCCTTCCCCTTCCAGCTGTCCAGCTGTGATCAGTCCTGTGCAGGTGGAGCAGCCAGAAGGCCACCAGTGTCAGGTAGGCACACTTTGACAGCACCTCACCCTCTGCCCGGTGTGGAGCATTCACTGCCTGGCCTGGGTCTTTCTTCTCGATGCTGAGAAAGAGGGAGCTGCTGCGTACTGCTCAGGGCCCATATGCGCACAGCCCAGAAACCTGGGGAAGTGATGGGCTGTGTGGCAATCTTTGACAATTACAAGATAGGGACTAGATGGAATGGGATAAGATCTTTCTCTCTTCTCCTTCTGGAGAGACTGCCCTGAGATACAGTTACAAAGCTTTGGGGAGGATGATGCAGTAAGCTTAAGTTATCAGTTACACTTAAAGGTGACTAGCCTGGTAACACATCCTTTGATTGGTTCTCTCTCCTTTACTGCCTCATTGCCTTTGTCCCTCACGGGGACCGCATCCTTCATAAAAAACTTTCGCCTCAGGCTTTGCTTTCTGAAGGCAGTCTGAGACAGAAAGTAAGGCTGGCTCAAAATAAGGATTAAATGTTTACTATTATTATTGTAAGTTATGACTAATGCATTAGTGATTGCTGATGTCAGTGAAAGTGGGTACAGATAGAATTCTGTTTAACAAGATAATTTTCATTTTCCAAGCTCTATGGTCAGTTTTGGGCAATACACATTTTCAGGTAGAACTTACTGAATGCTATCTACCTAGACAAAATTTGTGTCCAATAAAGACTTTTGTTGGCAACTTAGTGACTTATACTTGACTTTTGGTATTTTTATACAAAGCAGGTCACAGTTTTCCAAAGATTCTATGACTGTAAAAAATATTAAAATTTTTTTTTATTGCTTATTGGATTTTGAAGGAGAGAGAGAAAGAGACAGAGCATGAGTGGGGGAGGGGCAAAGAGAGAGAGAGAGAGAGAGAGAGAGAGAGAGAGAGAGAGGCAGAATTTGAAGCAGGCTCCAGGATCTGAGCTGTCAGCACAGAGACCAATGTAGGGCTCCGACTGGTGAATTGTGAGATTATGACCTGAGCCGAAGTCAGATGCTTAACTGACTGAAGCACCCAGGTTCCCCCCCCAAATACTCTTAAAGAAACTCAAATGGAATAACTCCCCTCCCTCGACCAAATTAACTTTCTGTATTAGAGCAACATACCATTTATGCATGAACTACTAGGGTGAAACCAAGAAAATGCTAATTAATAAGTTTATAATGGTGAATACTACGTATGAACCAATATTATCTCCCCTTATACATCGACTCATCAGTACAAAGGAGAATTCTAGATTGATGTTTATAAACTAAAATGATTCCTTATATTCTGCCCTACTCCGGGACTCCTTCTTTTAAGAATCTTTATTTTTTTTTATTATTTTTTTTAATGTTTTATTTATTTTTGATACAGAGAGAGACAGAGCATGAGAGGGGGAAGGGTACAGAGAGAAGGAGACACAGAACTGAAGGGCTCCAGGCTCTGAGCTAGCTGTCAGCACAGAGCCTGACACGGGGCTCCAACCCACAAACGTGAGATCTGACCTGAGCCGAAGCCGGACACTTAACCGACTGAGCCAACCAGGCGCCCCTCTTTTAAGAATCTTTAAATTTAAGTCTTTTTTTAAAGACTCTAGTTTATGGACAATTTTATATTTGTCCTGAATGTTAAGATTAGAGTCCTACTCTGGTCTGAGAAATCCACTTGGAAACAAAGATAAGATATTTCTACTTACATCTTCTGATGTATGTTTATTTCATTATGATCAGATGTTTACCAAAATTTTCCAAAATTTACATATATAAAGGACATATATATATGTATGTATGTATGTATACACACACACACACACATACCTTCTCTAAACTGAAATGCTTTTTTTAAAATTATATATTTAGTTGATAGTGTGTTGCTCATTCTCTTTAACTGCTTTGTAAAGATTCTCCACTTATTTTGCAGACACATGTTTAAGAGTTTTCTAAGAATGCTCTTTAATGGCAGGGATCATATAAATTCTTTCTTTGTGTTGCACAAACTGCCTACGGTAGCGCCTCCCATATGGTATCAGAGTAACTCATTTTTGTGAAAGTCTAGTGAAGATCTTTTTGTTTTTCTAAATGAATGAGCTGACTCCTGTCTTGGTATTTCCTTTATGAATGAGAGACATAATTAAGCACATTCCAATGCTAAACAAATATAGGCTATTTTTGGGAGAAGGATAATCATTCTTTAAAGTCATGTTAAGTACAAACATGACTTTGTCAAACACAGTGGTAGGAGCCGTGTGTTGTCAGTAATTGTAAAGGAATAAAGCTCTGCCAATGTAGGCATCAGAAAAGCTGCCAAAGCTGAAAAGTACCTGGCTAGGTTTTAAAGGACAGGAATACAATACTCTTACTAAGACACACTTTATAGACTCCGATTCACAGCCAAGGAAAACAGCTTTTGGAGCTTGTGGATGTCCATAAACAGCTAGATGAATGCAAGGAAGCCAAAACCAGGGATGAGTGGGGTATTTAAATGCTCAACTCGATCAGCTGCCACAGGGTCCTCCCTGCACACCAATGAGAACCAAGAAGTGCCCCAAGTGTTTGTGATTCATGGAAAATCTGCACATGGGGGGTCAGAGAGAAAACACTGATGGGAGAGTCGGGGGTTATGCTGTACATTGTGGAGAAAATATCTGGCTTGCTTTCTCAAGGTGATCATGAAACATGATGCTAGACAGAGGGAGGACAGTCCAGTAGTGACCCTCAGATAATGCCATGTGGCCACTCAAGTCCTAGGTGACAATTGCTAGTTGATAAGCCAGTTCGAGCATTTTCTTAGCCAAGACACTTCATAAACCTTGCCAAGAGAAAAGGGCATGTGGCAGTAAGTTGTAAAGTGATAAAAAGCAGACATGGGTGGAAAATATTTTATCAAGAGAGATAAAATGAAGAAATTATATGAATATGATAACAGCACAACAAAGAATATTTTATAGAAAAAATTTTGTAATGTTGCCAGCTACTAAGGCAAAATGGATGACGAGCAAATGGGTTGTATTTCAAACACATACCATTATACTGAGCAACAGTTACATTTTACTACCCGAGTCACATTTTTTGACTGATGCAATAAAATTTGCAAAATACAAAGAAAAACATAGGATTTATATCTTTTTTTTTAACTTCAAATTTAAGATGGATTTTATGGTTAACCATGCCATAAAGAAGTTTTTGAAATGTTTTGAATTGTGTTCTAGTTCTGAGAAGTCCTCACATTGTTTACAACCAGGACAGAAATACAGAGTTCCCTATGGTTGTTAGACTATTGGTAATCCTAGCGTGTTTTTAATGGAGAGATTTTATGCTTTAATACTTCAGTAATCATTGTATTTAAATGGTTCACAGTGATTAGAATAGTCTAGTAGGGCTTCATGGCTTATAAATTGGGAATGCTTTTTATGATTCATAAAGTTTCTTCCATATATGATGAGCTAGTTTGATTTGTAATTATCTTATTGAATTCAACTTCTGTCAGTGGAACTTCAGATTAGAGACAAGATTCATGACCTATGAGATGGAAATGATTTTCTCTAAATCTTTTCTGTTTCCTTATCTTTTTTTGCTTGAGGCTATTTCAGTTTAGAAATTCAGCAACAAAGAACTTAGATTTGGGTAACTTTTTTTTTTTTTAAGTTGTCATTAATTAAAAGCTGGTATAAGAATCTAACTGTAACCAAATGTAAAACACCCAAACTCAGGGGATCATTACATTTGCCTAACTTCTTGAATACTTATTTTGTTTTACTGAATACAATCATTTGTTAAACAGAGGGAACTTTTTTCCTTTCCTTTTACCCTGTTGTGTGCTGAGAGGTAGAGAGATAAAAAAATTAATTTTAAAAAGTGGAATTCTAAAATGGCTTTAGAAATGTTTTCCGACTCCAAATTTTGTTGTGGGTTTGGAAATAATAATGCTGTTTTGAGTGTTAGTGAACCAGTTATGATTTGGCTAAACAGAGTTTTATAATAGGTTTTCATGAAAACTGCTGCCCTCTTAATTCCAGATAGTTCTCTAAAAAGCCCTTCAGGCAAACCCCAGTATGTCAACTCTGTATGTGTCCATGTGAATTCGTTTTCTTCATAGTCTTTTGAAACAAAAGCCAAAGTACATGGTTAACTGGGCCACAATAATACACATGCTAAAGAAGTTTTACTTTTAAACATCTTTTAAATCTTGTCTTTCTTAAAAAATTTTTTTTAATGTTTATTCATTTTTGAGAGATAGAGACAGAATGTGAATAGGGGAGGGGCAGAGAGAGGAGTCGCAGAATCCAAAGCAGGCTCCAGGGTTTCAGCTGTCAGCACAGAGCCTGATGCAGGGCTCAAACTCACAAACCCCAAGACCATGAGCTGAGCTGAAGTCAGACACTTAACCTACTGAGTCACCCAGGCGCCCCTAGAAATTTGTGTTTCAAATGAGCTCAGTGAAACACAATGAATTTGCAATCTATACAGCATTAAGAAATAAGTCTGTGGGGGGAATAAAAAGTTTATGTTGATTTACAAAATTGGCTGAGGGCTATTCTGCCTTTATTAGACTTGGGGAGAATGTAGTATTCTCTTCTGACATGGAGTGAAATACTCTAACCTAGGCAGGCAGTGAAACTTCATATAATGTAGGAGACAAAGTTTAAGAATTCCTGGACATTTCTGAAGTTTGATACTTAGTATACTTGATGCCAAAAGCAATACGCATTTCAGTGTATTTTCTCATTTCCGTTCCAGACTCTCAGAGTCCCTGTCTTGTTTTCTGTTTCTTTCAGGACCATGCGTCATCATCTTGATTTTCTGAGAGTGAGGACTCCACAGGCGCCGGGGCCCCAGCCCCGGCTGCGGTTCAGAATCTGGAGATGTGAGAGGCCGCTCTGTCTGGGTGACCTCAGGCACACTCTTTGCCCGGCTGGACTTTGGTTTCCTCACCTGAGCTACAAGGGAGCATATCGGAAATATTTCCAAGAAAGAGGATTTCTGAAAGCCATAGCTGTCTCTTGAACAGGAAGATAAGTACAAGAGCAGACTTGGCTACGCAACCAGTGCTGGGCTGGCTACACCAGAGATTAGTGTCTTTAAGAATGAAATCTTGATAATGTTACAGCTGTGTTTAGAGCAAAGAAATAAATGTCGAGAAGGTCTTTTTGAAGTTCTTGCTCTCTTTTTCCTCTGCTTAAGAATCATGAACTATGTGAAGGATGCTAGCAGTGACATCGCACTTGAAGCTGAGATGAAAGAGTTTGTCTGCTTTTTATTAGTAGTGATTTTTTGTGGTTGTTTCTTAGTAGAATCTAAGTACCAGAATTTTGGGGTTTTGTTATGTTTTCTGGAATGGCCACCTACCCAATTCCTGCTAACTTTTGCCTAGAGCCCTCTTCCCACATGAAGCTTCTTCAGGCCACAAAAGTGACCTAATTTTCCTTCTACAAACCCATCTCTCCAGGGTCTTTTCCAATCATTTGGCAGTCAGTCATCTTCTCCTTTACGATTATTATCGTGGGTGAATTTTATGTCTTTATGCTTTTATTCCTTAGCCAAAATATAAGTTCTTTGTAGGGGTATCAGGTAGTGGTTGTGACCTCACTTTTGGGGGAAAATTCCTGAATTCAGATCTTGTTTTGACTCCCTTCTTGGTGTAGGACCCCAAAGAGGCAATCCTACCAACCTCCCAAGATGACTTCTCCTCTCTAAAGTGGGGACAATAGTAGAACCCATCTCTTGTTCTAAGGATTTGGTGATAGATTATGTAAAGTACCTGGCAAAATGTTTGGTGTGTATGAAACTCTCAGTCATTATTAGTATGCTCTGAGAGAGGAAATGGATCTTAGCAGTATCTGTGGTACTCTCCTGTAGGTGGTCAAGTCATATTTCTTGGATATTAGTTATTCTGATATCTTTTCAGATGTTTGTTTTTATATGTAACTTCTCTTCATAAGTCATTCTAGTTTGGCCAGGATTTAGGGATTGGGAGGATGGTGCAAAGAAAAGGGCCTGAATTTTTTTTACAAGTAGAAATAAAAATAGACCAAGCCTTCACCAGAGGAGTCTGTGGGTCACTTGCCCCTCAAATTCCTTCCAACTGGAAGAGGCAATGGGAGGTGCAGAGTTTCGTACAAAGGATGTTCATTCAGTCTCTGCTCTAGTCTCTGTGTCTTCTCTGACTCCCCACGCAAATGTGAGGTCCTCATTGCCTAATTGCTCTCTTACTGCTGAGGTTCGTGACCACCTTTTGCAATTATTCTTGTCATGCGTGTTGTTGGCCTTGCCACTCCCAAGTCTGGTAACATTGACTAGGTTCCCGCCCTGCATGTTCAGTCTCATCACCTCAGGGTAAGTTTCCTCTTCATTTGGGGCACAAAATATTAGCTTTGTGTCAGTCATGATAAGCTGGGTTGGGTTGAAGTAACACGCAACCCCCAAATATTAGAAGCTTACAATGAAAAAGCTACATCCCATGCTCACCCTATGTGTCAATCATGGGTCACCTAAAGCCTCTGCCCAATAACATCATTTCCGCCCCCTCCAAAACACTAATTCAAAATACTGGCCAAAACCATAGAAAAGAGAAAATAACTTGTGCTGCACACATAGGCTATTAAAACTCCTACTCAAAAGTGACGTTGTATTCCTTCTGATCACATTTCACTGGCCTAAGCGAGTTGGGTGATCAAATTTGATTTCAGCATGATGGGGAAGTGTAATCCTCCTGTTGGGAGACAAAGTAGGTATTGGTGACCAGTGATCCATTCTACAACAGAGGCTGAAGGATGGCCATTCTTTTAAAACTCTTCCCCATTATTTGCTAAAAAAAATCCAGTCCAGGTAACTAGCCAATAAGGTTCAATCTGAATTCTTTTTGAGAAGACTTCTGTATATGTATAGGCCTCGATTGCTCACCATTGGCCTCCAACGTGACCTGTGCTAGCTTCTATGTAGGGTCATTATGAAGAATGATCCATTCTGGGGACTCTTGCCACAAATCCACTTTTTATTCCATGGGATGTAAAAAAGTATTCCCTGTTTTTATTTCAGTTAACACAGCAATGGTAATAGCAAGCACTTGTTATGTGCCATGTACTTTTCCAAGTGCTATACATAAACTGATACATTTAATCTTTATAACAATCCTATGAGTGGAGGTGGTTTTATGACCACCATTTTACAGATGGGACATTGAATCCCTGAGTGGTTAAGTAAGTTGCATGAGGTGATTCAGCGAGAGGATAATAGCACTGATCTTTGAGCCCTGTGGAGTCTAGGTCCAGAGTGTGAGTGCTTAGCCATTTTGCCACGTTGTCTCTTAAACAGAAAGGTATAAGTAAAAGACTCAGCACAGTGGCTGGGATATATTAAGTTCCCAATACATGATCACTGCTGCTACTGATGCTCAAATTGACTAGTTTAACCTTTTCTTTCTTCAAAGGATTGGGATGTGGTTTTCATATAATACTCCTCATTCTTCACAGAATTACTGTACAGTAGGTATAAGCCAACAGATGCTCCTACCATTTAATGGGAGAGAGCTCAAAAAACAGTGATTATGCACTTAGGCTTGTGTATTCTCTTTTTTCCTATTGATCCACTGACATTGTGTTATATCTAAAACGCAGTGTGGACTTTCCCCAGGTAGGATATAGTTCGATATGAGTGGGCTTATCTCACTGGGCTACTTCTCCAGCTATAGAGGCATACAGAGCTAATTTGTAGGTGATATTATATTTTCATTCCATCCTTTATATGCAACCTCTATCCATGTTAATGGGATTTTTTTTTGTGCTTACTCTAGGGAAAATTGATTCCAATTATTGAGTATAATTTATTCCAACCCCTTGATGGAATAATTTATACTCTTGAGATACTCTTGAAATGTGTAACCAATAGGGAACTCTATTTATACATAAGTTTCTACACATCTTTCAATTAAATAAGAAATCCAAGTGCAAAACCCATCACTCAAGGAAAGCATATGAGTCTGTAACACTCCCGAGAGGTTTTTTGGTCCATAAACCAATAAATGGATTACACTTACAGGGCAGAATTCTCCTCTCAGGTCCCATGTGGAGCTCCTATTGACTTACCTATGAGGCAGCTCACAGAGGACATGAGTACTTCAGCTGCAGAAAGAGAGGAATGGTCATTTTTTCATATGATCAATTTTAGGGCCTCACTATTGATTGGTATAAAGAATATATTTATCAGGATATGAACTATTACATGTTTAAATACACATTTATTTTTTATAAGCTCTATGACAATAACAAAGAAAAGTGAGTATACCTTTCTAACATAAAGGAAAACAGATTTATGCATCTTTGTATACAAAGGAAGCAATAGGATGAGATCACTCTGTGGCTTTTGTTTTTTTGTAGTAGTCAAATATATTTCATATGACAAAAATTGTAATTTTCTTTTATACCTAAACATTTGGGGAATTTCATAAAAAACCAAAACAGCAGTTTCTTGTACTAAGCATTGCAGTTTGTATTTTTTACCTAAACTATATTGCATACAATAAAAATCATCAATGGGGAAAATGGCGTCAATGTAGATTCCAGCCTTCTTTATGTTTCTGAGGCGGCTGCCTTGTAGTGAAGTGGTTTATAAACCCATTATTACTGTGTTTTGTAGTAAAGCCTGTTGAAGAATTTGTTGGGGGAGAAAAGAAAAACACCCATTTTAAAGAGTTGCTGTTTTATAGAGAGATTTAAGACCTACGTAGTTTTCTGATCCTCATGATGAACAAGTGTTATTTTAAGAGTTTCAAACCCTACAGAGCAATTAACAAATGTGTGGAATTGTTCCTGATGTCAACTTGTATTTGTGACCAAAATATTTCTTATATGTCTTAGAGACCCAAAACCATGAGATGCCAATCCCCAGCTTAGAGTTTGTGAGTTAAAACTGTGGTTCCTAATTCAAGATGTTGAAGGCAAGTAAGAATATTTATGATATTGAAAGAACACTTTCAAATTTCATAAGGATTTTTATTGTCTAGTATAGAACTATTTCCAGGGTCTTTAGGGGACAGAAAATCTCATCTCCTGAGTGGTAAATATTTGAGATAAGCATATACAACACTTAATTTTTTATGTAGAGTAGGGCACTTAATATATTAGTGACAGTGACTCTTTGTAAACAGTTAAAAATTCTTTGTTTCTAGAATATGAAAAATTTAATATATAGAACTGACTGTGATCTTCCAGCCCATTTTTCCTAACACCCAGAGAAGTCAGCAGGGCCTGTGTGTGGCTGTTGTTAATAGATATGTTCAGATAGTTTGTTTGGATTTCACAGTTTTATCAGCTGACTTTATTCCTTCTGAGCCAATCCTATTCTGGAAACTCTCAGCGAATTCTCTTTGTCATCTGCTCCTGTAATACAAAATAAATGATTTCAGCATTTGCTAGAGATGTTTTGAAACTGGGGGCATAATCCACAGTGGCAGTCGACAGACAGCTGCACACCCACACAAACACTCCCGGACACACACCATTGTACATTTCTTTCCAGCCTCTAGAAATCCACCACACTCCTGCTTGTGCTCAGGAGGAAAAGCTGTGGAATTTCTTTTCTGTCTCCAACTCACTCTGCTGCCTTCTCTGCTGTAGCTCCCACTGGACTTTTATTGAAATGTCTAGTAGTAGGTTTTGTGACTATTGGCAGAAGCAGAACACAGGAATCCAGCCACCCCCATCTACTACCCTAGCCCATTCTTTTCCAATAGCATTTGATTTCTTTTTCTTAGTATTAGAGAAGTCCTGGGCAAACTGACCTGTAAAAGTACTTGCAATGGAGAGAAAGTTGTGTGTATAAACACACACATGCACAACACACACACACACACACATACACACGCACATACACACGCACACATACACACTCCTGTGGCCAATTTATCCTAGTTGAATATTACAAAACTTATTGCAATGGTAAGAAAGGCCAGACTTTTCTTTGTCCTTGAAAAACAGACCAGGAAATGATACTTTTTAAATAATAAATTTTGGATATGAACCTGTAACCACTTAAATTTTGAGAAGCCAAATGCTATACATTTTATTGTGTTATAAAGGGTATCAAATCTAGGCTGGTGTTAAAGAAACTAACTTTTAAAGTGATCTTAATATATGGAGAAGTTAGACAGCAATTTTAGTTTCAAGGAAATATTTTTTTAAACAACAAGAAATTTCCATTTCAGTGTATTTAATAAGTAATAGGCAAGTGCTAAAACAAGGGGAACTGGGTCACAATGAACTTGATTAGCCAGATTCATTCATTTTCTTTGCCCAAGGCCACACAAACAGTGATTGGCAAAATCAGGGCTGGGGAATCTCAATTCTCTGACCCTCAGTCTTGCATTCTTTCCATCTCAGCTTGAAACAAGTTCAAGAGTGGCTAAAAGTCTAGAAACCTTCCCCGGGGCCCTGGCACCAATTACTTTATTTTTCAGTAATGAGATGTAACCAATATAAGCTGATGACCATATACAAGAAGGGTGTGAGAATACCAGTTCAGTCATCGAAGTACACAGAAATGACAGTCCAAGAAAGACTAGGTGGTAAATAAACTTTTACTGAAGGAAGAAGAATAGTTCAGCTGTTCTGGGAGCTGGTCTTGGAATCAAGTAGGTTTTTTTTCACCTCCTGGTTTGCTACTTAAAAATTTGGGGATTAGAGTAAATTATGTAATTTCTGCTAAAGTGCAGTTTCTTCATCTATGAAGTAGAAATCATGACAGTGTCGATCTCATAGCATGGTGAGAGAATTATATGACACTGGGAATTGTGCCTGGCCACAGTAAACACTTAATACATGCTGCTGCTGGTGTTTTAAATTATTATTGTTGTTGTTAGAATTCTATCAGTTTGCAACTACAGTGAAACAGAAAATACAGTGACCCACAGAGATGTATACTTGAAAGCCATCTTATTAGATGTACATTGGAATTCACATGCTAAAATATACGCAGTAATAGTTGAGAATGGTCATTTTATTTTAATTTAAACAAACATTCATGTTGCATTTGTTATGGACCAGACCCTATTACAACCATTTTACAAACATTAACTTATTATCTTCAAAACAACTCTGCCAAATAGGTACCATCATCTTCTTTATTTCAAAACGGACAGATTAAGGACAGAAGGGAGAGGCTGGTGGGTGAAGGAGCTAGAATTCAAAACCAGACAGTTTGGGCGACTGCGTGTGCTCAGCCACCACCCGCCTGCCTCCTGTGGAAGGGTCAGCTCGCAGTGTGGCACGGTTATGCTTATTTGTGGGCCCATGAGATTTCAAAACAAGAAGAACTTGGATTTAAAAGCCGATGTAGAAATAGAACCCTAATTACATAAATATCTTTGAAGCACTAGTGTAAACAATCTACTATTTCAAAAGAAAAATAGCACAGTTGAAAAATTGTGTCTATTGAGACAGTATAAAATAAATCATTAGAAAAAGGAGATTAGAGGGAGTATGTATACGAATGTAGTGTACAATCTCTGTATATAAATATTTACAAACTTTTCTTATTTCTTGGCTCCACGCTTGTGTATATGTATATTGTAACATCACATGCAAATGTTATGAAGATTTAACATCTGGCTAAAATAGCTTTTAGATGTTTTTACCTTTGGATTTTTGTACGATTTTAACAGATGAATAATTTCCATATGCAATCGTTTTGGTAGGGGGAGAGACTACTTTTTCTAAGTTAAAATATGGGCAATAGGATGAAAACAGAAATATGTATTATTTGCAGGGCTCCTTACTTTTAATTATACTATATGTCAGTTGCTAGGCATTGCTTAGAAATAAAGTAGGCTCTCTATTGAGAATGGTAACAACATTTATATAGTGAAATAACTCAGCTATAGATTCCTTCATATCATCACAATGGTTCGTTCAAAATTCTCAGAGTAGGAAGCTTTCTCTATATGAATTCGTAGTTTGTTACTTAATGTTATAACTTGGATTGAGTAATCAGCTTTTTAAAAAAACTAGTTTAGTTTAACAAGTTACGTTTTAAAAATGAAGTCTTGGTTATTTAATGAAGTCCTTAAAAAATATCACTACATTTTTTTTCATGAAGCGTTTATAGCTAGCAATGTATATGATGGGCCATTGCGCAAAATATTTTTCCCTACCTTATTATTCATTTGCTGCTGGAAACGAGTAACCGACAGTTCCAGCTAAGAACTCAGCTTTATTGCTGATGGTCTGGTCTGTTTACAAATGTCAATAGTTAAGTTGTAAGAAATGGAAAAAAAAAGTGCCAATGTCCACTGAATGAAGACTGAGAGTGAGCGCTGTCCAAATTTCCAAGTACATATCACTGCTTACTATCATTTTTCTCAAAGAGCAAATGAATCATTTTAAATAGAAGCAAACTGATCCTCCTATTAGCAAGTCTAAATCAGTAGAGCAACATCTATTTTCAGAATCTTTGTAGCTATAATGGGATCTTTACAGTTTGCAATGCTTTGCCCTGTCCCAAAATGATGGCCTTCTGTTACAAATAGATTATTCGGGCCTTGGTGCCAGCGTCTCTATTGTGGAACCTTTGGTTGGGAAAGCCGACAGCTGGGGGGAGTTGTGTTTTGAAGGTTATGATCACAGCAGTTTCATAAGTGCTTTATTTCAGTTCTCTTCTGGCTGCAGAAGGGACAGGTGCGGTCTGGTTCTGATTTCACTGGTCTTAATTTCTTATCTGACCTGCTAGTCAATCAAGGGCATGGGAGAAAGACAAGGAGGCAGAGAAAGATGGGTGGGAGAGGGGAGCAGGGGCCGTAAGCTGCACAGGGAGGGGTGCGTGCATCTGCAAGGGACAGTGTATGCATGCGTGTGCGTGCGTGCATGCGCGAGTGTGTGTGTGTGTGTAATGCTAAGCATCTGACTTTTCTCATCGAGGAACTGGCAGCTCTGCCTGTCATTCGGCACTTCTGTGTGTACGAATGCTGCCCTGTGCAAAATGGATTTCTGAGTGTTAACCATCATGTTCTTCTTTTCCAAAGGGTCTTCTGTAGGATTTCATTTGCAGAGCACAGAGGGCAATATCTAGGGTAATTCCAGGGCTTACTGGCTGTGATCTTTTGTCAACTCTCCTTGTGAGAGAAATTAAACTCGGTATGAGCACCCACAGTCACAGCGAGTGCAACACCATTCCTGGCCAATGGGTGGGAAATCATAAACCCGACAAGTATTTATGAGAGGGAAAAATGAGGTATCATAATATATCAAGAATATATTCATTAAATCTTTCAATTTCTCAGAAACAGAGAATTCCCACTTCAGAAAAAGGCTTTAAGCAGATTTATCAAGTATGATATTCTCACTTTTATGAGATTTGACTCTCTATGCTAAAAAGAGATATGTTTAAAAGGAGGACAGCCTTGCCAAAGGAGGAAAACCACTAAAAAGGTGGAGTTACCATAATACTAGCCACTGTTCTTTTGTCGGAATACTAGATAATGCCCACAATACGCATTGAAAAGGTCTGAGCACAAGCACGAGCGTCCAAATAAATTACACTTTTGAATGCACGGAAGGAATACACTGATTATTTCATGCTTCTAGAACAGTAGCTCAGACAGTTTTATAGCCTCTTATAATTGTCAAGCAGTTTCACTTTATTTCAATACAACCAAACAAGAGCTGCTTGCACTTAAGGCATTTGCCAGAAATGCAGCTTTCAGAATTGCAGTGTGTGTACAGACTGATTTCCTACAAACTGCCCAAGCGTGACTGAAGTAGCCGTGTGCTGGGGTTGGGCTTTGCCCGTCCCCTTCACCCTGTCTGTTTTGAGCTCTGAGACCCGTACAGATGTACTAAGGTAAGGACAACTCTTCTCACGGTTGGCAGTCAAGAAATATTTTTGCCTGTTGCAGATCACACCAAGATGTAATATGGAGAATGTTCTCAGTGACTGGGAAAACTGGGACTTCCTTCAGTTTGCATATCTTAGAATTGAACCAATATCTGGACATCCTCCAATATGGAAGTCACATTGGATCTACTTTCACACCAACGGGTTATATTCTTGCCCTTGGAGTTAAACATGCTCTGAAGCCAATCTTGAATTTTAGGTGATAACTGTGATTGTGACCCGATTGGTATTCACGCGGAGACGCGGTGTGTTCTCTAAGACCGTGACGTGTACTTTTCATCAGAAAAGTACAAGTGGTTGGCATGCGTGAGGGAAGGAGACAAAATTGTGGGTTTTAGTCCAGGTTTAGATCAAAGAGGTGGCAAAATGCAGTATTAATTCCATATTCTATCTAAATTGTTTACTACTAATTACTACTAATGTTTAGTGATTAGGGTTTTTACAGTATGCCGAGCCCTGAAAGTACGTCTTAGAATGAAAACACTGATAACTACTTTTCTTTTTCTTTTTTAAAATTATTTATTTATTTTTGAGGGGTGAGGGAGGGACAGAAAGAGAGGGAGACACAGAATCTGAAGCAGGCTCCAGGCTTTGAGCTGTCAGCACAGAGCCTGATACGGGGCTTGAACTCATGAGCAGTGAGATCATGACCTGAGCGGAAGTCGGATGCTTAACCAACTGAGCAACCCAGGTGCCCCCCCCCCACCTGGTCCCGATAACTAATTCTTATATCTTGTATGACAATTTTAAAATGTATTTGTTATCATACACCAAAATCTTATTTTAGGTGACTTAAATATGGTCTTTCTTTGTAGCCTTGGAAGAAAAAGACTTTACCCCTGGAGAAAGAGAATATAGACATCTCTATAAAATTAGGGACACTTTGCAGCCAGAATATTCTAAAGTAAACCAAAGAGTGGCTATTTTAAGTTATAAGTCTATGGCAGGAATTGTAAAAGAGTAAAACATACTATATCCGAAAACGGGTTTTTCCATGTGTACACTTATTTCTAAAAAGTAGCCCTCTGTCAGCCCAGTCTGCCCACTGGATAGCAGACTCTTCTTTGCATCCCCCTCAACAGCCAGCGGCAGTTCGCACACACACGGAGGCATCAAAGAGATACTTCACTCGGGAAAGTTGTTTGAGGTCAAAGGAAAACTTTTATTTTAATAGTTAAATATCCACTAATGAATACTGCCAGATCTATTGCATTTCAATCTCATTTCTTTGGTTAGTATTATGGATGATTGTTACTATATCTGTGCCTTCTTCTCAGCTAAAATCTCTCCTTTTGTATAGCAAATGCCCGAGATTACATATTCAATTTGATATTCGGTGTCTAATTCACCCCTTTGCACTGGTCTTGCCATTTACCACCTGTGTGACCTTAGGCAAAATATTTAACATCTCTGTGTCTTAGGTTCCTTACTTGTAAAATAGAAAAGATCATAATACTAATGTAGCAGAGCTTTTATGAGAACCAAATTAGTTAACATAGTGCTTCACATAGAGTTAGCACGCAACAACTATCAGTTATTATTTAGAGTAGTATTAATGCTTTTTATAATTGACTAGCAGAGTGCTGGCACCAAATAGGCACTTGTTACCTATTTTTCATGTTTAAATGACATTCAACAAGCACAGATTGCATAAAGTGTTAATAACAAGTTGTTTTTCCGCAATACAAGGTGACAGTTCTTTTTTTAAATGTTTATTTATTCATTGAGGAAGAGTGTGCATATGAGCAGGGGAGGGTCAGAGAGAGGAAGAGAGAAGATCCCAAGCAAGCTCTGCACTGTCAGCATGGAGTCCGATGTGGGACTTGGCCTGGGGCTCAGCGTGGGGCTCAGCACAGGGCTTGAACTCTGGAACTGGAAGATCACGACCTGAGCAGAGACCAAGAGTTGAAAGCTTAACTGACTGAACCACTCAGTAGCCTCACAAGATGACAGTTCTGCAGCTGAATTGGTGACTTGCTGCAAAATCATAGGTAATTCACTTTTTTCCCTATTGCCTCAGTTTCCTGCTTGTTGAAAACAACAAGACATAATTTCTCCCTCTGCTTTAAAGTGCTTTAAACTCTGGGGGTCCCCCGGGTAGCTCATTCAGTTGAGCATCCAACTTTGGCTCAGGTCATGATCTCATGGTTCATGGGTTTGAACTGCATGTCAGGCTCTGTGCTGACAGCTCAGAGCCTGGAGCCTGTTTTGGATTCTGTGTCTTCCTGTCTCTCTGCCCCTCCCCTGCTGTGTTCTCTCTCTCTGAAAAATAAGTAAATCAACATGGAAAAAAATGCTAAGGTGCTTTAAACTCTGTGGTTGTAAAATCATGAATCACAGTATTACCTAATTTTATCTTAGCAAAGGCATGTAAGATCGGAGAGTAATAAAACCTGTTTATATTTAGTTATAGTTCATAAATATGATTGATGTATCTCTCCACCCTTCTACATCAAATTAGCATATAAAGTAAGTGCACTCTGGCAGTCAGTGTTATTAAAAATGAACCATGCACTTTTTTTTCTGAACTAAAGTAACTTTAAGTTATAGGCAACATGTGTTTAAGCAGGGTACGTTGTAGGCTAGGTGTGTGTAGGAAGAAAGGAAAAGAAAGTAGTTTGTTTACTTGAGTATGTTGTGATCGTTCTGCTGGCTGTTCAGGCCATGTGTCCCCTTCTCTGGCCAGATGCAGCGTCTCTTAATTAGAGGACAGTCTGTTACATGTGGGCTTTGGAAGAATGAAAGATTTCCCAAGAGCTCCCTGCCTATGGTATTCTGGAATGCTGTTATTTGTGGATGGATCTGATAACTTGTAATTCTCTTTGTGTCCTCTGGCATGGTTGTGGTGTAGACAAAGAACTCTCATTCCATCGACTGCCTGAATACCATGGGACCACTCAACTCTGATAATATGATGGAAGCTGAAGATCCAGGGCCAGAGATCAACTTCCTGCTTCTTAAATTAGCTGTACATTCCAAAGAAGTTTTAAAAGTTTCTTGTTTTATATTTGAATCCACTCAACTTTCTAGGGGCTCTCCTTCCTGAATAGTCTGTGTGATGACTGGTATTTATTTTCTCCGTACATGTTATTAGGAACCTGTTATATGGTATATTGTCATTCTACCCACCATCCTTTTGTCTGATGAAGTTTGGGGAGCATGCTGCACTCTGGGAGACCTCCTACCATAAAAGGAAAAGAAAAGAATCATTTAAAAATTAAAAGTGACTTTTAAGAAAACTTAGGCATATACTGTTTTGGCTAATTTATCTTTAAGCTTATTATAGACAATTTCAAAGATGTATGTGTAGACAGAACAGTGTAACAGACTGTGTATCCATGCCTGCGCACCAAAGGATTTTCAACGCATGGTGAATCTTTTGACATTTGTTACCCTTCCTTTTAGTCACATATGATTTAGTAAATCCGAGACATAATTTTATTTAATTTGTAAATATTTTACCAATTTTTCAGTAAGATAAATATCCTTTTGAAAGATAACCACAATGTCATGATTATATCCAAAATATTAGCAATAATTCCTCAATATCATTAAGTACCTAGGCATTGTTTACATATCTAATTGTTTCATAAGAAAATATAATTTTTTACATATTAGAATCAAAAGCTGTCCACATTATCAACATTGATTCATGTTTCCGTTAAGCCTTTCAATCAGTAAGCTTTCTCTTACACCTCTTGCTCTCTTTCTCCCCTCCCAGTGCTTTATTTCTTCAAGAAACGATGTGTTTTTCCCATGGAGTCTTGGTTTGCCGAGTACTTGCCAGGAGTGTCTTTGAGCATGTACTTCTCTCCCATGAACTTCAAAAAGTTGATAGTTGAGTCAGATGAGGATTTTTCCCCTTAAATTTATGTTCTTTGTATTATATTCTGATTTATAAACGTTGTGTGCCAGTGTAGTTATTTTAAGTTTATTTATTTTGAGAGAGACAGAGACAGTGCTAGTCGGGGAAGGGCAGTAAAAGGACAGAGAATCCCAAGCAGGCTGGCACTGTCAGCATGGAGCTCCACGTGGAGCTCAAACTCAGGAGAATGTGGGATCATGACCTCAGCCAATACAGTGTCAGATGCTCAATCAACTGAGCCACTCAGGTCTCCCTCAATGTACTTTTTAAGTGGACCATTTAACGTGCTTTAAAATGTTTAATGCAGGAGTAGATTCCCTCCTGAAATCATTGTTTCACCATGTGCTAACTAGCTTGAATGTAAATTATAAAAAATAAATAAATTACAGGGGCACCTGGGTGGCTCAGTCAGTTAAGTGCCTGATGTCGGCTCAGGTTATGACCTCGCGGTTCCTGAGTTGGAGCCCTGCGTTGAGCTCTGTGCTGACAGCTCAGAGCTTGGAGTCTGCTTCAGATTCTGTGTCTCCCTCTCTCTCTGCTCCTCCCTCACTCACACTTTGCTCTCAAAAATATATAAACATTAAAAAAGTAAATATATTACAGGAAAAAATAAAATAAATGCTTAATCCATTGTTGGAGCACCTCTGTGACTCAGTCAGATGAGCGTCTAACTCTTGATTTTGGCTCAGGTCGTGATTCCAGAGTCATGGGATTGAGCCCTGCATTGGGGCTCAGCACTGGGCCTACTTGGGATTCTCTCTCTCTCTTCCTCTCTCTCTCTCTCCTCCTCCTCCTCTGCCCCTTTCTCCTGCTCACGCTCTCTAAACAAACAGATAAAATGCTTAACTCATTGTTATTGCACCAGTGATTCACAAAGTGCGGTTCTCGGGACCAGAATCAGCAAATCACTTGGGAACTTATTAGATATGTAAATTCTGAGTCCCACCTCAATTTATTAACTCAGAAACTCTGGGGATGGGACCTAACATTGTATTTTAACAAGTTATCCAGGTTATCTGACTCCAGTAATAGTATGAAATAGTTGCTATAGATCATTAGTAGTCATTGATTTACCATTCTTATTTTTCAAATTTCAAAAATTATTGGCATTTATAAAGAAGCAATTGTGTAAGTTATTCCTTGCATATATTACCAAATAAATTAATGCTTTACTCCTGCTACTATTACTATTGTCCTATCAAGTATGGTTTATCCCTTCTAACTCTTCTTTCTTTAACCAAATGTATGTCTCTAATTCTTCTATCATTTACCCTGAGGAAATCAAGGTAAGAAATCTGGTAAATAGAGATTTAATGCACAGTATGATGGATATAGATAGTATTACACTATAATTGTGTAATATGATAAATATTACTACCATGGCAGCAATATTTCAATATATAAATATATCAAAGTAATATATAGTATACTTTAAATTTACACAGTGTTATATGTTAAATGTATGCAATTTTTAAAAAATTCAGTAAAGAATTATTGGTATTATTAATATGCCAGCATTCTGTTAAATTTACCAGCACCTTATCTAATCTGACTGCTGCTAACTCATTCTCTTGTTCCTTTTCATTATGTCATGATTCTACTTAACACATAACTTGTCATTATTCCAGGAATAAATTCAAGATTCTCACTCTGTACTTCAAAGACCTACACCCTGTGCCTCAGTTTCATTCATGCTTACATGAACAATTTAATCTTTCTATTCTATTTATTTTTATTGGCTTCCCCTTAGAAGAGCACCCTATTCTTAAAAAGTTTCTATTTCCAAGCATCCAAGCATTTATATAACCTATTAAATCCAACATTTGGTCTTTTAAAAAAGCTGTTCTAAGATTAAGTGTATAATCTGAAAGTGGAACTCATTTTGGCTAATCTAGGGTTTTCCAGCAGCTTCATACTCTAAGACATACATAGTAACATTGTATGAATTCGTGGACAAGAAGCAGTAGTGTAAAGCTTAAAAGCATGGGTGCTGGGGATTTGAATCTTCTACTGGCTACTTCCTATCTGTTTGCCTTAATTTCATCATCTGTAACATGATGAAAATAGTACTACCAACCTCATTGTGTTGTTGTCAGGATTAAATAATTTGCTATGTGAATATGCTGTGAAGAGTGCTTAGAACATAGTTATCTATCATCTTAATATTTTATTTGAAAACAATAATTTGGGTTCATGGGTCTCCATGAATATTGTTTACCTTAAGCAATTCTTGCAGATTGCAAATTCTGCCATTAGATTTCTAACATAACATTTAATGCAGTACCACTTCAACCAGGTTCTTCCTGAATTTAGTGATACTCAAAATAGAAATCTTTGATATAGTCTTAGAGAAATATACTTTGGAGTAGTGTGCAGTACCTTAATAAAAACTTTATAATTACATATCAAAGCAAAAGAAAATCATGTAGCTAGCACATATTAATATAAATAATGGAATATAGTATAATATAATACAGATTTATGCTGATCTATATTTTGTGAAAGCAGTTAGTTTGCAAAAATGCACCTTCATTCTGTAGTGAGGCTGCTTTGGGTAAAGGAAAATCAGTGACCTGTTCTATCATCACTTGCAAATTGTAACAATTACTTATGTTGAAAGGTTCCAATGTCTAACTAGTAGTTAACAAAGAAAGCTTGAAAACTAAAACAAAATGTTAATGGTCATGTGAAGGTAAATCTGAAAGACATATTGACAGTTACAGTTATTACTTTTGGCAACTTCGTATTAGTGGGCCAAATATTATAATTTGTTTCAGTTTTTGGTGTCATATTACCCTATGAGGCAAACTAATTATGAAATGTATATAATTTATAATATATATATATAATTATTCTCCATATGGCTCTGATATTGTTCAATGTTAAATCATATTGTCAAACATTAATGCCAATGGACTAGTGCTCAGGTTGGCACCACCATAATTTACAAAGACTATTTGACTCCTTTTTGGTTTTCAGATCAAATATTTCTTTTTTTTAAACAATTTTGTTGTTTTCATATCCTGAATGCTTGTCACTCTTGACGTCTTAAATGGAGCTGTGTACATCCATGTGGCTTATTTGTATAGCCGCTGTGGGGGATCCCCCTTAGTTCTCTCCAGACCCCATTTGAGACCGGACTACTCAGTTGGGAGGCGAAACCACTATCCGATCCATAGCCCAGCGGCAGATTCTGTGACTTTAGTTGCCTCCCAAAGATCGCTTTGATCAAGAGATTTAAAGGGGCACAGGCTTGTTATCTTCTTTGTGGGTCTTGAAAGTGTAGGAAGGAAAGAAGTATTTCTGAACTATTTGTTTGGAAATTATTAAATGAAAATGAGGCTCTTTTTTTTTTTTTTGATTGGCTGAGAATGTTTGTCAGAAAGAAAGATTAAAGTAGATAAAATGAGGTAAATTATAATTTGTTTTAAGGTCAGTATGACAGTGAAATAAACGTGTTAGTATTTGTAAAGGGCTTAGAATAGTGCCTGGCAGAGAGTAAGTGCTGTGCAAGAGTTAGTTACATACTTATTATAATCTTTTTGGTACTCTTATTATCAGTTTATTATGTTGTTGCTTAGAAAAGATATTTGGATGTTGAATGGGGCTGATGAATACACTTTCTTCTTTCTTTTAGACTCTTATTTCTCTTTGCATCTTCCACCCTCCAGCTGCTCTCAGACCTGTGATTTGGTACCTCTAGAACCTACCATGTGGGGGTCTATGTTTATTTGAGAGCTACACAGAGGTTTAATTATAAACTACTTTTTCTGAATTTCAGTGACATAAACAATCCTATAATTTTGAATAGATATATAATCAACTGAGAAGTATATAGCATGGACTGAAAATGGAAATTAAATCTTTTGACATATGTGCACTTCCATACATTTATACATATATATAAATGTATACACATGTTTGCATATATATGCATACATACATAACACATTAAGTGCATAGGCAGTAATGCTGAGATGAAAACAAGCTATTGTCCCAGCAGGTGATCATGGGACAGAGCCATGAATTTATAAGGTTGGGGAATGGAGTGGGGCTATAATGCTATGCTGTTACTATGCATTTAATTTTAATCACTGTAGGCACAGAACCCTGTAGCATTGAGGGGAGAGCAGTATACATTTTAAAACTTCATGCCAATAATATTTTTCATGCACCTCATTAAGATAAAAAGCTTCTGCACAGCAAAGGAAGCAACCAACAAAACTAAAAAGTAAAGGACAGAATGAGAGAAGATGTTTGCAAATGACATATCAGATAAAGGGTTAGTATCCAAAAATCAATAAAGAACTTATCAAACTCAACACCCAAAAAACAAATAATCCAGTTAAAGAAATGGGCAGAAGACATAAACAGCACTTTTCCAAAGAAGACACCCAGACGGCTAATAGACACATGAAAAGATGCTCAACATCACTCATTATCAGAGAAATACAAATCAAAACCACAATGAGATGCCACCTTACACCAGTCAGAATGGCTAAAATTAATAACTCAGGAAACAACAGATGTTGGTGAGGATGAGGAGAAAGGGGAACACGTTTGCACTGCTGGTGGGAATGCAAACCGGTGCAGCCACTCTACAAAACAGCATGGAGGTTTCTCAAAAAACTAAAAAGAGAACTACCTTATGATTCACCAATTGCACTACTAAGTATTTATCCAAAGGATACAAAAATGCTCATTCGAAGGGACACATGCACCCTATAGCAGTGCTATCAACAATAGCCAGATTATGGAAAGAGTCCAAATGTCCATCGACCCATGAATGAAGAAAAAATAGTGTGTATATGTATATATATATATATATACATATACACACACACACAAACACACACATATATACATACACACACGATGGAATATTACTTAGTGATAAAAATGAAATCTTTCCATTTGCAACAATATGGATGGAACTAGAGTGTTTTATGGTAAGTGAAGTAAATCATTAAGAGAAAGACAAATACATGATTTTACTCATATGTGGAACTTAAGAAACAAAACAGAAGAACATAGAGAAAGGGAAGAAAAAATAATATATAAACAGAGAGGGAGGCAAACCATAAGAGACTCCTAAATACAGAGAACAAACTGGAGGGGGTGTGCCAAGTGGGTGAGGGGCATTGAGAAAGGCACTTGTTGAGATGAGCAGTGGGTGTCACATGTAAGGGATGACTCACTAAATACTACTCCTGAAACCATTACCACACTGTATGTTGACTAATTTGGATTTAAATTAAAAAACAATCAATATTTTCATGCACTAAAATCTATAAAATCTACTGTATATATAGAAGCAGGTCACATTCTAAGGGGAAATTCTATTTCCTGCAGTTGTATTTTTGTATCACCCAAAATACTTGTGAGAACCAATTAGTGTCCACAACTTGCCATGTTCCTGTTAAGTGAACCTGGCACGGGAACCTCCAGCTAATCCTCTGGCAGCCTTGTGTGAAGTACTTAGGAAGCCTGGTATGTCCTTGTTCCAACCTTATGGCAATGGAGCCAACTCTAGCCACTGGCTATTGGCCCTTTATTGTGCACTGGTGAAATTCTGGCACAAACGAGTGGTGGAGATTAGCAAGGGACACAAAGTAATTTTGTAGGCTCTTCCTCAAGGCTTGATATTGAAACCTTCAGAAAAAACGTTCTCAACCTTATATAGACAAGAAGACCATTCCAAACACCCAAACACAAAGTATTCAATTGTATCAAGTTTAAAAACGAGTCAATACTATCATTAGAAATGAAATATTCCAAGGGCCCCTGGGTGGCTCAGTCAGTTTAGTGCCGGGCTTCAGCTGAGGGCATGATCTCATGGCTCGTGTGTTCAAGCCCCGCTTCAGGCTCTGTGGTAACAATTCAGAGCCTGGAGCCCACTTTAGATTCTGTGTCTCCCTCTGTCTCTGCACCTACCCAAATCTTTCTCTGCCTTTTTCACACACCTTAAAAAATATATGAACATTAAAAACTTAAAAAAAAAGAAATGAAATATTCTCAAACAAGAGTCTACTGGTTAAGAGCTAAATGCTGGAAGCAAATTGCCTGGTTTGGAAACAAATGGGAAATCCTTGGATCCACTTCTCTGTGCACACATATGATGTTCTTCATCTTATGGATGCTTTAAAATACCTGGGATGCCTTCTTATGGGTCACGGGGATCTGGCAATCATTGAATATCATATCGTTAAGGAAGCAGAAGATGTGGGAGGGGCTCCTGTCTTAAGAGGGACAGGAGAGAAAGGACAGGATAACATCATTTTTGTTGGGGAAACGGGGGGACAGACAAGTGGTCAGGCAGGCCTGAGTTCTAGGTCCAGCTTCCCCACTTACTCCCTGTGCAACTTTAATCACGTCACTTCATCTTTCCCATCTCAGTTTCCTCATCTGTGAAATGGCGATAATAATAGCACTCACCCAGGAGGGTTGGTATGAGGATTAAAGCAGATAGTAAATGTATAGCTTTTAGAACACTGCCTGGCTCATTACTGTAACCCTTTAACACATATTAGCTAACAAATACTCCCTTGCTGCTAAGTGTGCTGCAAAGGTGCTGACTGGTCCTTACTAAGAGGTTTCACCCTTAGCAAAGGAGAAAACCTTATTGAGTAACTTCAGAGGAGGCGATGATCTCTGAGACTAGCAGAATGCCATAGTCCTTGAATATGTAAAATTTAACTTTGTTACATAGAACTTTTTTTGATGAATAACAGATGAAATTGTAATAAATGATACATTAACAGTTACAAAATCTTTTTTATTAGGTTTGCCATATAAACACCCAGTTAAATTTAAACTCTAGATAAGTAATGAATAAATAATCTTTTAGCATAAGTGTGTCCCAAATATTACATAAGAACTGCTATACTAGAAATGGTGCACTTTTATCTGAAATTCAAATTTCACTGGAGGTCCTGCATTTTAAATTGCTAAATCTGGAAATCCTCATTATTATATTCACTCTTTTCTCATCTGATGTTTACTTTTATATATTTCCTCGTAGATGCTTTTTCTCATAATTGGTGATTTCCTAACTTTTTTGCCTCTTTAAAGTTAAATTTGTGAAATATATTAACATAATTTAGAAGTTTATGGAATGAGAAGAACTTGTGAGATGCAAATTAAAAGAAAACTAAGTAAATCCAAAGTTCATTTACATAATAATAACAATACCTTTCCTACTTCTGATAAACTTGACACCAATCTGATAACAGCAACATACCATTCAATAATGAACATAATAAGAAACAAATAAGAACTTGGAGGAAATATGAATTGTTGCTGCACACGATAGTTTCTCTGCTAGTGTTATTCATATATTTATTTGGGAGGCCATATTTGTAATATAATTATCAATATTCTCATATGTTAAAATCTTTAATATTATTTTTAGCATTTGAATAGTATCTGAAATTTACCCAGAACATGAATAGATTTTAAGGCAAAAAAAAAAAAAAAAGGAAAGAAAATATTTTAAGGAAAAGAAAAAAAAAGAAAAAAAAGAAAAAATTTCCAAGGAAATCATAAGAAATTTTAGGAATATTGTTATTTTGGAACTAATGTATTATAAACTGTTTATAAGTAGGAGATATGTATATACAAAAATATATATACATAAGCATATATATCAATTTTATTTATAAAATAAGACTTTATGACTTCACAGATATAAAATAAATATAATGTTAATATGATCTGTATCCATTGAAAATATAGATTAATAAGAAGTCCTATTTCTAGATGGTTAAATCTTAAGCTTATCTCAAACAAAAGTTTTAAATCTACAAAAATTTGTTCAAATTAGTTAATAAATTAGATGTTTTTAAACTTCTACTTTTTTTTGTAATCTATTCCATTTGGATTTTTGCCCCTTTATTTTAAAATCCAAACAGATCCTCTGAAATATTGATTGGCACTTAAAAAAGTTTTTAGAAGGGTTTGGCACCTATTGCCCTTTTAATTTTCTTTTACTGTTTCAGAACTTCTTTATTGCCCTTAGGAAACATAGTAATTAAATTAGGGTACCACCAAATAGATCTCAATGTTTCTTTCACATGCCTGATAAGTTGCTCTATTGCTTTTTCTAAGTGTGTAAAATTATTTGAACTCAGTTTATTATTTTTGTGATAGCATTTTGTGGATGTCACCCTTATAAAACAAAACTATGACAGAGCATTTGGAATTTTATATATTCCTACATTAAACTCTGTAGGGAAAGATGAGTAGCACCCAAAATAAATCCGCCCTAACATTAGAGTATCATTAAAGTCAGAAAGTTTATGGGATGTCTGGGTGGCTCAGTCAGGTAAACATCTGAGTCTTGATTTTGACTCAGGTCATGATCTCATGGTCATGAGATTAAGCCCCATGTTGCACTCTGTGCTGAGTGTGGAGCCTGTTTGGGGTCTCTCCTCCCCCCCCCCCATTCTCTTCTTAAATAAGTAAACATTTTAAAAATCAGGAAGTTTAAAAAATAAAAATAAAAATCAGGAAGTTTAAAGCAACTATAATTAAGACAGCAAATGTAATCTTATACTATTACTTATAGCATGTTCACTCTGAAGAATAGAACATATTTATGACCAAAGTAAGTTCATGAAAAGAATCATATCATTACTGATGGTTAGCTAAAAGTTTAAATTTTTAGGATAATAACCCCCTTTTAATATTAGCATGTGACCAGAGTTGCAATGAATTTCTTGTTTTAAGTTTGTTAGCTTATTTTCAAATTGGATTCCATATAACACCCAGTGCTTCTCCCCACAAGTGCCCCCCACCATGACCATCACCCCCTTCCCTCCCTCCCCCTCCTCCTTCAGTCCATGGTTCATTTTCAGTATTCAATATTCTCTCATGATTTGTGTCCCTCACTCTCCCCTGTTCTCTTTCCCTCTTCCTCTCCCTATGGTCCTCTGTTAGGTTTCTCCTGCTAGACCAATGAGTGCAAACATATGGTATCTGTCCTTCTCTGCCTGGCTTATTTCACTTAGCATGACACCCTCAAGGTCCATCCACTTTCCTACAAATGGCCATATGTCATTCTTTCTCATTGCCATGTAGTACTCCATTGTATATATATACCACATCTTCTTGATCCATTCATCAGGTGATGGACATTTAGGCTCTTTCCATGATTTGGCTATTGTTGACAGTGCTGCTATGAACATTGGGGTACATGTGCTCCTATGCATCAGTACTTCTGTTTTCCTTGGGTAAATCCCTAGCACTGCTTTTGCTGGGTCATAAGGGAGTTCTACTGTTAATTTTTTGAGGAACCTCCACACTGTTTTCCAGAGCGGCTGTACCAGTTTACATTCCCACCAACAGATTAGGAGGGTGCCTGTTTCTTCACACCCTAGCCAGCATCTATATTCTCGTAAATCATGGAGAGAGATGAGGAAGAGTATGGTATAAAACTTCATTAAGTTATGGAAGGATTTAGGTGGCTCTGAAATTAGGATTTCTGCCAAACCATTTGGCTCACTTCCCTTTCCATCTTATAAGGTGGCAATTTCTTAAGAGCTGACTCATCATGATCTTACGGTGCCAGAACTGGATGATCGAGATAAGAAGGACATTTATTTCAGGAAGACAAACTATGTTTGCTGTGAGGAAAGTGTCTTAGAAGAAGACTATGCCTCAAGTTTTAACATTTCCTCTTTGCAAAAAATTATGCGAACAAAAGCTTAGTCTGTTTGGTTTACTGCTGTATCAGCAGTGCCTGAAGACAGGGACTGGCACCGACAAGTTGCTCCGTTCATATTTGCTGAATGAATGAGAAACGGAGAACTGAATACACCAAACTGGAGGCGTGGAGAGTTTCCCTCCATTCAGGAATCCCGGAACTGGCGGCCTCCAGCAGAGGAATACCGAGGGTCCTCCTCTGGCTTTTGCTCCAAAGGGGATACTCTCCCAAACGCCCTGGTGCTCACCCTTTACCTACCAGAGATTCCTATCTGCTGCTGTCAGGTGATGAGAAATACATAAAATATCCATGTTTGTAATCTGTGCTGTCTATAAAGCACAAGCTATACTGAAAATAGGATCCAATTCCTAAAAGAGAGACCTCTGGTTTTTTTTTTTTTTTTTTTTTTTGCCTGCCCTACTTTTGTAAATTGTCCCCATCCATCATCTTTTAAATTACAGAAATGCTCCAGAAGCTTTGGTTGAAAAAAACTATAACTTTGAGCCCAGAAATAGTTCAAATAAGATTATATCATAGTCTTGAAGGTAGCTGCATGGAAATTTCAGATAAGATGACATAGAAGATCACTACATAAGAACCCAAGCATTTATTTTTAGAAAAAATATATTAAATACTAATGTTACACTCTCAATATTTCAGAATCTCACAGTCTATGGGGATAATGGACATATACAGAAAAGACTAAGATATTGATAAGGTAGGTGCTAAAGTTTTCAAAATGATAAGGGGGCAGTAATTATGCTTAGAAATATCAGCAAGGGCTATGCAGAGGGTATGGTGGGTGAACAAACCATTGACAGAGTAGTAAAAACTTGCCAAAGTAAGCTGCAGTTTCTGGGGGAAGAGGGTAAAAAAGAAAGCCTCTGGGTGGCTCAGTTGGTTAAGTGTCTGACTTCAGCTCAGGTCATGATCTCACGGTTTGTGAGTTCAAGCCCCACATAGGGCTCAGAGCCTGGAGTCTGCTTTGTATTCTGTCTCCCTTTCTCTGCCCCACCCCCACTAACACTTTGTCTCTCTCTCTCTCTCTCAAAAATAAATAAGCATTTTAAAAAATTAAAAAAAAAAGAAGGCTTACAGGCAAGAGTGACAGCATATAAAGCCTGGAAGCTTGAAATTATAGAGTTCATTTAGGAAATTGAAAATTTGCTGACATAGCTGGAATATAGATTGTGTGAAAGAGAGTGAGTGAGAGTCAAGAACATTGAAAGTGGCATTAAAAGGCCTTTTATGTCAAGGAAAGAAGGAAGTGATAGGGAACCTGGATGAATTTTTGGTAGGAAGGTGACATAATGAAATTTTCCATTTAAACTGAAACTGGTGATTTTGTGAAAATCGTAAGGCATTGGGAGATCCTGATTGCAAGACTTGAAGGTTTTACTTTAGTTTATTATTTTATTTTATTTTATTTTATATTTGAAGAATTCTGGTAAATCCTGGCTAAATTCACAGTGATAATAAATACTGCTAATAGTAATAACAAATACAATTCAAGTGCCAGACAGTGCTTTAGTCTTGTGTTTTTTTTAAATTGATATATAATGGACATACATTATGTAAGTTTAAGCTTTAGCCTTTTAATACTGTGTATAATTTCACTAATTCTTACATCAACCCCGTGGCTCATAATTATTATTATCCCCATTTTACAGATGAGAAAACTTAGATCTGGAGAAATTAATGAACTTGCCCTAGGTCACATGGCTACTAAAGGCATTAGTCTAAGCAAGATGATTCAGTGCCTAAACTCCTGACCTGTGTGCTATAACCAGTTCCTCACTGGACTGTTTTAATCCAAGAGGCCGTATGCCACCTCTGCCCGTGGGTGCACATGGGCCCCTTCATGCTAATATCTGCAAGTTTATTATCGTTTCCCTGCCTGCTGCACAAAGACTATAAGCCCTTCCTCTAAATTGCGCTTGGTTATTTCTGGTCATCTCCAGAGACAGTTTCATGGAAACTTGGAATTATGTGCTCTGGAAGCCCATCCATAAGTCAAATACAGGACCAAACTTGCCTGCATCCTTATTGAGGCTCTTGCTAGAATTGTCCCCATATCATTACATACCAACTCTTGGGGGAACTTGACAGCCTTTGAATGGTGACTCTGGCCTGTCTGTTAAAATTACCATGTTTTATGTTTGGCTATGTTCAGATATGGTTGTATAGAATTGAAATAATTCTCTATCTCCATTCCTTTTTCTGCTTTCTTATCTCCCTGCCATGTTGGGAAGAAGAAAAAAAAGGTGGGGGGTGGTTATGTCCCAGTCAGAAACATAAAAGGAGGAATTAGGAAGAAATATAGGACATTTTTCACTAACTTGGAAACACAAATCTTAAAAAAAGGGACTCAGAACAAGTTACTCTTTATCTCAGTCTCAACAGCAGAAATAAATTCCAAATTACTGTCATACTTCATATCTCAAGAAAAACATTGTTTCATCAGAAGAGCTCTCACAGATCCCCCAAATAAGGTTAGCACTTTCGGTTTTAGTCCTCATTTCTCCTTTCTAGAACCATCTGCCTAAAACTAAATAACTAATTGCCTACACTTTGGCTGAATACTGATATCTTCTGATCAAATGGTAGCTTTTTAAGGGCAGACATGTTTTTGTTTTGTTTTGTTTTGTTTTTCAGACAAAATTGTTGCATCAGCCTCCTGAGTATCGTGACTTACTGTGGAAGGTTCTCAGTTAAATATTTACTGCCCACGAGGAAGAATGAATGATCAAACATGCTGACAGGGGCAGTATCTGGCCCTCTCACATTGTAGGTGCTTGATAAGTAGGGATGAGTAGGGATGATGATCTTTGGCACAACATTTCAGAAGAGGAGCGTTACACTTTGAAATATATGAGCTCATAAAAGTGTGATTTTGTGTCACAGTAGAATGTCCCGTGACCCATTAGGCACTTCTTGCTATGTTATCTAACCTGAAATGAGGCTTAAATCAGTGTTTCAGCATCTTCTAAGTTCCTTGGATCAATAGCAGCAGCAGAGGGGAGGATTTCTTGCCGTTGGAGAGAAGCCTCTATTAATGTGCTTCTTTGCTTAATTGTTTCTCAAAGACAATTTCAGCAAGTTCTGTGCCAATTGCTTGCTTGTGAGTGATTTGTAGAAAGAAGACTTGCACCTTATCCTTAGTGATAACTCCAAATAGCTTTCTAATACCCAGACTCTCACAGTTCTTAAAGAGCACAGTCCAGACTTCACAACTGCACAATTTGAAGATCCTTTAAATAACTGCATATGGTTTAAATATTATTTCTGGCATATTTGATGACTTCTCTCTCTGCTCTGAATCACCAATAGCCTCATTTGGCAGAAGTGTAGATTTTGAAAGCAGAATACTTAAAAATCCCTAGGAATTATGAATTCCATCTAAGGGAATTAGAAATTCCCTGTTCCTTTCATGGTGGAGACCAAATCTTTTTGAATTGAGTAAACACATATTCTAGAAAACAATCTTGAGGACGTTGTGTATAGGCTTCGGAATATCTAAAGACAAATAGGAATTGTTTCTAACCTCAAGGTTAGTACAATTTGTACATTTCAAAAGTGTGTGAAATGTGAAAGGAACTTCTGTCATATTTACTCTTATGCTCCTTGGTTACATTACATTGTCCTGGTACAACTTCTGATATTTAAGAAGCCATGAAACACTTAGCACACTTGGCAAAGGACCTAAAATAATATTATGGACACTTGTAGTAGAACCTCAAGAACGAATTTGTCTAAGGTTTCCTGAAAGGTCACAAGGAAGTATAGAAGAAGAACAAATGACATCTTTGCTAGCATATCATCATTACAATTCATTGCTCATGAAAAGTCTTTCTTGCAATTTATCATGTTTCAATTCTACACACACACGTGCACACACACACACACAGGCACACTGTTATTTCAGACATTGACAAGGATGATGCAGTGCCTTTTCATTTCATGGACTATCAGTCCTTCCTCAGAGAGCGGGTAGGATCCCACAGAAAGGAAGTGAAACTAAAATCAATCCGTTTGGCTACTTGCTTATCCTTAGTCTAATAAATGCTTTCACCTCTAACCCAATTTCATCATTGTTCTTTGCCATCCTAGGAAGGAGCCATGGAGATTGTAATTTAACTTTTACTCCACGTGGGTCAAAACTGTACATTTCATTCATGTCTCCCTGCTCCTCTGAAAGACAAAGCAGAAAATGAAAGATTGCTGTTCCAAGAACAAAACCATTGGCCTGGTAAAGGTTATGGTGCAAGTTGGGTTTTTCAGAGTCACCGAAAAGCCGAATTGCTGACAAGCACGCTAATATTGGAAACAGTAGCTCTAGAGTCAGAACTACCTCTTGTTCTGCTGTTTTGGATCAAGAGAGAGCATGATGTTGACTTTGTTTGTAAAAAAAGTTGCCTTCGCCTCTGCTGGGACTGTTCCAAGAGCATAGACAGAATGAAAACACTAAAAGGAAGTGACAGTGATGACTACAGCCTCCGCTGGCACAACTTCAAAACATCTCTGAGGAGAGTGTTCCAAAGAGATACTGCGGTGTAGCTCCAGTGAGTGCTGTGCAAATAGACTTAGTACTGCTCCACAGGAGGCAAAATAAGTCACAGGGGTCGAAAATAAACAAAAACAGCAACACCACCAACAAAACCCTCTTGTAAATAAGCTATCGAATGACACAGCTCAAAGAACAATAAGCCAGTGAGATCTTGCAAATATGAAAAACCATCTAGAAGGGATCACAGAAGCCGACAGATGGCTGGTTAGCCTTCCCTGGACACATATCTGATGACCGAGAACTCTCTTTATTGGAAGGGAGCCCCTTTGATTCTTGCACTGTTTTTAATTGGCAAATAATTTTTCTTTGCATTGAAGGAAACTTCCTTTTCTGTGTCTTTTTCTGAGTCCCAATTTTGTTCTTTAAAGTGCCAGGCACTCTGGCCTCCATGTTTTAAAAACTGCCACCATGTCTCCGTTTAGTCTTCTCTTCATCAAGGTCACTATTCTCTGTTTGCTTTATTTTTCCCTGCATTACATAGTGCTCAGACACCTCTCTGTTGACATCTCTCTAAAAAGGTGGCTTTCCGAAGGGGAATAGATGTGATTTTACAATGTATGATAACCTCTCCTGAATGGGAGTACTATGGTTTTATTATGTTAGTCTAAGCTTTCACTACTAAAAAACCCCCTATTGTTGGATTTTTGGAAAAAGTGGAGCTCAAAGCCACATAATCTCTATAGGGTTTGTTCACATAAGCTGTCTCTAAAATAAAAGTATAGAAGAATATGCTTGGAAAGTGATATTTTTGAACTAAATTGAGGCTCTTACATTTATCTCTGTTAAATTTCATTTTTCTCATTTCAGTTGGGGAGGTGTTGAATTTTGATTGTTCAAGAAATGAAGCAAAAAAGCTTACCACTTACTGACCTTCTATGTACTAGATTCTGTGCTTTAAGGACCAAAAATCTAATGTAAGACTGACGAGCAAACAAAGAGGTATAATAATACATGTGACAAGTTGAAGGGCACTTGTGTGTTCTGGTAACCCAGTTAAAAGAGTCTGTGAAGTTTCTAAAATGGGTTAATAATGATACTTGAATTGAGTCTTAAAGTCTGACTAGGAGGTTTCAGGAGAATGAGGCTATTATTAAACACATGCTCCAATATTGTGAATGTACATACATGGAAGAGAAAGTTCAAGTAAAAGAAACACTTAAAAGTGTTCATTGGAGTTAGAAAGTTCCTTGTTAACTTTAAAAGCAATTTCAATGGAGCAGTGGCTGCAAAAGTCGGATTTCGATGTCAAGATTTGAACAGCAAGTAAGGACCATACCCACCTCTTTCAAAAAGCTTGGTTATGAAGTAGCTTGCACATGAGAGTGAAAGTGGTGGTTTGAGGTGGGAGAAACCTCAGTGTGTGTGTTTGTGATGAAAAGGAGTCAGTGTGGAAGGTGGAACATACAGTAATCAGAATATACATCTGATGGAGACCGTATCAGTCAGTTTTTATTTAATAACAAATCACCCCAAAACTGTGCGGCTTGAATCAATACATGTGTATTATTTATCACAAACCTGTGTGTTGGCTGGACAGTGCTCTTGGCCTGGGCTGGTTAAGATAATCTTTGAGGTCAGCTGGTGGCCTTCTTGGGTTGAAGGGTTTAGGATGGTTTCTTAGGTCCGGCATTTGGCTCAGTATCAGCTGGGGCAATGACCAGACCAAATATCTTTCATCATCCTGTAGGCTAGCCTGGGATTATTCACATAGTGGTCCCAGGCTTCTCAAGAGCAACAAGAAGAGGCAAACTTCAATGCACAAGCTTTTTCCAAATCTCAGTTTACATCACATTTACTACTATCCCTTTGCCTACAGTGTGTCACATGACCAAGCCTGGTATCATTGTGAAGGGTGCTCATATGGAAAATATGAACCACTGGAGGCCATTGATTCAGCTATTTACCACAAGAGAGATGAGATGTAAGTCTCATGAGAGGGCATGCCTGGACAAGAAGAATGGCATTAGTGTAAGGATGTCTCTGCAGGTGGTTAACTCTGTCATTAGCAGACCATTAACTGTATTTCTCATGGCTTCCTTTTCCTCTATAAAGTGGGGGCTGTGTGTTGGATATAAAGGGTGCAAAGATATGAAAGGGGATTAAGTAGGGTCATGAAATTTGAAAATACTAGGAAGAGGAGAGGGAGCTGACCAGACACATGTAAAAACTGATTGCTATTAAATATTCAATGTCCTTTTTAAGATTTAAAACCACAAAATTATAATGATGTTTAAATATAACTTTGATTTTTTTTTCCAACTGTGCTCAATAGCTTGATTATAGAAATGGACTAGGTATAAGGCTGAATGGATCCCAGGTTAGAATTTTATACAGGAGAGTGTTGTTGAGGTGACGAAATATAGAATCTGGGAATGGTATTGAATAAAACCAAGACAGAAGGACATAAATTAAGCATGATATAAAGATTTTGGGAGCCTAAAAAAATTCAACATTCAAGTTGTAGGACAAAGGGACTTAGAAAAAGGAAGTCTATGGTCATATAGACTCTTGTCTATTAGTTATCCAGATGAAAATAGACTATTGGTGTTTATGCTTTTGGAGAGGAAGCAGCGCTGGATTGGTCAGAGTGGGCTTTACTGAAGTAAGATACCTGTGGGTAAGGTCATTAATGATGAAGGTAGGAAACAAGAGGTTACAATGTATATAACATACAAGTAGATGTTGGTGTTTCTGAGGAACAAGACAATGACTAAGAACTTCTAGTTACAAAACATATCTCCCTTTTCTGAGGAATGTTCTTCAGACTATCCTCCCCTTAGTTGAGAAGATGGAGGCTAAATAGGAATTGGGTAAGTCTTTTGTCTCTCTGTTTTCTTTTACTAACAGTTGCCATTTCACTTCCTCTTGGGAGATTTCCCTTTTATCAGTTTAAAAAACGCTATTGATGACTGAAATTCCTTCTAAGCCTCGGTGCATTCAGGTTTAAGACTTTGTTACACTATTCCAACAGATGTAAACTCTTTTTTTCCCCCATTTATCTTTGCTTTACTGCTCTTAGTTCTAGCGTTTACATATGTTCTTTTGAAATCTGAGCTCATCTGAGTGCTCCCTTGTAACTTGATTGATTTCTTTAAATGTCTTTTCAGTTTCTTCCCCACTTGCACCATTTTTGGGGCCACATTCCCTTCTGGAATCTTTGTTCCTGAGCTCCTACCTACTTTTTACTTGAACTCACCTCCTACATGAGGGCTCTGCCCTCATGACCTAATCATCTCCCCAAAGCTCGACCTCCTAATACTAGCATCCTTGGACATTAGGGTTTCAAAACACAAATTTGGGGAGGACACACACATTCAGACCACAGCCCACATTTCATTCAGGTATAATTCCATCAATTATATCTAGCAGGGAAGAACAGATTTTAGTGGACAGGTGGTAATCTACCACAAAATACATATATTTTAAATTTATGAATTGTTTTACAAATAGCACATTATATTTTGGTATTGTAGTTGTGCATGTCAAAGGTGGAAATTTGTGCTATTGGATGTTTATAATATGTCTTAAGTTTTATAACTTTGATTGGGACTTATTTATTTTTGTAAACTAGAGAATCTACAAAATGGCATGGCTTAGATTGCTCTCAAATTCTGAGAGATCTTCTTACTATGAAGATCAAAGCAGTGACTACAAATGCTCCCTCAACTATGAAGCGCCTCACAAATGAAGGGTCTTCTAACCATTTATCATGTGTTCCTGGTGTGTGAAAAGCTCAAATTTTATATAAATATCTCAAACACTTTGCTCAGGGGTATGCCATGATTGGTCTTTAGGGGGTCAGAGGATGCTGCTGAGGGCTTACATGAAAGAGGGAGTATTTCCACAAAAGACCACTTAGCCCACACCATAATTTTTCTTCAAATACAAGCCTGTTTGTTAGTCCCTAAAATTTTTAATTTTTAAATAAGATAACAGAAGATGATAATTTGATTAGGAACTTACCCATTCTAAGACCTGCAGACCTGAACTGTCAATGTAGCAAGGATCAACCAGGGACAAACAACTGCAGAAAAAATATTAAGGATTAGAAAGAATAGGGTCTCAAAGCAGAGTCCAGGGGGGAGGGCTCAGGTAGAGTGTGAACCTGAGTTTCAGGTCCACTCCTTCTTTCGGTGCATCCTTAGTGGGTGAAGTTGCGCTCATCTGTAAAATGAAGATGACCATGTTTTTCTCATTGGCTTGGTTTGAGGATTACCTGAAAGCAAGTATGTGAAATAGCTCACATTTTCCTCATGCATATTAAGTGTTCAGTAAATGTTTTTTTTTTTTACAATTTATTTATTTAACATATGCAATTATTTTCTATCATTTACAATACAGTAGTTACAATGACACTCCAAACAGAAAAGCAAAGTAAAAAATCAAAACCCAACTTCTATTTCATGTAATTAGACTTATACAGAAATTAGAAGGTTAAGTAACAACTAGTTAATCACCTAATTTCACAGCTATCTGAAGTGGCAATCGTTATATAGCAGCTTATCTATGATACATTCAAGATACATGATACAATTTATAAAGTGTTCAGTAAATGTTAACTATTGTTAACTCTCTAAAAGTAAGCACAATTACCATGCCAAGAGCCACACCTCTGATTACGCCATTATACAGTAGAGAAGTAGAAACTGTAAACATGTATCTGTTTAAATGTTAGCATGTAACTGTGGTCACCCCACTCCGCTGATTGTTGATTCTGCTGATGACCATTTAAGGACCAACATTAACTCCAGTTGACAGAGTTTTCCATGCCTATCATGGCTTTTCCCGATATTCCAAGCCCTGATTTTGTTGACACCTTCTTAGTCTAGAATCTAGATGTAGATCTTGATTAAAGTGATATTTTAGTTGAATATGAAAAACAACCAGAAGCAATTAATTTTAATAATATTACTTATAAGAATTTTAATATTAATTTAGAAGGGTTTTGTGACCTAAGTTGGCTTTGAAATGAACGTTGAAAAACTGGTAGAGTTTGGATGGGTAGGTTCTAGAGACAGAGGAGGGCATAGCTTGTAAATTTGATAAGTGGAGATCTAGAAATGGGTAAACAAGAGCATGATGGGTTAACTTCAGGCTTGTATAAGAGAGAGAAGTAGGGAAAACTGTTGGATCTTCAAAGTGGGGTCAGGTGAAATATATGATAGGCATAGAATAGATTCTTCTGGAGAGATGATGATGATAATGAAATTTCAAAATTTAGTGTGATGCATGAGAACAAAAAGGTGAATACATTTTCTTGAGATTAGTTACACGAAGCAGTCTTTTTTTTTTTTTTTTTAAGTTTTTAATGTTTATTTATTTGGGGGGGAGGGGCAGAGAGGGAGGGAGACACAGGATCTGAAACAGGCTCCAGGCTCTGAGCTGTCAGCACAGAACCTGATGTGGGGCTTGAACTCACGAACTATGAGATCATACCCTGAACTGAACTTGGATGCTTAACTGGCTGAGCCACCTAGGCACCCCTGAAGCAAATAGTCTTTAGACCTCCTTAAACTTCATACATCTTGTAAGCTGCATATGAAGAAAAGAAAGTTATGATTAATCTAAATATGAAGGAAAAGGTATGCTGGGTTTCTCTTGTAGTTATGGCTTTTCTTGCTTGGGAATTGATTTTCTCTAAATAAAATGCGCTTAAAAAATATCTCACATAAGTAGAGTTTTCATGGAATCATATATATTCCTGACTATGTCAGGCTAATGAAATATTTATACAGCCATGCATTCTTAAGATTTTTTTGGTAGTACTTGTTCAGCATGAGGTTGAGACATATCTACTTACATAAATTAATGTTCCTATTTATAGTGATTCACTTGGTGAGAACAACAAATTCGTTTTCAAGTCTAGTCTGACCTTCATAACCTTTCCACTAAAAAGTCAATAGTGGTGCATCATCGTGCTTTTTAGGCTAACAAGTACTGAGAAGCAGGGGAGAGATTTCCTCTTCTTGTTATTCACTATGACACCCACTGATCTACACCTGGCACTCTGTAATATGCATGTGTTGTAGATTACAACCGATGAAAGGTCCTGTGCAGTCAGCCCAGCCCATGCTTTGCTATGTCAACCTGTTGGCAAATTACAGCTGTGACTCCTGCCAAATGAGTCAGTTGAGATGGAAACATCAATTTGAGACGATATGTGCTTTCTGTTGTAAGAATACAATTTAGGAGCGTGACATGATTGTCACACACTAAAGTTTTAAATTTAAGAGTCACTGTAGAGGAGGAACAGAAAAGTAAGGATGGGAGACACATTTATAATTTCATCAAAAGGTCAAATATTTTCATTTTATTCAAAATAGAAGAACTGCTACTTGGCTCAAGACAAAAGCTAAAGGAAACACTGAAGTCTTCTAAAAAGACCAAGTCATGTCTTCTTTATGTGTGTAAAAATGTATGTGTGTGTGCTTATGTTTCTGTGTGTGTGTGTGTGTGTGTGTGTGTGTGTGTGTGTGTGTGTTCTCTGATTCTACCTCTCTCACTCCCAAATAAAACAAACAATCCATGATCTGAAACTAGGGGCTAATAGTGAAATGACTTAAAAAAAAGAATCACTGCAAATACATCAGGAAACAAAGAGAGAAAAAGTAAATAGAAATATGATTTGGAAGGATATGCATTCATTTAATCTTTCATTCAATAATCATTTATGGAGTGAGCACTATGCCACATGCCGGCAAATCAAAGATAAAAGATGAGCCTTGACTTTGAGGATTTCTTAGACTTGTAGAGGAGAAAGATAAGATTAATCTACAGTACAATAACATAGTATAAAATTATCTGAAACTTTCTAGTGAACATAAAGATGATAACTTGTTTTTGTTGCATAGATTATATGCCTAATGTCAAATAGTTTAGAATTTCATTTTCTTTTTATTGTTTGGTTTTATATTGAGAGCTTTAGGAAAACATCCTAGTTTTAATTAATGCATTAATGAGCAGCAAAGGCAAAATAATTATGTGAATTCATGTAACATTTACAATTTTTAAGTCATACTTGATTTGTGAAACTATTAAGTTAAACTATATGATTATTTGGAGTTATAGGTATCCCTATTAGGACAGAAAATAGGAGTGCACATGAGCAGGGGAGAGATAGAGAGGGGGAGAGAGAGAGAATCCCAAGCAGGCTGCATTGTCCGCATAGAGCCTGATGCCAGGCTTGAACTCACAATCCATGAGATTATGACTTGAGTTAAAATCAGGAGTTCTGACACTTAACCTACTGAGTCACCCAGGTGCCCCTAGAGATAATTTAGTGTAAAAATGGTGTTTTACATATCGTGGTAGGTTCTAATATATTACACAGAAGAGGAAATGGCCACGGAGATGTTAAGTAACGTGCCTAGGGTCAAACAGCTGGATAAGGTAAAGTCAGAATTTGAATCCAGGGATCCAGGATCCAGATTTGTGTGTTTTTTCTTTTAAATTTATTTTATTATTATTATTTTTTAATGTTATTTATTTATTTTTATTTTTGAGAGACAGAGAGAGACACACACACAGTGTAGGGACAGAGAGATTGGGAGACACAGAATCTGAAGCAGGCTCCAGGTTCCAAGCTGTCTACACAAAGTGCGATATGGAGCTCGAACTAATGAACCACGAGATCATCACCTGAGCTGAAGTTGGACACAACCGACTGAGCCACCCAGATGCCCCTGTGCTTTTATCTAACACGTTATTCTGTCTTTCCCAAGATACTGACTCTCAGAGACTATTTCATACCTCCACCCAAGTTACCAGTCATCCATCAGTATCACCCTCACCTTAACTACTCTTGCTAAAGCCGCCAGCAACTAACTTTACACTCACCAAACCCACATGGCTGTTTTTTTAAGATGACATTTTCCTTTATATAATAGTTTAAACTTCCCTGTCCCACCTTTTCTCATAGTATATGTCCTTTTCAATTTCATACAATGTTGTACACTTTCCGCCTCTAATGCAAAAGTTATCTCTAATGGAAACATCCGCTTTCTGAACTAGATGGTAAATTTATGAATAAAGATGGTGTTTTCCTCCTCTCCATACCAGAGCCCTCAGCTTGGTGCCCTCCTGTGGTTCCAACCATGTTCTCTGAATGCTGTGGAGGAAGATAGCCTCACCCTAGACTTCGGCTTCCTGGCAGTCTTGTTTGTTCTCTTCTAATGATCTCTCTCTCACTCTCCACATAGCCTATCAGTCCTTCTCAGTACCCTTACATCTCGCCCCACCATCTCTGTGATCCCTCTCTACAGGGGTTACATAAATTGTGACAGAAATGCATACACTTTAAGTTTCCTACTGTCCTAACTGCTAATCTCTGGGTCCACCCTCTCTTTTCAGTCCCAGTTGGTTCTTAAGAAGGTCAATTCTGTAAATTGTGTGTTGCCTTAACTACCCCCCCATTGTATCCCAAATACATATATGTTCAAACACTGCATCTCATGGCTTTTCCCTAATATCTTTCAAATAGCTCCACTTTCCTTCATCTTTATGCCATTACTGGGATCAAGCTGTCAATATTCCTCACCTGGATTTTAGCAATAGCTTCCTAATTTATCTTAATTCCATGAAAGTTTCTTCCTCCAATCCATTTTTCATGCTTCACACAGTGCTGCTTTCTCCAAAAGTCATATCAAGCATCATTCTCTTACTTTAAGCTCTTTAGTAACCACTCATGTGCTTTAGGAAAAGTCCAATATTTTCCAGGGGCACCTGAGTGTCTCAGTTTGTTAAGCCCTTGACTCTTGATTTTAGCTCAGGTCATGATCTCATGGGTCATGAGTTTGAGCCTTGCACTGGGCTCTGCACTGACTGCACAGAGCCTGCTTGGGATTCTCTATCTCTTTTCTCTCTGCCCTATGCCCTGCACTCTTTCAAAATAAGTAAATTTTAAAAAAAGGAAAAGTCCAAAATTTTCCATAAGATATCTTTAGAATCTGGCTTGTTTCCTGCCAATAACTACTCTCTCATTTTCCACCCAAACACACACACACATGTTCCTTCTCATTGTGCTCCAGCTACACACAACTTCTTATGGTTTAACACAAATGTTATGGTGTTTTTCTGATGTCCAAGTCCATGCAAATACTATTCTGATTGCTTATAAAGTCTCTATTTTCTTTCTGGCCTTTAGCTGCTAAGTTCTAAGCTTTCTTTAAATTGTTCCTATCCTTAGCACGTACTACAGTATGACACAAAATGGAAATGCTAAAACTATTGGTTCATCAGAAATGTTTTTCTTTTGACAGATACTTGATTAATGTCTGAGTATCATGACAAGATGGTAAACTTTACAACATAGCTAAGTTGGATGTGTAATAATTGCCACAGGAGTACAGGGGAAGGTGTGATACTCAGGGATAATGGGCTGTCTAGAACCCTGTTTTCTTTTCTGATTCTCCACCAGAACCAACACTGGAAAATAGCAGATGATCACTAAACTTTGGATGCACCATCACTGAAGGGGAGTATCTTGAACTTTAATGAGGGGATATATTTTTATAATCAGAAAATAGACAAAGTTAAACCCAACCTGTGGAATAGAGTCAGTGAAGTTTTGTAATTAGGAACAATGACATGGTATAGGTATAGTTAGAGTTAGGAATGGTGTTATTGGTGTTCTTTGAGACATGAAGCTCAGGATAGATATTGATGTCTGTAACACTAGATCAAGAAATTTGGGCAATATTCTATAGATCAGTGGTCACTAACAGTTCCACTCCATGGTGCATGTAGAATATGAAAATTTTGGAAAGGCGTATTGGGGTAAAAGAAGATAAGATGTGAAATCACTTGGAGGGGTGGTGAGAGTGAGGGTTGAGTGGTGGAGGAGGCCCTCTGCCTGCCCCAGGTTCTGGCTCTTTGAGGCCCAGATGTCCTGGTCCATGCCAGATGCCCTGACGGCTCAGGACACTGCTATACTGGCACACCTGTAGTCCATTCATAGGCCACATGAGCTGAAAAGCTCTGCCTTTGACAATGGGAAACTATCACAGTTCACAAAGTGGTATTTAAGGGAGATCAATCTGACAATAGTATGCATGTGGGGAGAGTGTTTGGTGCAGGAAGATGAGTGATTACCAAAGTCCAGGTGTGAAGTAACACATACTTGCAAATGCATGGCAGAGTAGCAACAAAAAAGGGGGTCAAGAGACTTCATGGGAGATGGGGGAAGAAAAGTGATACCTTGTATTGAAGCTGGATGACTAGGAAAACGATAGTCCTGTCTACTCACAGGACAAGAAAGAGAAAATCCACAGGGAGAACTCATTTCTGAAGAAGAATCATAAACTAGACTATACATATTATGTTTACCCCCTACAGGGGTAGGCAGCCAAGTGGAAATGGAAGTTAGTGGAGGGCTGAGGATTAGAGATAACAGTTTTTTTTTAATCCTTATAATATTTTTTAACTTTTTATTTATTTTCTGGGGGGAGAGTATTAGAGGGGAAGAGAGAACAGGAGTGAGAGAGAATCCCAAGCAGGCTCCACACTGTCTGCATGGAGCCTTATGTGGGGCTCATGCAGGGCTCAAACTCTCATGAACCATGAGATCATGTCCTGAACCAAAATCAAAATTGGATGCTTGACTGACTGAGCCAATAAGCACCATGAGATAGCAGTTTAAGAGTTATTTATCAGAGGTAATCGTTAAAGTCATCAGAATAGATGAAGGATCTGAATAAGAATATCTAAGAGAAAAAAAGAATTAAGGCTTCAGGCTACTGTTTTCAAAGTGTAGTCCCCTGACCAGCATCGGCATCACCTGGGAACCTGCTAGAAGTGTGAATTATGAGGCCTACCTCGGACCTGCTGAGTCAGGACCTTGGGGCTGGGGTCCAGCAATCCGTGTTGTTATAAGCCCTTCCCAGTGTTCAGAGGCACAGCGGACTAAGGACCACTGCTTCAGGGTTATGTTCATATTCTAGAGGCAGGTCAGGTAAATAGAGTCAAAGGGGGACCGATAAAGATCTGCCCAGAGGTGGAAGGTAAATGACAAGTAGCATAATGAAATTAAAGGTGAGTGCGTTTAAAGAAGATATCAAACAATAAGGAATGTTCAGCTAACCCAAAAGTCAAAAGAATGATTGTGGTTGGGATCATGGGAAGAAGCAGAGTTATTAGGTTGTTATACGTGGGCACTCAATTTTATGGAGATTAAAGAGTGAGTGGTGAGTGAAAAACCAGCTATATTGTTATATACCATTATTTACACTAATAAGGATATTAGACAGAACAATAGCACATACAAAAAAAGCATTTGTAATGAGAATGTTTTCTCCCTGAGATATAGGAGGGACACGAAGACTTCTGTTAGTAGAAGGGAAGGTGACCAGATGGGTGGGGACGGGGAGGGGCAGGAGACCAGTGCAAGCAAATTCCTGTTTCATTCGCTCTTTCTTTAATCTATGTTTGTAAATATCTGTATTTATGGTGCTTCACACTTGTAACATGTTTGTTATTTTCTACTGATGCCCATATTCATGTTGTTGAGTGATTACCATGCAGAGATTGAATTCTCCAGGACAAGCATCACATAGAAGACTGAACAGCTAAAGGAAACAGCTTTTTATAACTAGCTGATGAATTTAATATTTATAGTAACATTTTTGAGAAAGTCACTATCCTGGACTCTCTGCCTAGAGAATACGAAAGTATTCTTCAGGATTGATACTAACCTAGCTAAGTTACATAAACCCTAGAAAACGTCTTAAGGTTTATTTGTTCTCAAGGGTAAGGTGGTTCAGGAGGGATTTAAACAAACTCGTTGCAGTAATTGTTTGGTCTACTTTTACTTCCTTCCTCCTCCTATATTTCTGTAGAAGCATCTTAATCTGTATTTATTACATATAGTTTTTCTTACTATACACATGAGCATTATTCTATCAAAGGGTTTTAAGTTTTGTTTAAAATGAAACATCATGGGGTGGGGTGCATGGGTGGCTGGTTGGTTAAGTATTTGACTCTTGATTTCGGCTCAGGACATGATCTCACCGTTTGTGAGACTGAGCCCCATATTGACAGTGTGGAATCTGGGGTTCTCTCTCTCCCTCTCTCTCTGCCCCTCCTCTGCTCATTCTCTCTCTCTCTCTCTCTCTCTCTCTCTCAAAATAAATAAGCTTAAAAAATAAAATGAAACATCATGGTAGATAAGGTCATATTCTGTTCACACATCTATCCTTCGTTCCTTTACTATTAGTATTATTATGTTTATATATTCTTTAATTCTTTCAGTAATTTAAGTTAGTTTTCAGATGTGTGATCCTTGAGTTATCCATATTTAGATGCCAACTCTCTCGCCAAAAAAATCGGTTTATAATATGAGTCCACTTCAAAGCATTTCAGGGATAAGAATAAAAATAACATTTTAAAAATATAATGACAGTTATAACTTAACTATGTAATTTCCCAAATAATCAGTACATAAAAATAACACTGTCGGGGCCGGGGCCGCTCGTCCCCGGCGATCGGCGGTACCTGTTTAACACCTTTCATTTAGATTTAGAATTGGTGGTGTTGTGATTAAATGAAGCAAGATGACCTATTTTTTAAAATTTTTTTTAACATTTATTTATTTTTGAGAGACAGAGAGAGACAGATCATGAGCAGGGGAGGAGCAGAGAGAGAGGGACACACAGATCCTGAAGCAGGCTCCAGGCTCTGAGCTGTCAGCACAGAGCCGGATGCGGGGCTCGAACCCACGAACCATGAGATCATGACCTGAGCTGAAGCCGGATGCTTAATCGACTGAGCCACCCAGGTGCCCCAAGATGACCTATCTGATTCTAGTTAGAATTTAACTCCCTATATTAAAACATCAACAGTTCTCTCTCTATCCTTTATAGCATAGCTTATTTACAGAGCTCTACTGAGTCAAATTATCTTCCCCCCATTTAACATATATATTACATATAAAACATATATGTGTATATTTAACATATATATCATGTATAATATTTTATAAATATAACACACATATATAGACAATCTACACACATATATCAAATAAAAGCATGTTTCTTCCAATAATAGCATTATCTCTCTCTCTCACACACACACACACACACACACACACACACACACACACAATATTTGAGTTAGTCTGAGTTAACAGAGAAACAAATTCTGCAGTTCACACTATTTATAAGAACAACAGTGAAGGTTGGAACAGATTGAGGAAATTGTTTGGCAGAATTCTGTATTCTCAAAAAGTCATTAAATGCTCTGGCCAGGGAAGTATGAGAGATTCTTGGAACTTGCTCCTTGGAATCTTCAGTTGTAAATTAGATCAGTAGACAGGATTAGATACTTGTAATATTTCCCTACTGAATGTCGGACAATGAGACCAATAGACACAGCTACTTTTACTTGTTTAATAAGAGAAAAGGTGTGCGTGCAAGAGTGAGAATGTGTGTGTGTGTGTGTACGTGCACACTAATGCCCACATATATGATTTGGGAAGAAGAGTTCAAAACAAGGGCTTATGAGTAAATTGACCTGCAGTGATTATTCTGAGGGATACCAGGTAGAACTTGTGATTTCTGTTTGATTAAATATATGACATCAATGTAAGAACATTGAATGGTTTATACTTTGGCCTATCTGCATTTGGACCTTTTTATATTTTTTATGTGGGTTTCTTCTATGTATTCTTGTAAAAACACAGTTTACTCTGAAATACATTGATAAAGACATTACTTTTCTGTATAGATTCAGAATTTTTCTTCTTTAAAGGCACCTTAGTGATCCTTGCTTTCAAACTTTTTATTCTATGGATGAGGACATTGCAGTATATAATGTTTGTTACCCCACTTACATGTCTGTCTTTACTCTTATTCTCATTATTCACAGCCTGACCATAACAGCTTGTCCCAATCTTTTCCTAGATTTGAACCTGAGCCCACATTAATGATATGTGGTTATCAGTTCACATTTTTATATTTTCAAGATTTTATAGACCATAATTTTCTCTTACCATGTGATTTGGATCTGGTCATTTAAAATCACTGTGTTTTGTTTATCTACCTATGAAATGGGCATTATCTACTCTAAGTCATGCATCTCACAAGAATTTAAGAGAATTGTCATGTTTAAAGTATTTGAGGTCCTAAAAAAAGAAACTTTAAAAATACTGTACATTATTGATAGACATCAGTCAATTGGTTATACATAATTATTCTCAGTTTGATTTTTCATATTGTTTTTCCTGGATAAGTTGACTAAATCATTAAAAATATTAGAACTTAAGGATGCATAATTATGTTAGACCTATACCAATAATTTCATTATTAGTTCTAATTCATATAGTAATGGTTCAACCATTATCTTCTCTTTCAACAAGTTTTCCCTATGATTTCAGGTCCCTCTAATGGTCTTAGAAATACTATGTGAGATTAACTTGCGTGTTTCAATGAATAATATTTTATTTTATTTATATTTTTAAATGTTTGTTTAGTTTTGAGAGACACAGCACACACACAGGGAAGGGGCAGAGAGAGATGGAAACACAGAATCTGAAGCAGGCTCCAGGCTCTGAGCTGTTAGCACAGAGCTTGGTGCAGGGCTTGAACTCAAACCGTGAGATCATGACGGGACCCAAAGTTGGATGCTTAAACAACTGAGTAACCCAGGTTCCCCAATAATATTTTATTTTAAAAATAAGTTTAGACCTTGTTGTTTTATATTATAATTCATCATTATGGTGTTGCATATGAAAACAGGTTATTCAGTCCTTTTTTAACAACAGATTCCTCCCTGCAGGCTGAGCTCTGCCGACAGATATGCGTACTGACCTCATATTCACGCCAGCTGAAGTTTGGAAAATCATCAAATAGAAATTTTCTTTTCTATCATCCTAAAATTTGACCTTAGATAAAAATAACAGATGTTGTCATTTTCTCCTCTGCCCTTTCCACCTTTTTAAAAAACATATAATAGTTTTACAAAATCTAATTTGGCTATAGATAGTGGACAGCAGAATTTCATTTTGAATTCCTTTATTATTCTACTTGATCTTTAATTATTAGGCACATTTTTTTCAGATTAAAAAAATGTAAATATGCTTCACGTGCTGCTTTTCTTACATATCTTAACGTCATCACTCTGTGTCTGCAGAGAATGTGTCTTCATTTGCACCATGTTTACTATAGGTGTTCTGATCTTTCTGTTCAGTGTTTATTAAAGAATTATTTATCTTGTCATTTCAGTGCTGCCAGAGGCATAGAACTATTAGTCCTCAGTCTTCTAATCCTCATTTTGTATTTCTTTGTTACAACTGTATTTCTTAGTTTTATGATTCTAGTTTCTTATAATTGTTTGGCACCTTTTCAATTGGTTTCTTTCTGACAACTATGTTTTAGTATAAACAGAATTCAGGTAACGTGACCTTGGGTTAGGTCCCATGCAAGTGCTTTAGAGACTTCACAAAAATAATGTCAATTTATTTTCCATGGCCTTTGAGGGATTTTGGGGTACAACCTTTGTCTAGGGTATTTTTTGGATGGGTATCCTAAAAGATAATTGCCTTAATTGCTTTTATATAAATAGCATTTTCTCCTGCTTGAAGGAATTGGCATGGTGAGAATTCAGCAAAGTAGGAGTGAATAAATGAGAAAGAACTGATACCAGATCACATTTGTAAGTGGCAGTTGATGAAGTAAGGCAATTCAGGTGTTTTCGTTTCCAATATGCTTTATAAAAATGTTTTATTTTTATTTATTTTTGATACAGAAAGAGAGGCAGAGCATGAGAGGGAGAGGGGCAGTGAGAGAGACACAGAATCTCGGAAGCAGGGTCCAGGCTCTGAGCTGCAGCCTGACGCTGGGCTCAAACTCACAAATCTGAGATCATGACCTGAGCCAAGGTCAGAGGCTTAACCAGCTGAGCCACCCAGGCACCCCAGGTTTTATCTTTTTATTGTGAAATGTATCATACATAAAAAAAAACAACGTATCCAATGTATAGCTACATTTAAAAAAGAAACACAGAATGCTTTAATAATTTCCCTATAATTCTTACATAAGGTCATGTTAATATTTTCTTTTCTTTCTGTTTCAGTGTGGAACACCTGATTCATTTCTTCAAGTTAATCTTTAGCTCTACTGGTTTTTAAAAGTTCCTTACCATCTCTATAATGTTCTTTCTTCCTACTTTTCTACTCTCAGAGAATCTGATTAGTTTGTCTGATTAAAGCCTGAGCATCAGAATTTTTAAAAATTTTCCAGGTCTGTTCAATGTGCAGAGATTTTGAAGAATTACGCTAGAGCCTAGTGGGTCTTGTTATTTCTGGCTTCCTCTCTTTACATGTGCTAATTCCTCTCCAGGCATCTTGATTTCCATTTTGTCCCAGGATCTGCTCCTTCATCAGCCATGCCCCCCTTGAAGCCTCTTTGTCGTGGACTCTGACATTTTAGGGAGAATTGAGAAACCTTTACTTTGTGTATTTTCTTCCTATCTTTCTCAAATCCCTTTTCACACCATTTTGCACTTGATTGTGTGATATTCTTCTCCATGAATTATCATCCAGTTTTGCATTATCAGAAGGTAGCATGGAGCCTGGAAATTGTATACATTCATCACATTTGCTGAGGCATTTCCAGATCAATCCCATTTCTTCCACCAAATATTATGCTTTCCTTTTTCTTATTGTAAGTAACAGTATAAGGTCCATATTGCTAGTTAATTAGTACCAGTTAGATTATGTTCCTTGAATAGATTCTAAATTTGTATCCTTTATAAAGCAGTAATAAAGTTTTTTTTTTTAATCAGTCCTTAGTGAAGACTCTTTTCAATGATGTTTGATCACATAATTTACAGCATGGCAAAAAGTTGAGCCTACATTAGGTTTAGGTACATTTCTAACCTGTACTTTCTGTTTTACTCTTTTCTTCTGGTTCTTGCTTTGAGGAGGTGGTGATGTGCGAGGGGAACACGTGTAAGTCCCGCAGTTACACAGAAAGCAATTAGAATTCTGGTCCACCTCTTAGCTAACTCTATGACGTTGGTCTGGTTTCTTGGCTTCTCTGACACTCAGGATACTCCTCTGAAAATGAAAATAATACCTACTATGATTGGTTGATGTGAAGAGTAGATTAAATAACACATAGGATCCCTAAGTATCTATTATTTAAATGTCAGCAAAGGTGCAAACACTTTTGCAAACAGTGGTTTCAGGATTGTTTAAATAAGGTATTTTATTTGGAATAAATACATGGTAGTTATTAACTGCATGTGATGATAATTTTTATATTTTATGGATATCACTAGGGTAACATGTAACTGCCATTCAATCCCCCTACTTTTTTGGGGGTGCTTAATCTTCACAACAAGGGGACTCTTTTGCAACAATGAATGTAAAGGTTAATAGTATATGGAAGCATTGTCAATACTTAGAAGTATTGGTAACGCTTACTGGTGCTAACACTGAGGAGCACGGGGATACAATATTGTAAATCTTCGTTTTGAGGAAAATAGAAAGAAAGCATCCCACCGACATAATTCAGAGGATTTGCACAATACATGGAATCTTTGTCCCTAATGCTGGGAGGAGACAGAGACTCACTCCACTGGCTGGTCTAATCTCCCTCTGTACTTCTGTCAAAACAGTTTATGTTCTTTGACCAATCTGAGCCAACTGATTTTTGCTTATGTTTTCTTTTTACCACAAAGCTAGTATTTTCTTAACTCCGTTTCTCAAATTGATATTAAAAAGGAGTTAATTGATGTTTGAGAAAAGTAGTATAAAGTAGTAAAAAAATTAGTTTTATGTTTAATTAGTCTTACAAGGCTATCTAGGGGCTTTGAAAGTCCAAACCCCCCCACCCCATCTAGTTTGTTAATAATTATATATAAATGGAAACATTTTAAAGTGATTTCTTTTACTTTGTAATCACTGTATTTCTCATATTATTTGTGTGTTTTTTTTTTTTTTGTCAAACACAGGCCAATGCTTATATTAACAGGATTTTAAAATGTAGTTAAATCTGAGAGTGAATTAATAATTACTTAGTGCTCCTGGATGTTATTTGTAAGTGATGAATCACTAAATTCTACTCCTGAAACCAATATAACACCATATGTTAACTAACTAGAATTTAAATAAAAACTTGAAATAAGCAAACAACATCATAATTATTTAGGGCTCAAAAGGTAACAGGCTTCATGTTCATGCATCATGAGTTCAAGTTCTACGAAGGAGAACACAAGGGAAACTTTGGGGGCATTGCCCAGTTTTAAAATATGAGTTGCTAAAAAAAGGGATGCCCAAGTTTAAAATAACAGCATGCAGATTTCTTCATAGAATTTCAAGAATGGAAAACACTTGCAAAAATATCAGCAGGCAGGGGCAGGAAGAACAAACGGTAACCAAATTGGTTCCTGTGACAAACCATAACATTTACTTTAAACCATCAGCGTGCTACTCAGTAAAAGGCAGGCTACCACTCTTTTAATAGATCCCAGGCCTTGTTAAATTCACTGGTCTGCAAGAATTACCCAGGTCAAGAGCAGGTCAAAAAGTGAAAACCCATGTGAAAGTAAACTTTGAAATATCTGCTTTTGAAGAGCCCCAGCCGACTGTCTCCTCCGTAGTAAATACACTTCCTTTTTTGTGTATGATATGGTTCGATATACTGTACTTGAAATGCATACAGGTGATAGAAACGGCACTGGCCTATTCTATATCCTTCCTAGGAAGCACAGTTCTCACCTTTTGTGTCGTTTGTGAATCTTTCTTTACTTATTTGCTTTGTAAAACCTTAAAAATATCTAAACTTAAGAAAAAAAAAAGAGTTGTGGCTTTGCTTTGGGTAATCACCTCTATTTTGTTTTGAAATATCTACACTCTATTTAAAACGAGAGCCGTGATTTCCTCATAGGCAGAATAAAGAGGCGAGCGGGTGACTCACCGTGGAATTTATTTGCCTGATAAACTGGGTATTAATCTGGCCTACAATACACTTGCTCCAGATTTTGTTCAAGTGTAAGGTCATACTGTGAAGCTGTTTTTCATTTTGTTTTATATGTGTTAATATAATGCCTTATGAATTACCCTGGAGTTTTGTTCTGACAGCTAAAAAGCATAATCGTTTTTCCTTTCAAGGGGATTGAGGGCAAAGCAATTGACTCTATATTTGAAATGATTTATCTAAGATCCTTTCTCTCACATCTTGCCTTAATGTTTATAGAGAATATTCTTTGAGTTTTTACTGGTAGCATTGTATTTATCAAGCTCTTTGCCTTTTTGCCTGTTTCTCAAAATTGAGTCCATCTTAGAGTATGATCTTTTCCAGTTCATTGGCAAAACTGCCTATAAGTTAATAGGCACCATACTATGATTTTGATAGAGAAAGGAGTCTCTTGAGACTTAAATCAGAGTTCTCTTGGTAGAGGAGAAAATGAGATTCTTTTGCTATGTTTCAAAGAAATAAGTGGCATGATTTTTCATGTTTTTGACTATAGAGATGAAGTGTCTGCATACAATGCTGTCAATTCACAGTATTAATTGTAACACACAGTTTCAGTCTCAGTATAAAGATAGAAAGAAGATCATGTATCATCCCTAAAGGAGTTAATCTGAACATGTGTTAAAATAATTAATGCACCAGAATGTATAAAATGGGTGCAAAATGATGATCGTGGTGGTGGTGAGCAGTGGAAATAATCATACAGTAACAGCTAGAAGTTACTGAGTACTTATTATGTACCTCGAATGCTCCAAGTGCTTTATAGTATTAATTCATTAATCCAAACAACAACTATATAAAGTAGTACTTGTCCTCATGAGCTATGGAGAGATTAAGTAACATGCCCAAGGCCACGGAGTTAGAAAGTTCAACGAGAGGGTTCAAACTCAATCTGGCTCCAAAGCCTGTGCTTTTAAGAAAGGTGCTAAGTGCATTAAGACTGAAAAGAATTTGAAAAGATTTCAGAGGAAGAAGAAATCAATCCAACCAGGGTTACTAAGGAAGGGTTGGTGCCAAATGTGAGGCTTCCGTTGATTTTGGAGGGTGAATAGCTAGATCGCAGTTGCATGCAAATGTGAGTGGGGGCTGTGGCTGCCTGTGTCCCGCTGCTCACCAGGCACCAGACACCAGGCCCCTAGCACCGGGATTGGCACACACCAGTCCTACGATGATCGACTGTGCTCTGGATGGCCTGGCGTGATGTCATCTGCATCCTCACTGAGCTGCCAATACATTTTAATATTGAACTAGAGTCTGTATTTGAGTGGACATAGGCTTTTATAAAGCACCCATCCATGGATGCTCTGCTCAAACTTTCCACTAGTGAAATTTTTGAAAAACCTTGCGTGACTCTAGTTACTCTGTCCACTTTTCTTTCTGCTCGGTTTAGTTGTAAGAACTACAAGGGCCTGGTTTATATTTGTCTGTGACCTGGCTCTTCAATATTCACCTGTTCCTTCATTCCTATTTTAGACTCTTCCATGCCAGAGTCAAAGTAATAAATTTTATTTTAAATTTTGTCTCCTTAGTGCTTTTTTTTAATCACACAGAGCCAGTTGACTACTAGCAATAGAGATAAATAGGTGATGAAAGAGAATGAAGCAATGAAGGAGATTTGGACATGTTTTTTACTATATTTGAGTAACACTACATGAAGTCTTTTAATGATCAACAGGGGTTTTGCGAAAGATCTTCAAAATCTTTGCCTTTAAGATAGTCTTGTGATGCATATAAAACAAATACATAAAAACAATATTTGCTATTTATTAGGAATAACAGTTTTGTAGTCAGACACTTGGGGTTTCAAATCCCCACTCTTCTGCCTTCTGGTCCAGTGAGAAGAGGAAACTCTTTGAGCTTCAGGTTACTCATCCTTCATGGGACTGTTATGAAAATGACATTATATGTGTTATCTTAATATACAAATGCTTGGCATGGCACCTTATGCATAGAAAGAATTCAATAAATAGTGGTGGTTATAATGGTCATTGCTATTGTCATCTTTAATATTGAGGGAATAAGAAGAGATTCACATAACTATGCTGGTTGGGATCTTCAGGAAGCTTTCCAAGAGGAGGTGGATCTTAAAGATGATCTGAGGAAGAATGGAGGGGGAAGCATTTTGGCAAGAGAATGAACATTGCCAAAGGAATCAAGGGGAGAATAAGTCTATGTTCTGTTAAACTGTTGGAGTTGTCCAGCTTGGTGGGAAGTGGGTCCAGGCAGGCAGCCAGTCAGTACTAATGGCGTTCCTCCATAATGGCGGGATATGCAGGGACAGACTCGCATTCTTTCTGAGCAAAAAGAAATAGTTTAGTGGCTCCTAAGGAGGAGATGAGAGATGATCCAGGTGGTAATTTCGGAAGATTTGATCTGGCCAGAGTGTGCTTAGACTGGATGTAGAAGGAGCTCTAGGTAGGAAAGTCAATTGCAAAGATTTTGTGTAATAATCTAAAGATGGTGGAAGCAGGAGAAATGTGGAGTTAGGAGACTAGGAATCTGAGAGACTCTCTTCAAGGAAAGAAGAAATGACTTGGAATACAAAAGTGGTGTAAAAAATGAAAAGTCAAAAAACCCAGCAGATTCCAGTTTGTGTGTCTGTGTGTGTGGAGGTTAATTTTTCGACATTCTAAAATTTTAAAATCACTGTTCCAAAATATCTTAGTGATTACTGTAAAAACAACATTGCCTACAATGCTCATAAGATACTGTGATGATGAGAAGTTTAACTGAACTGAGAATGTATGGTTTAATATAAGTAACTAGCTTTTACCTTATCAAATCTTGAACCACATTGTTTAAATTGAGTTTTATCATAATATCTCTCTGTTAAGTAAATTAGTTTCTGATGTGCTAGGGGAAAAATCCTTTCACATTAACCAGATGAAGTAAAATCAGTTTGCTTTTGAAATTGTTCATTTTATTATCTCATCGTTCTTTTTTTTTCTGAAAAGTGAAACCAAAAAGAAAAAAGAATCTTAGGACAATATAATTATATCTTTAATCATCTCTAAAGTAAAAGTAAGATAATTTAAAGTGGAACATTGGGATCTTTTACAGATGAGGTGGGGGGATTTGTGTTACATTACTCAACTTGATGCACTTGAAACTTGACCAGGAAAAAGTCACTTTTGCAGAGGGTGAATACATCATTCATATTGGGGGGTCATATGGTCTAGTATCTCATTTTAAAAAGCTGAAGTTCTTTCTTTTTTTAAAAAGGAATATTTACTGAGCACTTTCAAATATTACAGAAACTCTGAGAATCATTATTCCCAATTTACAAATGATGAAGCTGAGATTCAGTGTTTAAGTAATACATCCAAGTTTACATAGCTACTAAACAAAACCACTGAGGGTTAAATTTCATTCTGTCTATATCTGAGCAATGCTCGAATGTTCACAAAACCCTTCACCTATGTAGATAAAAAGCCAATGTTCTCTTCTTAATGCCCATGATATTAGGATATTCTGTTTTAGCACGTTGTGTCCAGTTATTTAGACAGCAAACTTGGTTGCCAAAATTATTTCTGCCTTCTGCTGCTAATAAGAAATAATGGACTGGAAGAGCCATGGAAATAAAACTATAAATAGGTCTAACAGCTTAAAACTATTGATTCTTTTTGCCTTATCAAGTTTCTCCTTTTCATTATTTTATTCAGGGCTGCAGCTTTTAAAATGTAAACTCCAGAGTGAAAAATGCAATGATCTAATTTCTGAAACATGTAGTAAGTTATACTATCCTAGTTTTACATGCATACCAAAGAACAAAGTTATCATAGGTAGGATGTTTTATTAGTATTTATTAAAATTTCCCAAATAAATATATTTTGTGGTTATTTAGTTTTAACTTACATAATATCTTAGATTCTGGTTATTTGGTGGACATTAAGTATCATTTTATAAGCTGCTTATTTTACAATATGTGTCTAATAATATTTAGAACTTTGGTACATCAAAAATAAGAGAATTAATTTTCAAGATAACACAAAATTGATGCAGTTAGGTAATAATTATCAAGGAATTGTATCTACCTATTTTTTAAAATTTGGTTTAATTAGAATTTTTTTTGGAAAAACTATAACAAGGGTGACAATTAAAAACTGTTAAAAAACCCCATTCTTTTCAACTTTGCATCTTACCTCACTTGACTAGGAAAGAAAACTATCTAGAGGTGAAGAAGGGAGTTTTTGTTACTGAATTTGCAGCATTTCCTAGTAGAATCTCTTCTAATCTTTGTGTTTAATTATTAATTATTCTGTTTGTTTGGCTTTGCTATCTGGTGGTATTGTTACGGGGACTACGTGGCACTATTTCTTTTTATCAGGAAGCTTGCATTTTATTTCTTACCTAGAGACTACATTCATCCCAGATGGAGAACAGCCTGAGCTGTGTGGCAACAACATGCAAAATATTTGCTGTTTCTTAATTTTTAGACATGGATTCATAATTTAGAAAAATCCAGTAGTTGTTCCTCTGTAGCCTGGATAATGTCCTTTGAATTGGAAAATCACGGTGGAGACTGTTTATTTACAAGGGTCTAAACGTGTATCTTTACGGCTTTCTCCTGTCACAATGAATCACCAGCTATAAGTTGTCCTTTGTTGGTTTTGGTAAAAATCAAATGAAACCCAGCAGGAGATCTTGGAGTGCATTGTCCGAGAGTGTAAAAATGCTGTGTTGATGACAGATCATACTGTTTTTATTAAAGCTAAGAACATTGACTTTACTTTGCTTTTTGACCCTGGTACTCTACTGTCAAGGTGATTTTATTTCTACAAATTTTCCTTCTGCTGGCCTCATCAATGATTCACCATAAAACATTAGACAAATTCCCATCATCTGTATATGATTATAGCAGGTTCTGTTGTGCTGCTCACTGCAACTAAAAAGATGTTTTTCAGCTTCCTCTAAAGAGGAATTAATTGGCCAATGTTCTTCCCTTTCACAACGTCTTCTTGTCTTAATACCAAATTATAAAGTGATATGAACTCAACATAAAGCATCCTGATGTGCTGTTTCATGCCATTTTTTAAAAACGTTAGCTAATCTTGTATTTTGAAAAAGAGAAAAAGGATACCTGGGTGGGTCAGTCGTTTGAGTGTCTGACTTCAGCTCAGGTCATGACCTCGTGGTTCGTGAGTTCGAGTCCCACATTGGACTTGCTGCTGTGAGTCCATCAGTGCAGAGCCCGCTTTGGATCCTTTGTCTGTCTCAAAAAATAAATAAAACATTAAAAAGTATTTAGAAAATAAATAAAAAGAAAAACATTGTATTTAGCAAACCATGACTTATGAATGAGGAGGATACGTGGGATTATCTGACCTGTTTAAAACATAAAGGCAGGGGAGTGCTCAGTTCTCAGATCTATGACTTGTATTACAGTCAGAAAATTCTTTATAAATAAGTTAAAAAGGGACTAAATAAAATAGTAATACATACAAGATTCTGAAGCATTAACACTACTATGCAGCAGTCTGTTGAAGGAACACCCTGACTCATCTCTGGAATCTCAAACTGGTTTTCATTATGTCACTTCTAGAGTGCCATGCAATTCTATGCCCCAAAACAGTAATCATTAACTGAGCATCTGGTCACTGCTAAGCGCTTTATATACATTATGTCATTTCATTTCAACCTAGTGATGTAGGTATAATGATGATGAAACTGAGTATCAGAATGTTTAAGTGGCTTATTCAAGATTTCAGAACCAACAAACAGCAGAACAGAAAATTGAATGTAGATCTGTCTAACTCAAAGCTAGTGTTCAAAGCTAGTGTCTAACTAACTCAGCTTTTCGTTGGCAGGCAAGGAACAAAAAAGAAGGTGAGAAACCCAGACAGTTTACTCCAGTGAACCTCCATGCTTTTCACTGTTGTAACATGTTGTCACTCTGAGAAACTTGGATCACTTAATACTCTTTCAAGAAATTTCTAGATGCCTACTTTGTTGCCTAAGAAAATATGTAGACCTATTTCCATGTATCACTTGGAGTACTCCCTAAAACTTGGGCCCAGATTTTCAACCTCACCCTTTACTATGTTCTCTACAATGTCCTGAACACAACTTGAACTTCATGATACTTTCTAATACACCTCTTGATTGTTTTTATTAGAGGAAAATGGCTTTATTCACTCCTGATTTACATGAGGAGAGATTTTCTTTTTAATGTTTTTATTTATTTTTGAGAGAGAGAGGGAAAGACAGAGCAGAAGCAGGGGAAGGATAGTGCATAAGGGAGACACAGAATCCAAAGCAGGCTCTAGGCTCTGAGCTGTCAGCACAGAGCCTTATGTGGGGCTCGAACTGGTGAACTGTGAGATCATGACCTGAGCCAAAATTGGACATGCAACTTGCTGAGCCCCCCAGGTGCCCCAAGAGAGATTTTTCTCAGCACACTATCACCTTTTTATGGCTCATGCTCTTCTATCTCTGGGGAGTTAGAATAAATTTTCTGATGGGTAAATTTGAGAAGAATGATGAAGAAACATGGCAAACTCTGCTATTCTTGACTTGGGAACTAGCTGCTGAATTTGGGATCTTGCTGTGCTAGGGCGCTGGTGTACAGTTGCTGCCCTGGCTGGGTCAGTGTGGTTCACTCTGGGATTCCATTAGCAGGGACACTGGCTCTTGAACTATGCTGCATCCTTCAACAATGCACTTATCAATGCTAAATTCCATAATTTTGCTTATTCTTTGTTTTTCAGCTTGCTTATATTGTAGATGGGGAACACTGTCTCTGAGATTCCAAGAATGCTATTCCCTCTGCCTAGATTATTTCCTCTAATATCCATCTACCAAAGTCCCATTTAACATTCAAGACCTTCTTAAATGCCTTACCTGTGAATCTCCTTATAAGACAGTCCCACATGGAAAGAATTTTTTCTTCCTTCCAACCTCCTTAATAGTTTGTTGTTTTGTCTTCAAATAATATTTTAAGTTTATTTTGAAAGAAAGAGAGAGAGAGAGAGAGAGAGAGAGAGAGAGAGAGTGAGAGCATGAACAAGGGAGAGGCAGAATGAGTGAGGAAAAGAGAATCTCAAGCAGGTTTCTTGCTGTCAAGACAGAACCAGACTCCAGGCTGTCCATCTCCAGAACCATGAGATCATGACCTGAGATGAAATCAAGAATCAAATACTCATTCCAGCCTACTGAGCCACTCAGGCTTCTCTCTTCACCTAATATTTATCTTAGTGCTTACCTTTCACTTATTTATTCACTTTATAAGTATAAAGTCATACTATGTGCATTGTCCTTATACCTGGAGTTCTGGAGTTATACAGTTGACAATTCAGATGTGGGCCCTACCCTCCTAGAACTGTTAGCTTGGTGTAGTAGGCAGAGATGGAAAAGGAACAACAAATGGAATGAATGGTAAAAGGAAATGGTGTTGGGGGGGGTCTATAACAGGGGCACCTAATCTTCACTGGGATACCATCAAGGTCTCAGCCAACTGTGTTCTTTGCTGGAGCTCAAGCACTCCTTCCAAGCTACAAAGTCCCTTGAAGAAATGACTTTCAGGCTAAAACCTGAAACCTAAATAGGAGTTCCCTGGGTGATGGACTAATTGGCTGGGGGATGGATGTGGAAGGAGGATAGCACATAGGAACATGAAATAGCAAGTATGGACAGAGTCCAAGGGTGAGTAGAGCACATCACAGGTGCTGGAATTACACCACATTCTTAGGGAGCAGAGCATTTACAGTATAGTAAATATTTGTTGAATTATTTTACATTGAAGTGAGTTCTCTTAGTCTTTACTTGGGAATAATCTAGAATAATAATGATTATTATTTACAGAATATGTATAATATGTCAGGCACTGTGTTAAGCCTTATACACATATTAGTTTATTTAATCTTTCAGATAACTTTATTATGGTACTATTCTCTCAATTTTAAGATAATGAAACCTGATTCTGATACAAAAGGTCATAAAGCTAATTACTGGCAGAGCCTGGGAAACAGGAGTCAGTTCATTTCAAAATCATCTCTTTATTTTTTAAAGTTTTTTTAAGTTTATTTATTTGAGAGAAAGAATAAGCACAAGAGAGAGCAGGGGAGAGGCAGAGAGAGAGAGAGAGGCAGAGTAAGAGAGAGACAGAGACAGAGAATCCCAAGCAAGCTCTGTGCTGATATGGGGCTTGAACTCATGAACCACGAGGTCATGACCTGGGCCAAAATCAAGAGTCAGAGGCTTACCTGACTGAGCCACCCAGGCACCCAAAGCCCTCTCTTTTTAAGACAAGGACTTTGACTGCCACCACTGCTACTGAATATTGCCTCTAGTCAGTGTTTAATATGCATAGTCAAATTCTAAGTGTTTTATAGATATTGTCTTATTTAATCCTCATAACAGTCTTATGAGGTTTACAGTAATGTTTATTCTCCCTATTTTACACAGAAAGGCTTTCAGACCCAGAGTGGTGAAAGAGCTAAGCTCATAATGCTGGAGAGCTGTGGGCACCAGGACCTAAACCCAAGCCAGCTCTCTCTTGAGCTGAAGTTTTTTATCACAATTTTCAGGAAAAACAAACTATAATAAAGGTGTTTGTCTAGGTGCTAAGCATCTTTGAAGAAGAAATTATGAAAAGTGTGAGGACTTTCAGAATAATTGGGATTATAAGAGCTGCAGACAATTATTTTGAAAAGACCTGATTTGAAACATTAGTATATATTCATGTGGGGATATTATTTAGGAAAAGTTTATAAAGATACATTGCACTGAAGAAAATACATAGAGGATAGTAAATAGTTTTGTTTAGTTGGGGTGTGGCAAAGAGGACAAACCATGAGTGGAATCAAGGTCAATTCTGAAGAAGAAGCCATAGGATGGTAGGCAATAAAGAGGTAATTTTAAGATTCATAAGCAGAACATACTATTTGGTTTAGAGAGTATTAGGTATGTTTCCAATTCTTAAAACAGGAACTTCATGAGCAAAAAGATGCTTTAGGATGATTCTAATATTTACATAGCCATAGATTTTTTTTTCTCCAATAGCACATACGTCATCCATAGACCACCTGATTCATAAAACTTTGCTTTGGGAAAATCAGTTAAATTAATTAGAATAGAATTGGAAATGAATTAGATATATACTACTCAGAGATTTGATTCCATGGAATTTTGAGATTTTTCAAGTCACAGGATTCTGAAGATTAATTTTTTGTGACAGAGGTTATGGAACTGGTCTTATGATGGAAGTCAGACTGTGATACCACCTTAAGTGATGGTATTGGGGTTAACCCTTGGGGTGGTGAAATGGTCTCAGTTTTTCTTGAGTCGCAATTGACTCCTTAAGTTCCTCACACACTTTTTTTAAATCTCATCTTCTCTCTTTCACATTTCCAGCATCCTCAATCTGCCTCGGGACTACAGAGTACTTTTCTGAGACTCACAGTCTGGTCCTCTTTGGCCTGATCAGTGCTTCCTCTGCCTTTTCCATTCAAAATCCCCTGTCCTAGACTTATGTTCTTAAAGTCTTCAATCTCTGCTTAACATGTAATCTAAGAGATCTTGCTAATATATTAATGCTAACATACTATTAGGAAAAATCTAGCACCTGGTTTTCTCTCATGGGTACCAGAAGTACAATTTAATACTATTTTTTTTCTTACAAATATGAGACCAGGAACTCAGAGGAGGGTAGATCAAAAGGACAATATTGTCTAAATTAAGTGTGCAAATTTCTGGCTGTTTTCAGTCAAGTCATTGTGCTTCTCTGGGATTCAGATTAATCAACTTTAAAATAGAGATACTTACTAATTCATATTACTAGAATAAATATTCTCATCTAAATAATTGCTATTTACTAATCCCACTTTATTTTGAGTTTATAAAAGTAATAATTCAAGTCTTTACTACCTAGAAGCAGTCAATAAACAGGTTTATTTCTGAAAGTATGAGTGAGTGATATTGGATTCAATGTGGTAATATAAAAGAAATTTCAACTTGGGTCAAAAAGGTGAAGGTGGTAGAAAAATATATTTTTTGGTCTGTTTGCTGATACATCAGATGGTGTTTTGCAAGGTTCAAATCATAAGGAAGGGATAATCCATAACACAACAGGAGAGGAAGAGAAAAAAAGGAGAAGGAGGAAGAAAAGTTGGGGATTTGAAGGCAAGATGGATTCAATTTTGAGTTTGGCATGCTTGTGAGACATCACATGCAGTATCTAGTGGGTGATGTGGGGATGAAATTCAAGAGCTAAAGCTTTGGGAATCAGCTCATCATTGGGAAGAATGTACAGAATGTGAAGCAAGACATCCAAATATGAAAGTTTAAGGGAGATCAATACTTCATCAATTAGTAGGGGAGGATGAAGTAATCCCCAAAGTAGGGTGATACAGAATGGCCACGAGAGTTTAATATCATGGAATCAAGAGGAAGACAACACTTCAAGAATCAGGAATTTGTTCAGCAGTTTCAAATACTACAGAGAAGTCAGGGACAACTAAAAACAGCACTGAGCCACTGTCATTAGTATAAGAGGTCACTGGTGACCTTGGGAGGCCAATAGTGGGGAGAGAAACAGAATGTCAAGGATTGAATGAGAGGTGAGGGGGGGAAACAGTGACTTGGAAAGTGCTTCAAGAAGTTTGAATGAAATGAAGAGAAAGATGAGGTGGTAACTCTAGGAATTATAATGTGAAAGACCAAGAAATCTGAGGCTATCTCAGTACGGTTGGGAAGTTTCTATTGAAGATGGAGAAATAATAATTGAGGAGGATATGCAGTGTCCTAAGGAGACAGAAAAGCACAGGCTCTGGAGAAGGACTTGCTAGTTAAAAACAAAACAAAACAAAACAAAACAAAACAAAACAAAACAAAACAAAAAAAGAGACTCAAACTCATGAACTTTGACCCAAAGTTGAATGCTCAACAGACTGAGCCACCCAGGTGCCCTGAAAATATGCTATATTTAGGATGCTGAATATATTTTAAAACTTTGACAGTATAGCTTAGGTTTGAAAATGATATATTAAGAGAAAATAACTGAATTTGGAATCAAAAGACTTGCTTAATATTTGGAACTGTGCCATTTAGAAATTGAAGGTCCCTGGGCAGTGCATTTTTTTGGTGTTTGTTTTCTTGTTTTTTTGTTTTTTTAAATTTGTCATTTGTTTTTAGCTTCTCTGAACCTCAGTCTCTTCCTTAACATATAAAGCAGGGTCTAATTCTCACCCTCCCCACAGATATGCTTTGCGGTTTGGATAATATTAAAGCATCTATTTGTAGTATATGCCCAATAATTGCTGGTGAAACTAAGTACCATGTGGAATGCACTTCTAGGATAATTCGTCCTGAGTCATGTTTCCAGAAAAGAGACACTTTCTCAGTTCAAGAATTTTTATGAGAAATTTCCTTAAAAAACTAGAGCTTATGTGCATAATATAAATAATACAACTTTGATACATAATATTTTATGTATTTTTATAAACATGGTAAGATAGCAACTTATAAACTGTTGTTTTTGATTAATTATATTTCTCTCACATGCTAATAATTTTCTTGTTTGCTTGTATGTAATAAATAACTTACAATTTCATCAAATTTAAAATAATTCAAATTATCCTGTGAAACTATCAAAATAATTATGAAAACGAAATGAAGGAATGCTGGGAGAGATGACAAAAATAGATACATTTGCAATTAGACAAGTATTTTTAAATTCTATTGTAATACACTTAAACATTGTTTAACATTTATTTATTTTTTAAAGACAGAGAGAGACAGATCATGAGCAGGGGAGGGGCAGAGAGAGAGGGACACACAGAATCGGAAGCAGGCTCCAGGCTCTGAGCTGTCAGCACAGAGCCCAACCTGGGGCCCAGAACTCATGAACTGTGAGATCATGACCTCAGCCAAAGTCGGACACTTAACTGACTGAGCCATCCAGAAACCCCTAAGTTTATTTATACATTTTGAGAGAGAGACAGAGACAGAGACAGAGAGAGAGAGAGAGAGAGAGAGAGAGAGAGAGAGCGAGTGAGAGCGCACAGGGTAGGGGCAAAGAGAAAGGGAAAGAGAAAAATCCCAAGAAGCCTCCACACTGTCATTGTAGGGACCTTCACTGGGCTCAAACCCACTATTGGTGAGATCATGACCTAAGCCAAAGTCAAGAGTCAGACGATTAATTGACTGAGCTACCAAGGTACTCCTGCACAGTCTTTTTAATAGTCATATTTCATATACAACAGTATAGCTGTTGGATTTATAACTGCTGATACGGGTATACAACAGTTTAACAGGCATCTTCTATGCAGAAAAGACCATATTTTTTATGCTATGCTTTGCTCATGCATAGTAGAATAATAGTGCTTTATTTAAAAAATAGTATTAGTTTTATATCAGGTCGAAGATTAAATTTGATGTTATTCAATGATAGTAGCTCAGCGACTTTAGTGGATTTGCCACATTGATAAAAGGTAGACAGGCATCCAGAGGGCTGACTTCCGCATTTATTTTCTCAAAGCACAGGGCACATAAGCTAAACATTTCAAATGCATGTTTCGCCCAGAAAGCATTAGCCCTATTAGGACAGGCAGAAAGGAATTTTGTTCACTGAGTGCCCCCACAGTAAGTCATGAGTTTTAGGGCTAAGCCAAGCTGGCATGCAAAAGGGGTTGCTGTTGATCTTTTATACTAATTTTGGATTAATTGTGATCTACAGCACTGCGTAAACATGCTATCCCAGTGCTTTAGCTTCTCCACAGCTAAACATTAATCCTTCTTAATGCTCTAAGTCAACTTTTAGTCCTTAGCAGAATTTACCTTAATCTCTGGCTAGTAAGTTAACTGATTTACAAAACATAATTCATGAGCCCAGAATCTTAAGGATGTGTGAATAGCAGCAACCTACCTTTACAGAATTGACTGGACTAGATACTTTAACTGCACACAATCTGGTGAAAGAGCTGATCCCAACCTGCACATCTTAGGAATCTGGTTATTTTGTTGTATTTCAATAAGAAAGGCCAACAACTGAACTTAAATTTGTGTAAGATTATTTGTGTGTGGGGGGGGTGCATCCCTATGTGCATGCACATGTGTGTGTGTGTGTGTGTGTGTGTGTGTGCCATTTGTAATTTTATAAGTATTACTAATAGGAATCAATTACTTCTCTGCTTTGTATTTTTTCTCCATAAGTCTCTGCAACTAATGCAGTCAGTCATCTGAATTAGTGACAGATCTTTCTCCATGCTTGGGTACCATTTTATTTTATTTCCTAATTATTTAAACATGTGCATTATGATCGTGGAAGCCTGCCCTATATGCTATGTCTGGTTTTAGTCTTTCACATTGGAGTATGACCATCAATATTAGCAGTGACAACCTCAGATGGTTCTATAGTGTAGTTTGGTTTTGAAATCATTCATGTTGCTTGATTTTTTAAACTGAAACTCAGTTCTTTGTCAAATCCTTCAAAGGTTATGTTCTCTCTTACTTTCAGCCAGTCGGGCACTTTTACATTTGGTGGTCTGCTCTCTTTTATTTTACTCAGGGTTCTCTGATTTCTTGTGTATTTCCCTCTTCTATGAAGTTTGTCTCAAATTATTAAAGTCAGATTTGTCAAACTTCCCCAAGCTAATGGGCAACATCTTGTATATAATTTGTAAGTATAATTCTTCTTTACTGAATTCTGGGTCCATAAACCTTTTTTTTTTTTAACTCAGAGGATTATAATAGTTTATAATTGTCTCCCTTGTGCTTACAGAGATTTTTGGTTTTAGTTGGGTCTTTCTATAGCCATCAGTATAACTGTTGGGTTCCCATTTGCTTCTTCACATATGTGGCAAACACAGCCCTGAAACGGAGGCAAGCAAATGGGGGAAGTAGCCGTGGTTGATGGAGAACATGAATAGACTATTTTGCATTTAGGGGCTTGTTCTTCCTTAATACAGAGCCCTGTTTCTGAGCATGAATGTTTCTTTTGAATGACGTGGGTTTGTGTGCATGTTTGTGTATGGCTGCGCAGTGCCCTGCGTGTCCTTGATTCAGTGTCACCTGCCAGCTGAGCAAGGAGAACGCCCACTGTGTCTCACCCAGGTGAGGAAGAATTGAAGCACACGATTGCAGTTTCTAAGCCCTATCCCAGATAAATCTTGCCCCAGTCAGTGTCAGTTCAATTTACACTCTGGATGATTTACTTACAGGGATTATTTTGTCACGTAGATTGTCTAGTAATGAGGGGAAGAGGCTTGCTGGGGGAAGAGCAAATCCTGAGAGAAGGGGTGGGAATTGCCTGCAAGGATGTTAGGGAAGAGTGCGGCGATGGTCATCCGAAGTGGCCCTCTCTCCCCAGATGGTTGTTCTGGGGGTAGATGTGTGAGGGCAGGCACCCGGGCACACCGACTGAGAGGTCTCTTTGGAATGATTTAAAATTCGTGGTGCTCTTCCTTTGGGCTCTAAAGATAGTTTTGTGAAACATACTGTTTAACACCCCACCTCTATTCTACTGCGATTCCCTTCAGTAAGCCCCCACATTTGGTCAGCCATGATACTTTACCTAGCCTTGTGAGAAGGTGGTGGAATAAAGACATGGGGGAGTGAAGGGAATCTGTGTGAGCAGTCAGCATCCTGTCAAGACAGGCCACAGTCCTCTGGTTCCAGGGGGCTGGGAGGTGGTGGTGGGTGCAGTTTGAAAAGCAAGGCACGGCAGTGATATGGAATGTAGCAGCCAGTGAGGAGACTCAGAAGTGGACTTCTTGCATTAGACAGTTACTTATTGAGTGCATATTATGTGCTTGGTGCTGTTTTAGGCTCTCATGGGGATCCAACAAGGAACAAGACAAAAAGTCTTGTGGGGCCCACATTCTAGTGGAGGCTGGAGGTGGGAACAGAAAATAAACAAGAGAAATGATAGATAAATAAATTGTATGGTAAGTTACAGGATAAGAAGGGTTGGGAACACAGGATGACTAGAGCAGCTCTAGGGAGATGACGAATTCCAAGGAGGAGTAAGGATGAGATTTCAAATGGTTATCAGAGTGAGTCTCCTTGAAATGATGAGATTTGACTCTGGAAAGGACTGGAAGGTGGTAAGAAAGAGTCAAGGGAATATCTGTAGGAAAAGGTTCCAGACAGAAGGAGCAGTGAGTGCAAAGTTCCTGAGGAGGGCATGTGCTCAGACTTTTTTGAGGGACAGAAAAGAAGCCGATGCTGGGATTATGAAGTATGTGAAGGCAGAATGAGGAGAGGTCAGAGGTTGGGAGCTTGTCCTGTGGAGGTCACAAGACTTTGTTGCCACCTTGACTTTTATTCTGATTGAAATGGAGCACCATATTCTGGGGAAGAATATTCTGACCTCACTTAGGAGCTCTTTATGTTAAGAGTGGATGGCTAAATGGTAAGGGTTGGAGCAGTGGGAACTTTGGAAACTAATGCATGTTTCAGGCAGGAGTGGACTTTTGCAGTCATGATGCTAGATGTGTTCCACTGCCTACTGAAATATTTCTTTAAATTTAGGATTTAGAGTTTGCATGGAATGCTATTTTCAGTTGTCTCAATTTTGTTTTTAGATAATGTGTAAAAGATGGTTTATAGTTTTCATAGTTATTTGTTTGTTATTCTTTTTCACTTTCCTGATTTACATATTATGATCTAAAGTCCATATTTCATTTGAATTCTACCTCTAGATTCTACATCTGAGTGGTTCCTATAATATTTTGTATGAGTGGCTCAGAATTCTAAGCTAGTATCTAAGATACTTAGATATGATACTATCTAAAATAGTACCATAGGGAGCATTTAAGTGAGTTGGGAGTGGGGAAATGGAGGCAACAAGAGAAAGAAAAATGTTATCGCAAGGAAGATCCAAAAATAAGTTACGGAAAATCCAGAAAACAGCAATGAACACTCACTTAGGAGCTCTTTATGTTAAGAGTGGATCGCTAAACATAAGATGTGTCTTACTTTAAGATAATACAATATGTAGAAATTTAAAAGCTTAAGGCAGAATTTCTAATTTGACAAGAGAAAGATCTGATTGTCAAACCCGCTCACCTTATAGATGTTCAGCAAAGCTAAGTGGCAGGGTTCCACTAATGGCACAGATTTCCGAACTCCTGGTGTGCTCCCAGCTGTTCGGTGCTGTTAGTCTATAAAGTGGGTGATTATGGGTGTTGTAAAACTGTTCCCCTTTGAACAGCTAGTTCTCTAGTGATTTTAAATATTTTACAGGCCATTAATTACGCATTTAAGAGACTGGTGGCTATAAGGGTGTCTATCAAGCTTTTGCAAATATCAATGAATTAGAAATAAGAGTTTTTGAAATTAGCATTTTAGTTAATAGGAAAATATGACTTAATTTTAAAACATCAACTAATAAGTTACTGATGTAAAAAAGTTAGATATTTCTCTATTGGCTTACAAAGAGTGGCAGTCATATATGCATTATATATGACAACCAAGACTGAGCAAATTGAAGACAGAGGACTTCCCTTAATTATTTAAAAATTGAAGTAATTGGTTCTGAGTTATTTGCTCAGACCTCACAATCACACAAGTAAGAATCATGTACTTTTGGCAATTAGATAATTCAAAGGAAATGCCAACTTTTTTTGTTTATAGATTTATTTATTGAGGGAGAGAGTGTGAGTGTGGGTGTGAATTGGGGAGGGACAGAGAGAGAGAGAGAGAGAGAGAGAGAATCCAAAGCCCAATGTACGGCTTGACATGGGGCTCAGTCTCACAAACCATGAGACTTCCACTTGAGCTGAAATCAAGAGTCAGACCCTCACCTGAGCCGCCCTGGTGTTCCAGGAAACGTCAACTTTTAATGGATGAATATATCTAAACCCTCAAATATACACTTATATATTTTTTTATTCTCATGAATGATCTTCCTTTTTCTCCAAAGTGTCTGGGATAATAAAAAAAGGGTTTGAAAACCAGAACAATGAAAAAGGGAAATAGGAAAGTTTTCACATTTTTCAACCATATCTCTCAACTTTTTATATGTTTTTAGATGTTTAAATGCTTATAAAGTCTGTATATTTGCATATAGAGAAGCAGTTAAAAATGTGGCTCTGGAACCTGACATTTAGTCTTGGATTCCAGCTCGGCCCCACCTCTTTGTGAGACCATAGGAATTTATTTAACCTCTTTGTAAAATGTACAAAATAGAACATTCCCACCTCAGAAGGCTGTTGTTAAGACATTAGCCTGTAAAACTTGTACACATGGCGGGGCGCCTGGGTGGTTCAGTTGGTTTAGCGTCTGACTTCAGCTCAGGTCATGATTTTGCAGTTCATGGGTTCTAGCCCCACATCAGGATCTGTGCAGAGCCTGGAGTCTGCTTCAGATTCCACTCCCTCTCTCTGAACTCCTCCCTTGTTTATGCACTGTCTCTCTCTCTCCTCTCAAAAAGTAAATAAACATTAAAAAAAACTTGTACACATGGTAAACATTTACTAAAAGCTAGTTCTACTTCAAATATCATTGTCCTCCCTTATATTTTAGGCAGATAAGCCAAAGCCAAAATAAGCCTGAAATATGTTGTTATGCTATTTGGTAATAAACTTACAGTCATAAAGAAGCCATTGCCATCTATTTTTATTGTGGAATACACAAAAGGATATTCTGAAATGTAATAGTTGAATTGGAGTAGGAATTACACTAATTAAAAATCTGCTCACTTCCCATTGCATCCAAATGTAAAGGGCTGGCTAGAAGGAATAGAGATAGTAAAGTAGAAAGTGACTACATTTCTAAATACATGTATTGGAAACAACTGTTTGAAAATCTGCACACTCATATAAAGGGATTCACAGACCCAACCTAGGTAACCAATTAAACCTCTAGAACCACCAAATTTTAGAACGGAGCTAGAGGAGCAGAATTCTAACCCGTAATTTTTAAGATGTGAAGGCTCATGTCCAAAGTGCTCCATGACTTGATTCTGCTGTTGGGGAGAAACCTTGTTTCCCTTTCCTGGAGCTCTCTTCCACTCTGAGTCGCCTTTGGGTGACTTCTGGCTTTGCTCTACTGTTCACTTGAGTGCGGTTAGGTGCTGTCCTAGTTTCCTTGGTGGTTTAGAGCAACAGAAAATCATTTTTTCATAGTTCTGAAGAGAAGAGTACACTTGCACAGTTCTGGAGGCTTAAAGCTAGAATCTGTGCTCCTTCCAAAGTGTCTGGGGGAGGGGACCCTTCCCTGGCCCTTCCCACCTTTGATGACTCCCTTCATCCTATGACTTGTGGCTCCATAACTCCAAACTTCGTCTCTGTTTTCACTTGCCCTTCTCGTTTTCTCTAACAAAGACACCTTTGAAATTAGCTTTCCTTCCCAACCCTTACCCACTATTTATCTTGAGATCATTAGCTTAATCACATCTGCAAAAGACTCCTTTCCCTTTCCAAATAGAGTCACATTCACAGGTTTTGAGGGTTAGGACATAAAGGTAGCTTTTGGAGGGAGCACCATTTCATCCACCACAAGCATGCTTTCTCTCTTCCAAGTTATTACAGCCATTTGTTTGCCAGTTTTCCTGTTCCCATAGAATAGAGGCGGCCTATGTTTCCAGTCTCCAAAGAGTAGTTTTTTAAACAATTTTTCTAGCCTCCAGGAAGAGTTTCCTCTTGCCATTTGGCGTTTGCCCTCTACCTAATCCTGGAAATCGATGCCACATATTTTAGGCATTATTTTTTTGGCAGCACCCCTTTCCAGTGCACATCTCTGTACAAGTTATACATCAGTTACTTACTGGGTTTATCATTCTAAAGCTTAATGACTTAAGACTGTAATTATTTTATATGCTTAAAACATTTAAGACCAGCCTATTTTCTTGGGTTCAGATAAATAGTTCTGTTCATTATGCTGGAGCCCCTCATGTTGCTATAGTCACATGGTAACTAGGCTGGGACTGAATATTGTAAAATGGCCTTACTCAAAGACGTGGTGTGTGGTGTGGGTTGGGTGCTGGGCTTCCCTCTCTCTTCATGGAAGATCCAGCTACCAATTCCAGGTGAGGATTCCCACTGTATGTGGGATGGCAAAGAACATCACTATGCCAATCACCAGAAGAAAGGACTCACTGACCTTGGCCTTCTGCATCTTCAGTGATTTTGGAGTCACCAAAAAGGACTCAAAAACAGGCACTGATGGAATAAGCCTTACTCACAGAAAGAAGAGACATGGCAAATCTGCATCTGCAGTATGTACTAGTGTCCCATGGCCAGAGGGTTCTTTTCAACAGCCTACCAAGAGCTGTGGATGGCACCAGGCCTCTTGTGCTGGAAGTGAAGACCTCATTTCCTCCCTGTGGAGTCACACCAGTGGAGCTGGCCAGGTGCCATATTATGCTCATGGTTAAGGAATACAAGGAAGTTAATTGTATACCCAGAACATGGAAAAGTTTCTCCTAATAAGGAAGAAGAATCTGGGGTCAAGAGACTGCTGGGCACCAGCCTTCAATAAAAGGGAATACTCTTGGCCCAGGGCACTGGTTGCACAGTCTAGGAGAGGGGCAGCATCCCCACACAATGGCTGCTTCTCCAACACTAGCCTGGGTTTCTTTACTTGGTGGTAACATTCAAAGATGGCAAGAATTAAAATACAACACAAGATGAAGTATAGGTTCAGAACTCACATAATATTACTTCCGCCACATCTATTGACCAAAGCCAATAGAAGGTTAGCACAATTCCCAAGTGATACGTGGGGAAGTGGAAAGTCTCTTCTTCTCTTTTGGAATCTTTCTGTATGCAGAAAGCATACATTTTGCTTTCTTTCTTCATGCTTTATTTTATAGGAGTTGTGTCTGCTTGGAGAAGCTTACAGTTGGGTAGCATCAGTGGGTGGATAGACTATTTTATTCAGAGGTTTAGGGTAATAAAGCCTTTGTCTTCAGATATATGTCATATTCTCTGATATCAATTTTATAAGTAATGAAAGTAATATTTTGCCCTTCTTCTTGAAGTCCATAGCTCTTTTTTAAATGGGTTCAGAATTCATGCAGAGGCTAGGGCCAGCACTCATTGGGCTTCACATAAATGCAGTGATCATGCAAGCAGTAAATGACTAAGCAATTCCCAGAGCTTAGGTCTTTGATACGAAACCCAGAGTGGTTTTCTTACTGTATTACCTTGGAAAAGTAATATTCTGGACATAGGCAAAAACCTAATACTCTCTGAAGTGAGTCTAATATTCTATAAAATACAGATATTCTTCTGGAAAATCCTAATAAAATCTAAAATAATTCATATAATGAATAAATTCATTTCATGAATTGGATGATCAAACAACATGATAATATAGATAATTATATGCAATATAGACTGCACATATACTATAAATGTCATACTTAAGAATATGCATGAAGATAAGAAAAACATATAGGAACGTAGCTACTCTTAGTTGACAAATGAAACATGATAGAGTAGAGTAAGAAGGTTGGTAAACCTCTAAATGCTGTCAGCATTTCATACTGCTCTCTATAGGATATTAGCCACAGACATTGATCTTATTTATTGCTGTCATTATGCATTTTTTTAATCCATTGTGACCATATGGTTAGTCCAGATGAAGTAAGATACTCTTCTAGATTTTGCCTAAAGAGTCTTAGTGATGTTTTAATTATATGTAGAACTGGGTATTATTTCAGAGCTTGTCTTGCAATTTTTATGCTTACTGAAGTTGCAATTAACACATATTCTTTTAACTTCACATATATTAATAATATTGCTATAAAATACTATTGCTATAAAGGAAGATAGGTTCCTTTTGGATTTTGGTTTTCAAATGAATTATACCTTTAAGAATAAAAAATGAAAAAAATCTTTTTTATCTTGTTCCAGATGTTGGAAGGCAGTGATGGACGGTGTAAAATGTGACTATGTGACTTTGTTTTTCTATGTATCTCATTTAGACATTAGGCTCCACAAGTCTAGCAGATTTAAAGCAAATCCACAGTACATGAGACAGCATGAATGAAAGAGTAATTATATCACAACAGCAATTCTGCTCCTCTCTTTTGTTGTTGTTGTTATAATGATGTCTGCATTGAAAATCTTCAATGTACAAGAATGTGGCCAAACAATCCTTTTCAGTATAAGGACTTGTGCATTTCCACCCATGCACACACACAATCACATGCACACACACATTCTTGTTTGATACTGAGTGGATATTTAAATCATCTGAGCTGCTCACTTGGTTGAAAAAAAATACTGTTCTTGAGGCCAAGGTCATGAGTTCAAATTCCAAGTGGTCAAGAGAATTTTGCATGGAAAAGAACTTGGTTCCAAAGCCATGGATTTCCTCCTGAATACCAGTCCATCACCCAGCATTTTCATTATTTTATACATGCTGTTGAGTAGGCTGATAGTTTCATGCAAGCCCATCCCTGGGACTATACTGCCCACTCAGCAAAAGGCAGAATTGGTGAATCACCTGCATTCTCTTTGCATGTAAAGAGCCTATGGCTTTCAGATGGTTTTCATGCTTACTTTGCTTATGCAAGATTGAAGAAAAGCTTAAAAATAATATCTACTTTTAAGCTGCTGGTTTTGGGAATTTATTCTGAGAAGAAAGACTTCAAATCAAAATATCTGTGATACAAAGGGCCAGAGGGAGGCTTAAAGAAACAAACCTTTCATCTAAAATTTTTTCCTTCTCTTCCTTACATTTTTTATTTTGTCTCTTCTATCTTTAGCAAAAAATATAATCGATAAACAACATATAATTAGAAGCTTTTACAAAAATTCACAAGGACTTGAAGTTTCAAGACCTGTGAAAAGCTTTTTTTTAGGAATTAGTGATGCCTAGATACTAAATAGTGAATTTTAAGCCAAACTACATGCAACGAAGTAAACATAAATAAAAATTATTATGGCTTCTTAATTTAGCTATTTTCAAAGTTTCTTCAAAGCTGTTAAGATCAGATACACTTGAGGTGCCTAGGTGGCTCAGTCGGTTTAAGGGTCCAACTTTGGCTCAGGTCATGATCTCACGGTTCACGAGTTTGAGCCCCGCATCAAGCTCTGTGTTGACAGCTCAGAGCCTGAAGCTTACTTAGGATTCTGTTCCTTCCTCTCTCTTTGCCCCTCCCTCACTCATGCTCCGTCTCTCTGTCTCTTTGTCTCTCTCAAAAATAAATGAAAAAACATTAAAAAAAGATCAGACACACTTAATTAGTGAGTTCTTTCAGTATGTTCACCTGATGAATGTCACACACCAAATAAATTCAGAGGAAAGATGTGTTAAACTATTTATAAGAGCATAAAATAATTTTAGGCTGTGTTTTTGTAGATATTATTGAACTCAATTTCCAAAAAAAGTCCTTTTTCTCAGTTTAATGCAGGGGAGAAATTATTAGAGAGGCAAGAGGTGAAAGGTGCCACTTACATTGTTACTATTTTGAATGCCCGTTATTATTATGTTTTTCATGTTGATATTATGTCTTTTCTAGAAGACCGGCATTGAACATGAAGTTCTATGTTTGAGATTGTCGCTGATGCCCAGAATGTTTAGTAGCCCTGGTTAATTCATTGCTCAGGGCAAGTGTTCACAGGGTATAAAGCAGCACTGATCAACGAGTGCCCACACTAAGCTCAATAAGCCTAATCCAAGTGGGTCAGAACTCTGAACTAATTAAGAAAATTACTTCAAAAATTGTTTTAAAAATAAAAAAATATGAGAGCTAGAAGCTTTCTTTTTAAGCATTCTGAAGACCTTAAGCTTGTAAGGGCAGTTCCCTAAAAAGGAGGATTTCCTTTTCATTTTTGTTCACTGCAGATCCATAAGCAAGCTTATGGTTTTTGCCTAAAAGTCCACGGAGAAGGGAAAATGAAAGTAAATGTAATATCATTGTTAGTTGGGTTGATGACCACAGTATTGCTTACATTTTGGAACCTGAAGCTCAAGGTCTCAGAAAACAAGAAAAGAAGGTAACAAGAAGCATAAGAACCCTTTAAGATTTTCGCTTCTATCATATGCTGTGCGTACTGATCTATCATAGTCTTATGTAATTTGTGCCTTTCTCTTATATTTATTCGGTCATCATAAATTTTGTTTTCTGATATTTGACTCAGATTTTTTAATTTGTTGTAAGCTGATCATTTACATGAGCATGTTTGTCATTTACAGAGAAGAGTTTCTTTTCCAAGAGTGTTCTTCAAAGTGGGGCTAGGTGTACTGACAGTGAAGGGGGCGTGTGCTAATCTTCAGGTCATCTCCTCCTTCCGGTGGCAAAATACTGTGAATATGTGGAGAGAGTCTCAGTTGCTAATTAGAATAGTATGGAAGTGGACAGTTATGTATATGTTATTCTGTGCACTTTATCTGATCCTCCTGAAAATTGTTTCTGTGACCAAATCTACTGGTCTCTCCTCAACAAAGTGAGCAGAATTTAAACTTTAAGGATGATGTGTGCTCATATTTTTCAAATAAATACTAGATAGCAGGAGGTCGACAGAGGTGATAAGAGATGTCTGGTGATTAGCACCAGGCACTGACGGAAAGTGTTAAGTGCATCTCAGGAGCACACGGCCCTTAATGACACGATCTCTGTGTCTTTAAGAGTCATGTTTACACCAGCTAGGTGAAAAAAATCCTCATTTAGATGTATAGGGAAATTAGGGTCAAAAGAATTAAATGACTTTATAGTCATATGTGGTAGTTTAGAATCAGGTGTGTGTGAGATCTTCTAGTAAATATAATAAGAGTTCCTTAAATCCGTGAATGTTATTTTAATATTAGAATACTAGTTACTTTCACAGATGAGCTATGCACACAGAAAACAGAGATGCCTGCATGTGCAGTTGATTGTTAAAGAAGTCATTTACAGGAGTAATTGAATAAATAATTTAATTAGTGGAAAACAAATTAGAGCGTTTATTTATTTTTTTTTTGCAGTTACCAGCGATTAATTCCAAATTCTGCAGTAAATTCTCTCAATCACTTCCAAAAATAAAGCCTACTTAAACCTTACGTTTCTCATTTATATGTTCAAGGGTAATTGGTTAGTGGAGGAAAAACTGCTTTATATAAGGCCAAAGTTTAGCATCAATTGACCCATGTTATGTATCATTTATCCTGAGTGTTACAGCCTATAAACAGACTAAAAACAAATAATATGTACTTTTATTCTGCGAATGACGCAGTCTAATAACTGTAGGAGTTTACTGGAAAGAACTAGAAGTCTGAGTCCAGCTCTGGTTCTTGTACTGACTTGACATCATCTCTTGGATGTTTCAGAGACACCTCAAAATCAGCATGTGTGAGTCTGAACTCATGATCTTCTCTCAGACCTGGTCATCTTTCAGTGTTTCCTATCTTAGCCAATGGCCTAGCATCCACCCAGTGCTGCAACTCAAAAAACTAAAAGTCATCCTTTATACTTCCATCTTCTTAACCCCCATATTCAATCCATCACTTGATCTTATGGATTTTACCCCTGCAATGTCTCAAATCTGCCAGTTTATCTCCATCTCTGCTGCCTCACCCTCATCCAGGATGCCATTGTCTCTTGCCTGAACTCATGTTTTCTAATCACTCCATGTGTACACTACAGCACAGTGACCTATTCAAAGTGAAAATCTAACTGGACACCTTCCTGCAATAAAACTTGTTACTTATCTTCAGATAACTGAGAATCGGGCAGAGACCTTAATCAGGACTATAAGGTACCACGTGCTTTGGCTACTACCCACCCCCATGCCCCACATTACCCCACTCTCCCTTCTCTGTTATAATAAATGGAATCAAATTTCTTTTTCTTTTGGTCACTCATGTATCCCTGCCACAGGGCCTTAGCATTGGCCTTCCCCCCAACCTGGGACTCTCTCCTTTTTCTTCTTTGCCTTGTTAATGCCAACTCAGTTTTTTTTTTAAAGTCTCGGCTTACATCCCGGATGTCACTAGGTCATATCTCCCATTCAGAGATTTTCATTGTCCCTTCATAGCAGTTGTTTTGGTAGCACTAGGAAATACATCGGTGTGGTCAATTACTATAGTAATAGTCACTATTCCTTCCTCTCCCACTCCAGACTGTGTAAGTTTTATAAGATCAGAGACAGGGTCTGTATTTCTTTATCAGTATGTTTCTAGAACTGAGTCACATGCTGGGTGCTTATAATTACTTGATACATATTTATTGAAAGAATGAGTGGATGATCTATCCACACTTTGGGATAAGTTACTAATTATTTGTGTCATGGTATCCTCCATCTCTAGTGGAGGAAGATTTAAATCTTTTTTAAAGGTCTTTTCAGAGTATTTTTCCTAATTATTTTCCCTAACTGCATCCAAAATACGGCTGCTTTGAAATCCAGTATGTGAATTCACTCATTATTATCAATCCCTAACTGTGGAATGGAGGGAAAGTCCTGGTAGAGCACAAAGAGGAGAAACAGAGAGTGTGAGGAAAGGAGAAGTGAGAGAAGATAAATAAACCTAAAAATCCAGAAGGAAAGCAGAGAAATGAGAAGTGGGTAAAGTTAGAAAGTAAAACCAGTGGGGGGGGGGGGGGAGAAGGTAAAACCAGTAAAGAAGTGCCTCCATTTTCTTCACTCCCTGTCGTTAAGGAGGAGAGGTAGAGAAGGAAAGTTTCAACCTTCACATGGGTGAGTACTTACAGGGTTGCCTGCTCCTTCCCCGCAACACACACACAGACACACACATGCACACGTACACAAGCACGCATGCATGCACGCGCACGTGCACACACACAGAGTGAATTAGTGAGTTCATAGAGGATTTGTGATCTGAACTCAGGTCCTTCCTGTTTCTTTCCTCAAACTGAAATCTCTGCACATCCTTTGTGTTTGGGGTAATATGTTTAAAGTATATTTGAGCTGTCATTTAAAAATTTGTAGTCTATAAGGAAATTAAGGGAGACAAAAAAAAGAAAGAAAGAAAGAAAAATCTGGATTGCATTTCCTTGACCCATAAGGGATTTTCCTAAGAAAACAGGCTTTAATGTAAACAACCTCTGTATTTTTCCTGTTGTCTTTTTAAATTATGATTCTGTAAATAACTTACTTTTCCTAAAACGAACAAGTTGGATTCCTAAAGTGTCTGCCATCAGAGCCTTGGGTCAGATTCAGCCAAACACAAAATCCTCCAAACTTTGATATTCTTTTGCTCACTACAGCTTTCCAAAAGGTAGATGACTAGGAAATGCACTTTCGTTCTCCGCTTAGTGCTTGAACATTAGTTTGACTTTAATAGGCTGGGATGATTTCAGCTTATAAATCTTCAACTGGAGGATAAAGTTCAAGTAGATAAAATCAAACAGATGTTGGTGGGAGGATTTCTTCGTGACCCATAAAAGTGCTATCATCAAAGCCGAGAATCATTTGTTTTGAATTATTACACTGTTATCAAAAGGCCTGTAGCCCTGTAGCCGTCTGTTTGTTGAGGAATCGGGTCTGTTTATCTGAGAACAGAACAAAGATGCCATGCTAAGGCGTTCTTGGGAAGGTGTGGTTCAGATGATGGCTGACACGGTAGGGTAGCTCTGAGCCATTTTGATTGACACTTGTCAGCAAACATGGTAACCAGGCATGTCGTTCTTGAAGTGGTATGGAAGTGCCTTGTGTTAACCAGAGCTTGGCCAAAGGCAGGGTGCAAGGGAAACCCTCCAGCTAAAACAGGAAAGCCCATCCCTGAGTGAATAATTAGCTGTTCGTGGGGGAAAAGAGTTAATTTCTGAAATATTTAAATGAATGGCTAGTAAACGGGTACCGGGATGCTCACCCAAGAGCAGTTATCCTGAAACTGGTGTCAGCACATTGACCACCTCCTTACTACTTACGTAGGAATAGATCTCACCCACATGCGTAGGCAGGCCCACGCTTTATAAAAAGAACTTCCAAAATGTTTTAAGTCATTCTGTTAAGTTGGTTTATAGGACCAGACATGTTTCCATGTTGGAAACATAGGCTTAATGCAGAAATTCAAAATATTAAAATATTTTCAAGCTGTAGGTAACCATGGTATCACAGGGTGAAAACTGTGTATGTCAGAGTTCCTTTTAAAATTAATGCATTCAGAACACCTCCCTTCAGTTGTTAAAGGTGTTAGATATGTACTGAATTATACAAGCAATAGAATCAAATTAGTAAGGAAATTTTTATCTCACTAATATTAACCGCCCCCCACTTTTGGACTTTGCAGACCCTATATAATCTGCCCCCCTTGAACCTAACTTTTCTTCACCCCAGCATTTACAATAGACTCTCCTCTTTCTGTTTCTTTTACTTTTATAGCTGTTATTAATTTCAAGTGACTTGTCTTCCCCTCTCATATCTGACTGCCTATGGTTCTTTGCCTTACAATTCTTATTATTTTTTCCTTTTTTTTTTTTTTTTGCTTCAAAAGTTCTTTTGAGACTTTGATAAAAGCTATAAGCACTTCCCAGAAAATACAAGTCTATTTAAAATTTTGCATGCAATCACAGGGCCATTCAGATATCTTCTGAAGTCATTTTTGTTTCCATCTCCACCCCTGGGGTTATGAGCCTCTGATAAATCCTTTAAGACACAACAAAAGCCTTAATTCTCCATGTAACTAAACTATTGCAATGCATAGTCTGGACTATTTCATATAACACTTAGTGAAAGGGCCTAGGATTTAAGAGGCTGGGTTCTAGCCTTGTTCTCTGCTAGCTCTGCAACTCTAGGACCCAGCCCCTCTGGAATTTCCTCCACCATAAATTAAGAGACTAAGCTTTCATTTGCTCTAAAAAGTATGATTCATACCTTGTTCTTAGTGTTCTAACTAGATTGTAAACTTTTTTTTGTGGGAAGTAGCCATACCTTACCAATTTTCTCTGTCTGCACTGTAGACTAACATAATACTCACTTCTAGAAATTAGTCACCAAATACTGAAGCATTATATACTTATAAGAAAATAAAGCAAGAAACATACTACCTAACTTCTTCTCGAATTTGTGCCTAGTAGAGGTGCAAAGAAATTTTAACTTAAATGAAAAATTTGTGGCATCCCCTTTGCTTCATGTTTTTGCACTGTACCCCTTTTCTCTGAAACTTGTCTATATTTACAATATCGTATTAATGAAGAATCTTGGTTCTCATCCCTAAAACATTTTTTTAATGTTTACTTATTTTTGAGAAAGAGAAAGACAAAGTGTGAGCAGGGGAGGGTAGAGAGAGAGGGAGACACAGATTTGGAAGCAGGTTCCAGGGTATGAGCTGTCAGCACAGAGCCTGACATGGGGCTCAAACTCATGCACCATAAGATCATGACCTGAGCTGAAGTCAGATGCTCAAGCAACTGAGCCACCCAGGTGCCCCAGTATTTTCCTTTTTGTATAGAAATTGTTTGAGTGGATACATAATCAGACTACATGAAATATTTCATATTTGCCTCTGCATAAACCTTTTCCAAATCCATTTAATTTCAAGCATACAATGCTTTCCTTATATATTCTTTTTTCAAAAAACTAAGAAAATCAAACACTATAAATGGGAAAGTATTCCACGTGGGGAACACTGCTTGGATAGACATACAATCAGAGGCCTGCAGTGTCCACAAGAGAGTACTGGTACATCAGATGCTCTAGAAAGGGGCACATTTAAATAGACAATAGATGTCCTCTGATAGCTGGTTGGAGAAATAAAAATACTTAAATGGCAGTGATTAAACCAGGATGGGTTGTTTCTCTTCCCATTTTGTTCCTTCTCTTTGATGGCCAATGTTTGGGATTACATCGCTCCATGTAGCTGGTGTGTTAGATGGGCTTTGGGTATGTCTCTCTTCTACCTATATTTCCTCATCTCTCTTCCTTCCAACACACAGGCACACAGAAACACACACACACACACACACACACACACACACACACACACACACAATTGCTTGCTATTAGGTGAAGTGCAAATAAAGAAATCATAAGGAGAATTGTAGCATATCCTCCTGATTTTGTTGGGTTCAATTTACTTGTTTATTTCCCACTCACCTCCTCACAGAGCCAAGATCAGGGTATAATCCTTGAGAAAAAGAAGCAAACTGGCAGACTGAAGAAGTCTCAAGCTCAAAGGATTAAAGATTCTGTAGAAATACTTTAGACAGACCAAGCCGACTATCATTGAGATTAGCAGAAAGTTGAAACAAAACCCTAGTTTGACAAAAAGAAGAAGGAAGGAAGGAAGAACAGAAGGAAGGAAGGAAGGAAGGAAAATGTTTATTTACCTGTTGTGTTCCCTGTACAAAAATCTTTGAAAATCTAACCTAATGGTTGGCAATAGATGTGTGAGTGATTATTCTAATTTCTTATCCCCTTTGAAGACCACTAACCTTTAACCGAAAAACAAACAAAAACTTTAAAGCTTTGGCCACACAGAAGACAAAGCTTGGTTTTTTTGGTTTACACAGTAGGTTTTGTTTTTCTTTTGTTTTTAATTGCCAACATTTGAAACTTGGAAAATCTAGATAAAATTTTACTTGTGGAATTCTCTTAAAAGATGTGAAGTTCTAGCAAATGAGTTCCTGCAGAGTGCCAAATCTGGAGCTCCTTAGCAGCTGGCCATGTAGAGAGGGAATGACATCTCCACCTGCCAGCAGCCCTTACCATGCCTAGTGCTGCAGCTGGCACCGCAATGATGTAGAATACCTGCCTGTCACTATCGGCATTTGAAGATACAGTGTTTTTAAATGTTCCCAGGGAAAGCCTATTAATGCATATTCTTCGGTCAGAAAAGTGTTGTGATAGAGTTATATAGTAAAAACCATTATTTTACTACTACAAAAGCCTTCACTTTTACGAAAATATCATACCACCCAGTAGTCATTTATTTCCAGGCAAAATAAATATTTTTCCTTAGTAATTATTTTCTAGGGTTTTAATCATCTTTATTATTTTTCAAACTACTCTGAAAATCTACAGAAAGTAAAATTTGTAAGATTTTAAAACCACATAAACAGTAACTTCTCTCCTTTTATGTTAAGAAAAGGATTGCGAGAAGAGCACTTTTTAGGAACTTGTTAGTATCCAATGGTTAAACACAACTCAAGTAGTGTTTTTTATATAAGATGTTTTAGCATGCCTTTAGCTCTCTTTGGAATCTACCTCCACCCATGCACCCACCCACACACCCATCCATCTACCCATCCGTTTATCCATCCATCCATCCATCCATCCATCCATCCATCCATCCATCCATCCATCCATTTATCCACCTATCCCTGCATTGATCCTTCCATTCATCTATTTATCAATCTGCCTACCTACCTGTATATGGTTTCAGCTAACAATTGACATCATTAATTTTAACAGATGTGGAAGCCAGGTTCCTATTCCCCTTTCTCCTTCCTCACCCCTGCCCTGCCTTCTTTAGATTCATTCTTTCACGTACCCATTTAATGATTATTTATCTAAGGAGTCTCTATTTCATATCAAACATTGTGCTAGGTACTAAAGGAATAAATACACATGAAGCATAATTTCAGATATCAAGATTCATTATTTTACAAAAAAGGAAAAATTAAAGCTGTAGCTAAATAGTTTGTCTAAGGTTATAATTAATTAAGGTAGAACAAGGATTTGAATATTAGGCTATTGGATGTGAAAGTCCATGGTTTTTTTTCCATTTCATGGCATTTTTTTCCAAGTTTCAAATAATCATAGATAATCAGCCATAAATAACCATGACATATAAGATGTAACTGAAACATTATTTTGACTTCCCTCACATCCCAGTTCCTGGATGTGAACCTGACAAATCCTACGAGGTGTTTTTTGTTTATTTATATGTTTGGTTTTTGGTGTTTGTGGGTTTTTTGGGTCACTCTTAAGTAAGAGAAAGGGTTACTTTAAATAGCAAGCAAAATCTCAGTTTAGAAATCAGAATGCCAGGTTGGTTATGTGAATCAATATATTCCTCTCCCTCCCTTTTCTCCCCTCTTTTGTGGTGTCCATTTGCTTCTCTCTTTCTCCACCCATAGCTGTCTGCATTCTTGCTTGTGGGTGCTTTTATGGGTTTCATGAAGGCTCCTCTTCTGGTCCCTTTGAACCGTGAGTGGTGATCTTCATCTAGTGAGTATCTCTGTTCTTCCAGAAGCATGATATTAAATAGCAGACAAAGACCACCATCACAAGTTGAAAGAAACAGACCATAGAAGAAAGAAAAACAAATATATTTCACATCTTCAATGGTAGTTGTTTTCTGCTTTTTAAACAAGGAACTCTGCATTTTTATTTTTCACCAGTTTTTGCAAATTAAGTTCCTTGTCTTATGTTGAGCTTAGATAAAGTGGCTGGGGTAGAAGCTGTGAGAACATTAGGAGGCAGGGTATTACGTCAGGGCCAGGATGGTGGTGACTTGGACTATGGTGGAAGCAGGAGAATAGTGAGAATAGTATTTTCTTGTCTCCTCATGTTTATAGATAACGGCAATTCAGATAATTCTTTTTTTAGAGTTTTTAATGTTTATTTGTTTTTGAAAGAGGGAAACACAGTATGGGTGGGGGGGAAGCAGGGAGAGAGGTAGACACGGAATCTGAAGCAGGCTCCAGGCTCTGAGCTGTCAGCACAGAGCCTGATGCGGGGCTTGAACACATGAACAGGAAGATCATGACCTAAGCCGAAGTCAGGTGCTTAACCAACTGAGCCACCCAGGTGCCCCTAATTCAAATAATTCTTAATTGAAAAAGAAGATTAAAAAAATACTATGGAATAAATTAAATAGAACAGGCATAGTCAGTTAATGTAAAAACACTTCCTAAAACACTTTTCTGCTAAATCATAAAAGAAATTTCACATACTAGGTGCTCTTTACTTAGCAAATCATTGTCATGCCTTCCTATGGCTGGTAGGGACATTTCTTTGTAATGAATGGTTTATTTCTATAAAATACTATAAATAGATTGAACACACTTGTGAATAACACTCCTAAGTTCAGTTCAAACTCACCTGAATTAAATGTTATATATGCATTTAAAATTTTTTTAGCTCCATCATAAAGGAGACCTAAAAGCATTTGTGAGTTTTAGAAAAGCTCATTATTTGATTGGAAAACAATCACACTGCCCCTGTGTTATGTCCACTGTTATGATTCTAAACGCCATGAGGTCTTTTAAAAAGCTGGAATGAAGTACACTGGGTTTCTTTTTCTTATTCCTGATAAGTCACGATCCATCCCAAACCCGTCTGGGGCATTGCCTCGGGGCTCCTTACCTGGATGCTTCCCATGGGATTCTTTTTCTTGGGCAGCAAGTCAGTTATTAACATCAGGAGATAACTGCTGTTGAAGAAGAGGGAACGTGCTGAAGAGGTAGTGAAACACAGCAGGGGTTAGGCAGAGGCTGCCCCCAAGTAAAGTAATTGTGTACCTGCATTTTGGCTGGATCAAGAATTACAGCGACAGTAATTAGCAGTGCATTTTTGTATTATGACATGGAGGCCCGTGCCGCCCCCCCCCCTTTTTTTCCTTTCACTGGTTTCTTCCCTGAGACTTGTCCTAAGGAGAAAGCCAGGGGGGAAAAATGCAGTCAGAATTAGATTAAAGCTGCCTTGCACCGCCTAATGCTGAGCCCACATGAGCTGCCGGATCAAGGGCCAGCCCTGGAAAAGCTTCACGACAGTTGCTAAAAGTAAGCACAGCATCAGAATTTTGTCCTTCTCCAATGCTATCTGCTTTTAGTAAGGGTCACTGGTGGTGGTGGGGCCTCCATGAAAAATCAAGGATAAAGAATAAATAACTGTGAGCCTTACTGGCTCAAACAAATTATTTTCCTGTTGGCAGACAGAGTGCTAAGGGAGAGGCACTGAGCTTGAACCTGAGAATCTTGACTGGTGATCAGCGCCTGCCCTTCTCTGCATCTGAAAAACTTCCAACCAAGAAACACATTATTAAGGTTGAGTAACACTCCTTGGGCACACAAAAAGGCACATAGAAAAGACCAAGGAAAAAAATCATGCAGCTGTCCGAATGTTTGTGTGTTTCTGGTATGGGACTTAGATGTATCTTGGACAAGTTTATTACTTTTACTATGGAAGAAATATTTTCTACAGTTCAGTTATTGAATTATGAGTTTCTTCTCATTAGTGGAATAAAACTCGATATGTCTTTTGTTCACCACACACTTTAAAAATTTGCCAAATTCTAGACCGGCGACCTCAAAAAAGCTTTTATTCCTTTTTTCCTGAAATTTCTTTGACTACACTTGTCATGCAAATGTTGGAACTGTTTTATGGAAATGCTGTGTGTTCTATGGTGCTTCATATATGGCAAGCAACTAGTATCCTTAAACATATGAAATTCAAAGACAGAAAGAAAACAGCCCTTCAGCTGAATTTCCATTTCATATAAACAAAATGTCTGTTCCGTGCACTCTTGGCAGCCGCGACCAACCTGCCAGAAAAGTACCATAACTATTTCTCAGTTTTCTCGGGGAGAGTGCTGAAAACTTACAATCTCTTTGGGAATCTCTCTTTTCTTCATGAAGCTGTACAGGAAGCCATTTTATGTAGTTTTAATTATAAGCTATTTTGAATGTTGAAAGTTCTTTCCCAGCATGTAAAATTAGAAGAGACTTTGAAAAATATCTCTGGTTGCTTTAAACAAGGGTTATCAAGTTTACTGAAATTTTACTTAGCTTAAAAAGGCATTGAAGGCACTAAAAAGCTCTAAAGCTGAAGAACTTAATAATGGAAAATAACACCAAGAACAGTACCACTTACCTTTTTAGTGTTTACTGTGTGCTGGGCGCTCTCCTATGTGCTTTACGTGTACTAAAGTTACCTTTAACTTTGTCTCCACAGTTTTATGAAGAAAATGATACCATTTTATCATCATCATTATGAAGTGTAGAAAGGTTAAGAAACTAGTCCTAGGGTAAGAAATTGGTCCTACATCATATGACTAGTCTCTTGGTTCGTTCACGGTGCTATAACAAAATAACATACCCAGGGTAGCTTGTAAATAACAGAAGTTTATTTCTCACACTACCAGAGGCCAGTAAGTCTAAGGTCAAGTCACTGGCAGACTCGGTGTTAGAAAAGGGCTGGCTTCCAGGTTCACTGGCCACCGTCTTCTTGCTATTACCTCACATGGCAGGAGGGGCAGGCAGGCCCTCTGAGATTTCTTTTATAAAGGCACTAAGAAAGCAACTCCCAAAGGCTTCTTCTCCTAATACCTTCAAATTGTGGATTTGGTTGCAACGCTTGAACTTTTGAGGGACACAGACATTCAGTTTATCGCATCTGGCATGTACAGCACACACACGGATCCCTATCCACACACTTAAAAGGATCGGAAACATGTAGTTTTATATTTCGTTCTAAATGGTTAATTTTCTTATTTATTGTAGTTTAGCAATTGTGAAAGGGTGAGTTATCAATATTATTCTCATATATACAATCTCATGATTGTAGTTAGAATTCAAACTAATTGTAATAAAATCCACTTCCCCAAAATTTTAAGAAGTGTTTTTTTGTATTAGAGGGAAATAAGTCTCTATGAACACTTTAAAAATGGCCACCAGTGAGTATATTGCCATTGAATTCCACATTTTTTGTTGTTGTCATCTTTCATCTACAGAAGACATAACATGATATTTATATATTTGAATCTACCCTTACATGCTTCTATCACCTATCTATATTTTACATATGATATAGGAAGCAGGGGATCAATTCATGAGAGATGTGAAGGGTAATAGTTGTGAACTGTGTGTGGGAAAACATTTGGTCCAGTTTGGATCAGGCCATAAAGGTCCAAGGAGAGTTTTCTTTAAGAAGATGAATATGTAATGCTACTAAACATCTTGACAATTGACAGAAAGGTTGAATTTTAACTAATAAGAAGTAGAGGAAAAGTACAAAAAATTAGATAAATTAAACAATAAGACAATCATGAACTCCAGAGAAGATAGAATACCATGCAGGAAGTTAAAAGAGATCAGGTGTACGTATGTTTTAGCTGTAGATATAGTGTTATAGGGTCACGATGTACCCAGAACAGTTTGCTAGCCAGAACTTACGATATGAAATATCGGGAGATGGAGCATAGGTAGTGTACATCTGTGGCATGTTAGGTGGGGAGGAGGCATTAGCAGTAAAAAAAAGTGCAAATTATAAGCTCCAAGTGGGAAGTCAACAAATGATACCCATAGCTAAGGAAAACCACAATAAGAAGAGAATATTATTTAGAGATGGGAAGATAGTTGCCCAACTAGTGAACTAGAAGAGTTGAGAACGATTCCCTTTGAGATTAAAAAAAATGAGAAAGGAGAGCAAAGGCTGCTGTGTTTGTTTTGTTTTGCCTTAGCACCATTTGACACTTTATGCATCCATACAACTTCTCAAAAAAAATAAGAAACAATAGTAATTTAAATAATATTGCAATTTGCATGATATAGCAAAGTTTTGGGGGTTAATTTTTCATGCTATCTTTGCTCTTCACTGATGTAAATGATCTATGGCAGTCTTCAGAGACATTTATACCATTGAGAAAGGCTTTGGAAAGATATACATATAAATGTAATTATATTTGGGGTATGTACAAATAGGAATTTGCTGGACATGCAATGATTTCCTCAGAATCATGGAATTTCAGGACAGGAAGTGACCTTAAAGATCACCTTATCTTATTCCTTCTTTTAACTGATAAACTATATGAACCCTGGCTTAAGTAATATGGTTAAATGAAGCATACTCTTTAACTTACTTCATTCAATTGTTTTAGAACAAGTATGTTTTGTTAAATAAATATTTAAATAACAATAGTTTTGAGGCAAAATATACATTAAAATATGGATTGAAATCTGTGTTTATGGTACTGAAAGTAGACAAAGCATGTTTTCATTACCTAATGTTCCCAATGTTGCCTTTTGCAATTACTTCGTTTTTAAAATTATATTTTAATGTTTATTGATTATTTTGAAAGAGAGCGAGAGGGAGAGAAAGGAGCACAACAGGGCAAGAGGCAGAGAGAGAGAGAGAGAGAGAGAGAGAGAGAGAGAGAGAGAGAATTCCAAGCAGGCTCCACGCTTTCAGCCCATGATCATGAGATCATGACCTGAGCCAAAATCAGGAGTCATTTGTTTCACCAGTTGAGCCACCCAGGTGCTCCCTAAAATAATTTCTATGCTTGAATTCAAATGATTAAACAAGGGAAAAAGTTTCAGGTTATTTTAAAGCACTATTCAGGGGAAAAACCTTGGGAATGGGCTGTCTTAATTCTCAATAAATGAAAAGTGTTTATTGTTTACTTATTTTTGAGAGAGAGAAAGAAAGAGAGAGTGAGTCAGGGAAAGGCAGAGAGACAGAGGAAGACAGCATCTGAAGCAGGCTCCAGGCTTTAAGCCATCAGCATAGAGCCTGACGTGGTGTTCAAACCCAGGAACCATGAGATCATGACCTGAGCCGAAGTTGGACGTTTAACCGACTAAGACACCTAGGCACCCCACTAATAATCCATTATAGATTTACATCAATATGTGGCTGGTGGTATTCAAATGAGTGATAAACTGAGTTACTAAATCGTAACACTGCATCTAGTCTACCAATGTTTGCCCATGAACAGTCTCTCAACACTTTCCATTTGGAAGGCATAAAATATTTAAATGGTTTTTTAATTTAGTTAAAAAATGGATGCCATAACACCTGTAATGATGTGAACCTGTGGAAACATGCCTGTCAATGGTTTGTGGGTTGCTGAATCACATTCCTGTACTATGATCTAGGACAGTGTGTGTGTGTTTAACACAATTAAAATTATACTCTTCTTTTTCTCAATTATATCATAAGCATTTCCCAATCATAAATATTTTTTAACAATGTGTTTCTTTCTATAAAATATTTTAATGTATGAATATTTCTGGCCTGTTTCCTTCTTAGGAGTTGTTGGATTACAGGGAGCAGAAGCAAACTGAAGCTAGGTTGGGAAGGAGATTTTTGTCAGGGAAAAATGGAAATCTTGTGGGGCACTAATCAGAACACTCCCTCTGTGTACAGACCAAGATCCTTCACAAGGCCCTTAATAACCTGTACCTTCCTTACAGACTTGCCTTGTATGCAATTTGGGCTGCCAGAGAGCCCATGCTCCTCTCAGCTCTATGCTAATTTTACCACGACTGACCTTACTAGTTACATTCTGTGTGTGTGTGTGTGTGTGTGTGTGTGAGAGAGAGAGAGAGAGAGAGAGAGAGAGAGAGAGAGAGAGAGAGAAGAAGAAGAAGAAGAAGAAGAAGAAGAAGAAGAAGGAGGAGGAGGAGGAGAAGGAGAAGGAGAAAGCGAAGGAGGAGAAGGAGAAGGAGAAGGAGAAGGAGAAGGAGAAGGAGAAGGAGAGAGTAAGAGGAAAGAGAGAATAAATCTGCTTGGAGGTTGAGAACTATGAATTCAATTCAACACTCCTGGTTGAATTCTCTGTGAAGGCCAGTGGGCATGTGGATCTAGATAATGGAGCTCACTTTCCACTGAGTTTGGTGTCTCAAAAGTAGTTTTTCTAAGAATGAGTTACGGGCAGGGCTGGCAAACTGACTGACTTAAATACTGCATAGCTCCAGACTCCCTCCCTCTTCCTGAATCATAACCTTTGAACAGCATCCACAGCATTGCACATATCTGTGCTTCTGTTTCAGCAGCTTCCTTTCTTTTCCCAGCAACCTATCATTTTCCAAGGTGAGATGCTGTTTGTCTACAGTGAGGGAAATGACATTTTGCAGTTTTTTTTCATATATGTCACTTCAGTGAACTGAGATAAAATGGAATATTTCAATTTTAGTGTTCATTTTTATATGCTCTTCAAAGATGTGTCTAAGCAAATGCTTTTGTTTTGTTTTGTTTTGTTGCAAAAACCTGGACATGGACAGAATTTGATGTCTCGTGGAATTAAAAGAAGGTCAGAGTAGTTGGAATGTTGTGAATAGGAAAGTGGGAAAGCAGATGAAGGTGTGCTCAAAGACAGAACCAGACCATACTGAAATTATAGGGAACGGCAAAGACTGGAGTCTGTTCAAACAGCTATGATAGGCGTTGATGGGCTTAACCAGACTATGACATGATAAGGCTTGTGATTTTAACATTTTACTTTCCTGGGTAGCAATGTTGAGTATGGAATGGATGGTAGAAAAGCAGAAACCACTCTACCTGTTTTCAGGCTCTTGAAATGGTCCAGTTGAGAATTGATGATGTTATCACTGGAGATGATGTTTCAAACAATGTTGCTTCTCAGTAGTCAGGTTTGAAACTGAAGTCTTAGCACAGAAAGTTCTGCTGCTGTGTTTTTCTCCCTTCTCTCAGGAATTTTGCTTTATGAAAACAGTGCCATCATGACCAATTTTAATTTACTGGCTTAATTGCTACCGACAGCTTGCAGAATACCAGTCTGTGACAAACTCATCATAATGTAGAAATAATCCTTTAGATTATTCTCCAGCATAGCAATTACCTAAATATTCCAATGCTTAGCTTGGTCCTCTGTTAATTAGGAAGAAGATTCCATTGCCTTATTTGAATATTAAATAGTTCCTTGCTCTCGGGATTTTTGAATGTTAAGGTCTACTATACTCCAGTATAGTAGCCGCTAGCTATATGTATTATGTATGTAAAGCTAGTTGAAAAGTTGAATAACATTTAAAAATTAGTTTCTCTGTTGTACTAGCCACACTGCAAGTGCTCAAGAGACATGTCCAGCCATGACTAAGGAGTGGGTGGTACAGATAGAGAACATTCCCAGGACCCATAAAGTTTTATTAAACAGTAGTTATTGGGAGTCTTCATGTTTCCTTGTACACACAAACCTGCTGTGCTCTGATAAACTACAAGGATTGGTCTAGATCCTTGAAGGGTATTCTTTTGCAAGTTTGTGGTATATTCATGATAGTGGTAGTCTGTTTTCATGACAATGGCCCATTATCTTGTGAAAAAATATTAAGTCATGTAAACTTATGCCACCAGTTAAATAATTTAATAATACAATGACCAGTTTTCAGTTAGATCTTTGAAAGCAAAGAAAGCCCTAGAATCAACAATAATAATTAAAACAATAAACACTTATTGCCAGATACTGTTTTTACTACTTTACATGTATTAACTATTTAAATCCCAAACCAACTCTCCCTATAAATCTATAAGAATTCTTTTTGTTTTTTTCTTCCAATGAGAAAGTCTAGGCACAGATATTCTCCCTTTAAAAGGTTTTTACTTGCTTAACCTTGCTAATCCTCAGTATTTTTTTCTATCAAATTAGTATAATATTACTAATCTTACACAGCATACATATCTGTCAGCTTTTTCTTTTTCTTTCTCTTTCTTTTTTCTTAGGCCAAATCACAGCAACAAAGAATTCCCATCTGGGAATCCATGACTTACAGTAGAAGTTCATGTCTTGTTCTCTTTACATGTTGACTCTCATTTTCTTCTCATTCTGGAGTCTAGGTGAAAGGAGGTGCTCCTCTCTGGGACAACATTTTCACAGCAGAGAGGAAGGGAGAGAGAGCTGGCAGAAACATACAGTGGTTCCCAAAGCTTCTACTTCAAACTGGCACACTATCAAACTGTTCACATGTTACTGGCTCGGGCAAGTCATATGGCCAACCTTGATGTCAGTGGGACAGGAAAGTGTATCTCCTCTTGCAAGAAGATACCTTAAGTCAGTTGGAGATAGACTGGGATGTATAATCCTTTTATGGGGAGGAAGGGGGCTATGCTTGGGACCAACGTTACAATCTACCACAACATGGACTAAATATAATAATATAGAAAGACTTAACTCCATGCTTGGCATCTAGTTCGCCACAGTTATAGATATGATTTCCTTTTTCCTTCCCCTTAATGCCTTTGTGTAAATCTTAGAGCTTTCAAAGTGCTGATTATAAAACATACCACTGATAATTATTCTTTCCTCTTGTTCCAGAGGAAGTTTAGTCATTCCCTTGCATTGTTAAACATATATTAAAAACATTTGGACTTATATAAGGAAGATTTAGAAAAAATCAGATTTCGGATTGTTTTTGTGGTTATTTTCACTGATTTATGTTGTTAAGAAGTTTATCTTATAGAAAGCTGTATTCTAAGCAAATGGTGACTGAGTTCTTTGGTTAGGTATCCATGTGAAGGGGAGAAATTACCTAGTTATCTAGGAAATAAGACTATCTTTATTTTTTTCTCTTACCAAAGAAAGAGAGAAAGAGAGAGAGAGAGAGAGAGAGAGAGAGAGAGAGAGAGAGAGGAATGAAGGAAGGAAAGGAAGAAGGAAGGAAAGAAAAAAAGGAAGAAAACTAAGATTAGTTAGATATCTAAGGATACCATATTATGGAATGGATTTGGAATTATAAAATAAATAATAAACCTGAGGAGAAAGAAAACTATTTGGATGAGTTTCATGTCCTATAAAAAGGTTTGTTTAAAAACATTCGCTATTATGGTTGCTTTAAATGAGGATTTGTTGCAGGGGCTTCAAAGAATGGCTTCATATCTGGGGATGCTAGTTTTTATTTTGCATATTTAATAATAATGTGGTTTATATCAATATAAAAATCATGTGATTCTCAAAGTCAATAGTTAATTTCATCTTTCTTATTTATAATTTCAGGAAAAAAGCATACATCAAAGTTAATGTATGCACAAGGTTTTAGGTCTAAAATACATGCATAACACTTAGTATGAAAAGATTATTTTCTGCCACTAGCTGTAGCAAAAGAGTTCAATGGAAGAAACAGAACTGTCTGAAAAGTAAGCAAAATATTCATTCACCCTAAGTAATATGTGTTTTGTTAGATAAATTCAGATGTTTATTTTTGAGACTATTTAACTATATTTATGCTGTAAGAGAGATTATATGAGGACCAGCAAGGTAGTAATCTGCTAGCCCATAGGTACTTACTTCTTCGTTCTTCATTTTCACATGTTTGTCTAATATCAGGATGATTTTTACTTCTAAAATTATTGATGACTATTATTACTACTGTCAGTAAATGGGCTGCAGGTATTTCCTTGGTTAAAAAATATACCATGGCAGGTTCCTGTAGTGTCAATGCTCTTTAAGGGATGAAGATATGTGATTCTATGTTGCTTTCTGCCAACATAACCTTTTGTGTACAGAGTTCTGTTGTGTCCAGTTACAAGTACATTCAAAAATAAAAAAAAAGCTCTGTTTATAGGAGTATCTTTTGGCTTAGGAATTTTTAGCATCAGAAAAAAATAAAATTTCCGTTGTTTTCCTTTGATGAAGACTATTTTGAGCACGAGAAATAGCTGTAGCCCAAAATAGAAAGAAATAGTAAATACAAAAGACTTATTTCCACCAAAAAAAAAAAGGTTAAAATAATTATGAGAACTGCTTTATTGCTAGCAAGGAGAGTACCGTTATAAGCAGGAAGCAAAGATATTCCTTGAGTTTTTACCTCTGAACAAAGTTTAAAATGGCTTGAGGATTACTGCCTCATCAACTTTAAGCATTAAGTAAGCAGGAAACACTTGCCATGAATGTAGATTTGATGATTGTTGTTTTAAAGAACCATTCTTGGGGTGCCTGTGTGGCTCAGTCGGTTAAGTGTTCCACTTCAGCTCAGGTCATGATCTCACTGCTTGTGAGTTCGAGCCCCATGTTGGGCTGTGTGCTGACAGCTCAGAGACTGGAGACTGCTTTGCATTCTGTGTTTCCCTCTCTCTCTCTCTCTCTCTCTGCTCCTCCCCTGCTCATGCTCACTCTCAAAATAAACATTAAAAAAATTAAAGAACCATTCTTAGTTGCAATGAAATGGGAAATTATAATGTACAAATTAATTTTCATGGTTTTAAATATATGACAGATCTTTCCCTTGGGATTTTACTGCTAAATTGAATATTCTATATTTTAGTTAAGTTACTGAGTAGGAACATAGGCAAAAATAAAATAGATGTAAAGTAAAAAATAGCTAAATACTTTTTTAATTAGATTATTTGTGTTGAAGAAAATACTTCCTCAAAATTCTAGTTCTTACCCTCATTCATTAAAAATAATAGGGAATAATAAGTGAGATAATTCTATTACCACTGGGTGTTTGGAGGATTACACATAATAATCCAGAACTCACTACATGTTGGCAATAATTTATTAGTAGTAGAAGAGTTTTGCTTTGTCATTAATCATTGTGTTATCTTGGATCAGTCATTTTATCTTTTAGGCCCTTATTTTCTTCATCCAGAAAATATAAGGAAGATTTGAGGTAGATAATCTCTTATGTTTCTTTAAGCTATAATAATCAAATAATTCTATTTTATGGTGTACCAGAGGTGGGTGACTTCCAGAGTCTTGGGCTTGGTTTAAATGGCATAGTCCTTATTATGTAAATATACTGGCTATTCCTTGTATAGATACTATTTAAGTATATCTTTTTCTTCCCTAGAAATGTAATTGGCTGCTATTAATTAATTTTCATAAAGAGCTTTGAAGATGAAAATGTCATATAAGTGGTGATTCATCAAGCACGAGGAGTGCAAGTTCAACACTACTGTAACATACCACTCGACTTTGAAGATAAGATTAAATTACGATGAGTTTTAATGAGACCAAAGAAAAGCACAAATTTCTTTTATGAAGGAAAACACTACATAAAATTACATATGTGTAATACATTTGGAACATCTTATTACATACTTTTGCAATGACAAATGCTATATATGATTTTTAATTCAAAAATGTCTGAAATGAGTACTAAGAATAGCTATCACTGGAATACAGGGAACATCGCCTTTGGAAATTTCATGTATATATAATTGTTTACTATTTATGATGTGCATGTTGGAGATTATGACTAAAACCTTTTGGCTAACCAAGGAAGTCAAATTCTGCATATAGTTCCGTTGCAAAAAATAATTGGATTTCTAGTGTCTCTAAATCTGTGAAACAATGGACCATGAAAAGATATAGTGAGCTCACGTTATGTGACATAAAAGGTTAAGTTATTTAACCACGCACTAAATTTTGATTCTATAATTCATTAATTAAGCATACATTATAAATGTGCTTTTACTTTAGTATTTTACTGATCTATATATTACCTATTGCTAGAAACTTATTCCTTAAACATACTTCTAATAGAAAGTATACTTTTAATATGAAACATTACTTATATAATTTGTAAACCCAAGGTTACTTCCTAGGAAGGAGAGAGAAGCAAAGGAAAATAATATTTATAACCATAAGCTATGTAGATCTAGTATAGTCTCATATATAGGTAGGGATAGATAACATAATATAAATATTCTGTAATATTTGTTCACCTCTGTCCTAAGAATACCAGATAGTAATTTCAGAGTGCCAAGATATAAATATGCTTATATAAAAATAGAATGCAGATTTTATCTAAATTATATCATATATTCACACTTACAAAACCAATGGCTATTTAATAACCTGTTCATGTCCATAATATTCCATTTTGGTTCATAAAGAAAAAGTAATTTAATTTCACATTATAGCTGATGTAGATTTTCTGATATAAATTTTGCAGTAATTCTTATCATTTTTATAGCTTTATGTAGAAAACTATTCATCAGCTAGCCCAAGTGTTTCCTAATCCTAAATGTTTAGAAGAAAATATTGGCAAAGAATTATCATCATCTTACAATAAAAACACACACAAAATGAGGCTATGATTTGTGTAAATATTTCACTATTTTGTATGGCCAAGCTTAATTTCTCGTAGCACATATTTTTCCTTCATAGTAATCCAGTGTTTGTGTATTTAACAAAGTAAAGCTGAGAGATTTTGAGTCTCATAAACTTCTTAGCAGAATCTCTTGGCATCATAATTTGCCTGTTGACTTTTAGTCTTAATTGGTTCATTTCTTTAAAGATGAAAAAACAGAAATGTTATAACTTGCTAATATTTTGCCTTCCATATTATTGCTCTTTCTTAAACATTAGAATATAGTGTTTAAGAATATTTGTTGTAAGCATGTCTCTGAAGAGATTTCCCCAAAGCAGTATTTAGTTTCAAGTTATGGTGGTGATTTTGATGGAAAAGAATAGATACGATAAGATGAATTTTTATAGGTCAGTCAACGGACTTTTCTGTAGCATCTATTTTCTCAAGGCCTCAGTGGGTCTGTGAAAAAAATAATGTCAAAAAGGGTACATATACTAGATGTAAAATATTAATTATTAATATATAATATGTTTCAAAGTTTTCACCATATAACGTGAGAGTTGGAATTTAATAAAAAGGATACTTTCTAAAACTTTTGGAGTGATTTTCTGAATATTTTGAAAAGACCCATTTCCATTAAATTATAATCTGAGTCTAGTCATACTATTCTTCAGAGTTGAGATGCATGAAGGAGCAAATGTATTTGGTGGGAGGCTGCTGCAATAACGAGTTAAAAAGTGAAAATTCTGTAAGCCAATTACTTGTGATAGGTGTAGCCTTAGTCATGGCTCAAATCTCGTTGAAACATCTTACCGAAACCTCTTCCTTTGATTTCAAGTACGAGATAGTAGTCCATTTTTTCAGACCCCTATCTCCAGGAGGGGCTCAATTTCTTCTCTTCACCTTGTTGCCAAAACTCTTGGAAAAAAGGTATAGTGAAGGAGAAAATAATTCCATGGGAAGAGAAAGAAAAAAAAAGAAATTAAATAGAAGAACACAGTGGTTTGACATATTTAGGAACTCACTATATTTTCATCTCTTTGTCTTTCTGTGTGTGTGTTTCTCTCTCTGTCTCTCTCTAGTCCATCTCTCTGTCAATCACACTTCAAAAGTTCATTTTTAAATTCTGCTTCCACTGGAATCATTCTGCCTCCTGTTGATAGACAGTGTTCCAAGGCTTGTTGTAGTTACCACTTTTCACACAGCTGTACACAGGAAAAAAAAAAAGACAAGATGTATTGTAATCAAACTTAGTTGCGTTGACTATTATGGATTCTTCTGTTTGATCCTGACTAGCCTCACCAACTATCTCTCTCTTCTACCATCTCATTTCTAAAAACGTTTATAAAATAAGACATTTTAAGTTTACACATGGAATTGCAGTAATTTTGAAGCATTTAAATAAATAATCTAGACCTTTACACTCCAGCCATTATTTTAAATCTAAAGTTATTTTGCTAACATCTGTGAAATATTGAAACAGATGACATCAATGTGTCCCTGATGTTCATTAGTGCAAATTTTCTCAGATAATGAATGTCATTTAAATTGTATAGTGGATGTTTTCCCAAGAAGGATTCAAAGTTCAATATTCTAAGTAGTCATGAAGGAAGGCGTTTTCATTGAATTGTTGGATATATTGGAATAAAAACAGGTAATATTATTAGGAAACAATTAAATGCTAATGCTGTTATATAAATTCCTTAGCTGATCAAATATTTCCTTTACTTCTTAAAATAAATATATTATCAGCAGGGTTAAAAACTAGTGATTTATTAGTTTAATTTTACAGATTTTTATTGTAATCATTTTTGATACGATGAATTTTTTCTTTAAAGAAGGAGTAGCATCCTGTGAAAGTCCTCTTAAATCTAAATTTCTTAAATCTATCTGAGAAACCATCTCTTTTTGTTTTGTTCAAAATAAATATCAATGTTCATCTGAAGTTTGAAGTGTTGATTAAAAAATAAATAATGCTGCCAAATTTTTCTTTATGTACAATTCATTTTTCTTCCCTTTGCTTGTACCAAATACAAATAGAAATGTCAAGTATCTTTAGAAAAACCTATCATAGTTGCTGATTTTGATGGTTGCAGTTTTTCACTGCTTCTGTCAATGATTCAGAGAGATACAAATTTTAATTTCCCTTTAACATGGCCTGGATCACTTCTAACCAGAAAGGCCCAGGTCAAAATTTTACAGTTCTGATGTGCCGTAGAACAAGACTCACACCAATATGACAGATACTTTCCCCTGTTAAAGATGTATTATAACTTCTTGAAGTTGGTCCTCAGCTGGAAACATAGAAAGAAGAGTTCTTAATAACAAGATTATTTCCTACAATCTAATGAAGAAGCAGTTCAAACAAGGTTTTTGAAATAGATTTTCTGAGAAAAACTTATTTGATAAATGCCATGTTTATTATTTTTAAGTTTTAAAGTTTATTTGAAATATTTTATTTTTAAATGGACCCTATTTCAAAGTTACATGACATAATTAAAAACTATCTGAAATGGTTTAATTTTCTAATTAGTAAGTGAATCTTTTCAAAATATCAATTTAAATACTCTTTAAAAAGGACAATATTTGAAACCAACATTTTTTAATCTTGAAATTAACAAATTAATAAGATTCTTTATATATCTGGAGGTGTTCTTCAATTTTTTTTTGCCAATACGTCAAAGAATAAATAATTTCTTTACCAAGTATGTAGTGCTTTTGAGCTGCCAGTCAGAATACCCAGGCTTCGTAGGCTCTGGCAGCGGGACCTGGGGATAGAAGACAGCGGATCCTGTGAATTTTTCTCTCCCCATAGGTACATGTACCCACTTCATCAAATTCAGAAGATTCCCAGGAATAAAGCTCTCAGGAGAACCTAGAGGTTTCAGAATTAATTGTGAGCATTTTAGAATGTGTATTGTATAAAGCAGACATTGCAAATTTATACTAAAACATCAACAAAACTAAAACAAACCAAAATAGTTTGGGTCCCTGATATGTTTTTTTTTTTTTAATGAGCACTAAATCGTTTATTTTTATCTCTATGCAATCAAACCAGACTGGTTACTCAGGTATTAACAAGGTAAATCCTTGTGTGGCCATCAATGCAATGATTAAATTTTTATTACATTAGTTGTCCCTACTTAAGTATTTCTCAAATACTCAAGATTATTGATACTCTACATGTGTTTATCTAGGCATTAGGAGAAACAAATGTGTTTAGAGGCTATGATAGGTTGATTTACGTGCCTAAAAAATCTTATTTTATTATTGTGAAACTAAAGTCTGAAATAGAATTTCATTCAAATATTCCAAATTTTGAATACTGATATGGTTTATAGTTTGTGATTTCTTAGTAGTTAAATAGATGATGCTTGTTTTGAATTTAGTGCCACACATTGTTACTTGTATAGAATGTTCGGATTGTGATGAAATCTTGAGATGGGATAGTGTTGAAGTAAAGAAAACTCCTCCAAAAGAGTAGTTAAGAAAGATTTAGAATGTTATGAATTGTTTTCTGGCTTTGAAGTGTGCAACCTTTAATGCATGTGTTTGTCTTACATTGTCTTTCTGGGATATTATGCTTTGACTTAGTGGTTACTGCCAAATCCATCTCTCTCTTTTTTTTCTGAAATGATTTAGCTGTAATAAGAAACTTGTTTTTCTTTTCTCCCTTTTACAGTTTTTCTGCACAACTTTGCTTTATTCTTTAACCCCTCCTACACAAATCCGAATGAAGTATCACAACTTAGACTTCAAAGAAATTTTTAAAAAGTCCAGTTACTTGAAAGATGGGGTAATTCTCTTCTGTGCTATATATGATTTTGTTCTTTTAAATAAGATACTTTGGCAATTTAAATTTATTTCTAAAATGTGGGTGGAAAGTTGATTTAAAATACTTTAAAATGCATGGTGCATTAAATGTTAACCTTATTATACATTATCTTGACTGGGTTAAAAGCCCTAAATTAAACTTGGGTGTTAAGATCAAAGTTTGTTATAAAAATAAAGCACTAAAAGTTTGTAAACCTATTTTGAAAATCTAACAAGGTTTCTCAGTTTGTTATCAGGATATCATTTAAAAATTAGATAATTATTGTGTGTGGAAAAATATAAGCCAATATGGGTACATGGCTGGAAAGCACAATCTGAATACAGTTTATTCCCAATTGTGTGGCCCAGAATGAGGCATGCAGGAAGCCATATTGATGGCTCAACTTCTGGAGATTGATAATGGTTATGCCTGGTCTCAATCACTGCAAAAAAAACCCCTAATATTTTAAGGCTTTTCTTGTGTCAAGGAACCTCAGAGAACCTAAAGTTTGAAATTTATTTAGCATAAATTTTCTGAAAAATTGTAATTTTTCTATCATCCTTAAGATGATTGTTATTAATAGTTAAGGAAGAAAAGATAATGCTTGCTTTGACAATAAACCAATATGATAGTATAAATTTGATATTATGTAGTTTTCTTTTTTCTTCTTTTCTTTTTTTTTTTTTTTACAAAATTTAATAAGGAAGTTAACATGGATGGAAGATAAAGCTTTTCGCAAGTCATTTTACATTTACTACCCTAATTGATAAGGACATCTCTTTACTGGTTTGCAAGCCACCAATGATTTTCGAAATCAAAGCAAAGATATTATTTTGTAAACAATTCTTTGTAATTTAGTATTTAAATAGGAAATCTATAGACATGTTAACGACCACATTATTTAAAAACACTTAAAATTATATTTTGCTCACATGTTAACTATTGCTTTGTTTTTTTCTTTCGTGTTTAGCGAAGTGCCTTGCACTTGGTAAGAATTTGGTAAGTTTGTTTTAAGAAGAATATGATTACTTTGTTCAAGACAATAAGGCATGCGACAGTTAATTCCACTAATAAAATCTGAAAGAAATTTCATATATTCTATTAGTGGAGGCACTTTAATACAGTATACATTTAAAAAATCTTTAAATCACTAAAAAATCTCTAAAATAAACTAAGGAAAAACAGCCGGTCTGTAGGTGTGTTTACTCTAGGTTAAAGTTGTTTCTTTAGATATGTGTATGGGTGTGCATTGTTGTGTACATATGTATACACATTTAATATGTGGACATAAACATATATTGTGTATGTGTGTATACATAGAAAGTATAAACAGTCATGGAGTATATACATGCATGTGAGGTGAATCATATTTTCTGTTTCACATGCTGGTTCCATGAATGTTTTAGTTTCCTCACTTTTGATTGATCTCCAATTGGCAGTATCTCCAGGCACTTGAGATTTAAGTTTTTTCTGCCCCCATCGCCTCTTTGTCAAGTAGTTAATGGTCTGTAAACAAACACTTAAATGGGGAGCTCCTGATTTACAGGAAGCCATCTGTGAATTCTTTTCTGATGTGAATAATCACACCCTAATGTATCTGTTTTCCAAGTTATCTGGCTATTTTAAAAGAGAGCTGTCTTGTGGTATTGTTTTAGAATATGAAAACAAAGAGAATTGATCTCTCAGGTATTCCTGGTCTTTGAAAGTCTTGAACATTCTTCAAGATCTAAAACAACATTTGATGAAGTCAGAAACATACAATTAATAACAAAATGGAATCCTCATTTAGGACTGTACAGTTCAAGGCCAATGAGGAAAAAAAAGCTAGGAACTGCTAAATATGCAATAATATATAACAATTTTTATAATTTGTGATAATGTGTTAAATATATAGACAAATGAGTTATACTCCATATTTCTGAGTAAAATAAAACTAGTAGTATTAGTTAAGGAATTTATTTCTCTCCTATGCCTCCTTGTATTTGAGAAATAAGCTCATTCTTAAAAATATTGCGTGATTGAACCCTAAACATGTGTATTCTGTGTAATTTAAGGGGCTTATACAAGCCTTTATAAAGACCAACGGTTAGAGTCATTTTTGCTTAGAAATACCTCAAGTGGTTTCTATGGAAACCATGAAATTTAAGCAGAGATTTTTAAAAATTTGTCTTTATTTGAGTGAGTGAGAAAGAGAGCGAGAGAAAGAGAGAGAAAGAGGGAGATAGTACAACAGGGGAGAGGGGCAAAGGGAGAAAGAGAGAGAATCTTAAGCAGGCTCCATGCCCAGCATGGAGGATGAATGGGGCTTGATCCCATGACTGTGGGATCATGACCCAAGATGAAATCAAGAGTCAGATGCCCAACTAAGCTACTCAGTACCCCAAGCAAACAGATAATTTTAGATAGTATCTAATATTTGTATCTACTTTCTCTATAATAACAATAGCAACCTAAACTTTTCAGGGAAGTAATTTTTTTCCCAAAAGGCTGCATTTCAAAATCCATTGGAAGATACAGATAAAAATATGAGTTGAAATTACAATGTATGGGATTTATGAAGAAATGGTCTGCCATCTTATTACTTCACACACATATATATATATATATATGCATATATACATATATATATATAGACAGTTTTGTCCAGGTGTCTGATAAACTTGAAATCTGAAGCATATTCATTAAACAACTGTAGTGAAATTTGAAGGAAAAATGCAGAACTCTGTTAAAATGCTAAATTATTGGTCATTAGATAAAAATGTTACATAATTCTATATGGTATTCAGTTAGAGTTCATATTTTTGTCTGTATTTGCTAATGTTTTATTTTTTGATGTTGAGGGGCACTTGCTAATAGAATGTAGTTCTTTGCTACAGTAAAATCTTATTAACTAATATCAATTTCTCATTTCAAGAGAATAAAAGTGTGCCTATTTAGATATTTTGATACACAGAAGATCCATGTTGCCAAAAGGAGCTGTAGTGTAAGATTTTAGCTCAAGCTTCCACTGAAGACTTAATCAGATATTTTAAAATAAGATAATTTCTTATTTTCTAAAGACATTTGTTCTTTTATGTGTAGTTCCTGCAGCATTTCTGGAAAAATGAAAAGATCTCCAGTTTTAATTTTATGAAGTCTAACAATATTTTAAAATATGAAATTAGTCAAAGCACACTGAAACTAGTGTTTTGGAATTTAATTTATAATTGTAAGCAAATACTTTTATGAAACATCCAACCGTCCTTCTTAAAATTCATAAACATACTTTAAGTAGGGGACCAAAGATATATCTAATGCTATAGCATAATTTTAGCCCTGTGTGTTTTTTCCATCCTTTTTTGTGTGTAATCATAAATTTTATAAGCAAGTGTTTTCATTTCAAAGATAATATCAGAAACTTGTTCTCATATTTGTGTAATATGAAGGATGTCTACAAGGACCTGAAAAATAGTATTTGGGGATATTATTCACTATAGTCCCAAAACAAAAATTAAGATGGGGGGGATGGTCAAAACAATAAATTATTCTTTCATTCATTCTTGTTATCACCATTTTTTTCAAATCCCTCAATTAAGGATACTGCCCTCACCCCCCTCCCCTCAAACAATGTCTTTTAACTAAAATACAGGAAATAGCAGGTAAACAAATTAGGTCAACAATTTGATTTGGTTCTAGAATTACAAATGTAACTTAAAAATTGTTGTGTAGTAGGATTATAAATATGTCATGAACCAACAGCTGTCAATTTTAGAACACGGCTCAATATTCCAACCTTACAATTCTCAGTAATGACATATGTAATGTTTTATTTTCCTCATTTCAGTGCCTGATAAATTTAATGTTTTCAAGAGTGAATATTTGAACATTTATTTAAGGGATACTATACATACTGTGCTGTATAGTTGTATTCTGTATGCATCCTCTGTAAAGAATAGAATGGTCATCTAGTATTAGTGTAGCTGGTTTTACTTCCTAAGTCTATCAAGTTTCAAAAAAAAAAGTTAATACGTTGCATACGGTGTAAGGTACTGTTTCTAGGACTCAAAGTTTCAGAAACAATGACAAGGAGAGTATTGCTACAGAACTCAGTGCTTCGACTAAAGCCCAGAGGTTTTAATGATAATAACGTCAATCCATACATTTTACGGCTTAAAACTGAACCTGTGTTTTGTATTTAACATCCTGGAAGTTACAATACCTTCCCGTTTAACAGTTGCTGTAGATTAGTTCAGTAAATTAAAATTTCTTTTTGATGTTCCATAAACACCTTCTTTTCATTTTTTTTGTGAAGGTAGCAACACTCCTGGGGCATGAACTTAATGTCTCCTGACTTTATTTTCTGGGGAGTTTTATCATGATGAACAGGTATTTACAGGGCAGTGCGCCAGCATAGGTCCCTGAATATGTGTGACTCTTCTTTCATTTAGCATATGCATACTTTACTTTAGGAGTCCTAAAGTTCCTAGATTCAGTTAAATTTCAATGTCGTCATCTTCATGTATTGATTTTTTCTAAAGAAAGTAAATTTTTTCAAATTTGGTATCATTTCTCACATTCAAAAAGCACAAGGAGAAAAGTATCAATTTCATGAAAACTGTGTTATTTCTTAGAATCATGCATTCGTAGATTAGTGGATGCTTTGATATATATGTTAGCAGTGCTTTGACTTGTTTAAATATGCAGTTACTTAGGAATATGAATTTTTATTGCTAACAATAAAAATTGGCTATGCAATATAATATTTGTTTCTGATCCAATATACAAAATGAAAGCTTTGCTTATTTACTTGATTAAAATGCAAAAGTGCAAGTGCATTCAGGCTTGTGTTGTATAGAACAGAACTTATTTTATCAGTCACTTCCATAACCTTTAAAGAGCCTTAAATTGTACATATGAAAAACACATTCATATCAGGTTCCCCTTGGGGATTTTTTCTTTGGTTTAAGAAAATTTTATTAAAAACCGGCATTGCAAATAACATTTTTCATAACTATATGTAGACCTGTTAAAATTTTTATTAAAACTGGAGTTCGGCCTGTTCTTTTTCATCATTCTATCAGATATTAAACTCCTGCAGCAGCTGTAGGAAATAGAGAAAGGGATTTTCAAAGGGATTTGAGTCTCCCTGTCTCTGTGCCTTTAGTGATCATATTATCATAACTATCACACATAACAAAGCTCTAAATCTGTAATTCAGATAAAGTAGTCAGGACTCTGAAATACAAAAATCCAAACATATGCCGTAACATTTTTTTCTGCATTGCTGGCTCCTTTAACATGGATTTTGTAAACTTGGAGAGGCATTCAAGAGATTTTGTGTACAGACACAAGCTAAACAGCATTGTTAGCGGTCTGTTTGACAGAGATTTAATTAGAGGTATTTTCGTACATCCAAGCAGTTCCATTAAGAGACCATGCCTGCATGCGCTAACAAATTATGGTCAAACCTCTGAAGGTTAATAAAAACGAAACCGGAAGCGTGTTTGGAAGCCAGGTCTACACGAATCTATGTCTAACGCTTCAACAGGGTCTGAGCTCTCTCTCAAGAGAGCAACATTCCTTAAACGCAGTGTTAAAAATGGTAAGTGTGACCACATAATTCTTTTATGAATTAAGTCAGAAATGAGGGTGATACACTTGTGAATGGGCCGACAGAGGAACGGGAATTATACAAAAGAGAATTACACATGCTTTTTTCTTCACTTTTATAGGACAAATTTATAACTTCATGTCTACATGAAGAGATTTGCACTGTGAAAAGTTAGTAAAACTCTCATCAGAATTTCCAACCAGTTTGTAAATGAGCAGCCGTATGTATATATTTATTGTAACAGTGCCTTCTGCTGGTCACACCTTATTTATGATGTAAGTGAATGTATTGAATAGTAATGAAACTTGCATTTATCCTAAATTATTCTTGGGGGTATTTATTGCCTTGGTTAAAGTATTTCTGTGAATTGCAGTTTATATGCCTACAAAATATAATGTACTAGAGATTAATACATTTTATTTCTGTTATACTTTAGTAATAATTGGGCCTTTTAAAAAGTTTCTCCTAGAAAGAAAAGTATTTCCTGAACAATACAACTTGAAATGTGGAATATTCCCATCCCGTTTATTCTTATTGTCTTTCGAATTTTGAAATTGATCTTGTACTTACTGGCTTTTTTCTTTTTAGCTTTTTAGCCATCCCATCTCTAATAATTAAAACTAGTAGAAGCCTTATTAATATCTAGAAAATTTGTGAATCATGATGTTTATTTGTAAAGTGAGAAATACAGCATAATTTTAACTACATTTTAACTGACTTGAAGTATTTAACAATATTTAATGAAAATTTTTAAGGTTCTCCTAAGTATGAAGGCATAAGAAAAAATGGTTGGTTTTAAATTTGCTTTGAAAAAGATCAAAGAATCATAAAGAAGCATGTAAAACAATGAAGAGAAATTACATTTTTCAGAAAAATATAGCTAGAGTTACATTGTTTTCAATTCATTGTTAGTATGCAATAAAGATGCCAATAAAAGCTATTTATGAACACCTATTGTTTCAGTTTTAATTTTTAATAATATTTAACAAAAAATGTACACAAATGATTATAGAATAATCATTTTTCTAACAAAAAGAAATGCTTCCATTTTTATACAGGTATAATTTACACTGAATAGGATATCTTGCTGAAATTACATTTTAAAGAAATTTTGAATACGGGATTTTTGACTATCTGTAATCAAATTAAAATCTATATTGTGGGGAAAATATTTCACTTTGATTTTTTAAGTTTTTAAATCTTGCTTTTATTGCCTGAAGCAACATTTTTAAGATGCCTTATTACCCATAAATTAAAATTCTGAGCATATGATAAAAATTCATTTTATTTTATTAGAAAGAATTACTTCAATAGGGAGAATTCTGCTTAGGTTCAAAATAATGTAAATTACTAGGAATCGCCATCCTTCTCTGTATCACAAGCATTGCATGTGAGTGCTAACTCAGTTCAATGGGAGGGACTTTTTGAGGGATGTATCTCAACAGGGGTGAATTGTTAGGATGCTCCATTTAGAATTTAGAATAACTCACAGGAACATAACAACATGTAATGGAGAAAGCACCATATTTTTATTTCCCCCAAAATGATTTACTTCAAGTAATGATCTTTTCTAGAAATGAGTTGCTATCTTTATAATTATTTCTTGACATGCATGGGAAAAAAGCAAGGATTAGGAAGACAAAGTATAATATTGTTTAGTAATAGGGTCTTCGTGAGATTTCAATCAAAGCTGATTTTTTTTTTAAGGGGGGAGGAATGCCCTGCTAGCTCTTTCGGTGGAGCAGGCAATTCTTAAGTGGGGGAGAGAGTTAGAAAAAGAGTTGTTCAAGGCGAGAGGGCTCTGTGTCAGGTTCTTAGGCCAACACCTCCCTCCTTTCATGTGTGAAGCAATGCCTCATTTGCTTTCTAATGATGGCATTCGTTTATTTCCCATATGGCAGCCACAAAAGAGTAGAGGTGTCCCTTGTAAAATTTTGTTTTTTTGGAATGAAATACAGTATGTATATCTTCACAAACACATGTTTAGTTGCTATTTATTCATGGATGACTATTTCCATATTATATGTGCACATTTACACTTGCATAGATGCACCCATGAATAATGAACTGTGGAAATGTGTGCACAAGGACATGGAAAGAGACAATACATGACAGTGGGCAGTTAATGCACTTTCATTTCCATGAGTTAGGGATAATTGCATAATTCATGAATGGCAGAGAAAAGTCACAAGTGTGAATTGCATATGGGCAACTTAATATATGTTTAATGGTGTCCCTACCATGCTAGTTAAAGGATGCATTTAAAGTTACATCAAGCGTAGTTTGGAATTAAAGCATTTTAAGTGGCATATTGATAGGAATAAAAAAAATTTACTCAACCTAATGTAATTCTTTCCTAATAAGGATAGAATATTTATAATCAGTGTATTCTGGTTTTGCTTAATTTGCCAGCACACTGGGTTTTCATATCTTTGTGCTAACTATGATTTATTCATATTTTATTTTATGCAAGGCATTAATATAAACAAAATTGTGATCTCTCCTTTTTTTTTTTTGAAATTACTTCGTGCGATCACTTAAGCTATTAAAGTCACTGAAGACATTTGATTATATTTACACCATGCTTAATATAGACATTGTAATGATGGTGCGTCTTAAAAAGAGAACAGTGGTCTTTAGCTAGAACTTCAGGCATTTCACTATTTTTTTGGAAACACATAACAAAATGCAATTCCATATGCTTTTGTTTCTCTTGGTTGCTAGAATAATCCAGAGTATTCAGTAATTAAATATTCATTGAGAAATACTTACTAGTATTATTTAGATAGTACAGACAAATGAAATAGTTAAGATGCTTCCATGAGAAGAGCAATGGATTAGCAATTTCAAAAGATTTTTAATAGAAACTGCTATCTGTCCACTAATAAGACGGTGCTGCTGTGGGGAACTTGTATATTTACACGTTTCTACACAGTGTATGTGAGCAGTAAATCCATATGTCAGTGGACAAACAAAATTATCCCTGAGAGTTATAAATTTTCATTGTCACTCTGAGAAGTTGAATTTAACCTTATGCTTTATAATTAAACTCTAATATGCAAGGAGATTTGAATACCCTGCTCCGGGTCCATTATATCCTTTTCTGGACAACTTCCTAAACACTAATTTGTCATTGTTCACATCAGTGCTCTGTGATCCTGCTGCACCCTGTGTGTCACTGTGAAGCAGAAACACTGAACCTGGAGTCTCTCACACAAAAGCATTCAGTATTTAGATAGCAACCACTGGATGATGGTTTCCTAAGATTCAGGCTACTTAATGAAATAATATATTTCCTCATGTAGAAAAAAGAAAGCACTTGATATTCAATTCCATATTAATTTACCTACATCATTTAAAAATGTACTAATATGAAGCATTACCGGAAGAATACTATTTTTAGTATAATGAACATAGTGCGCTGTCATTCATGAAACACGGCACAGAGTTTCTGTCTCCATCATTAAAATGCCTACAATTTGTCAACATTGTAAAGCATACTTTTCCTCTTCTATTAACTGGAACAGCCTAATTGCACATTTTCAGAGTAGTTGTTGGAGATCCCATAGGCAGTATTATTATAATTGTTCTTGGGCATCAGACAGGTATTTAGCAGTGTGGTTCAGGTTGTCTAGGACAACAGAAATGTTGCTAGGCTGCATCTCCAAGCCACGGGGATGAAATCAGTTGTGACAAAGCAGTGAAGATTAAATTTGTAACAGATACAACACCTTTGAAGTACTAGCTTATGATTTCACAGTGGCATTACAAGTCTTACTGCAGTATTTAAGCAGTTAGAAAGAATGCTGGTTCTTAGCAGTTGAATTTTGTAAAATAGGATTTTATTGTCTTTAAGGAGCCATGGCAGCCGCTGTATTATCCTAGTACAACATTTGTATAGCCGTGTATTAGAGTTGGTGAGTATTTTTTCACGCTCCTCTGTTTCCAGGTAAATTCTTTGATCTATACGGCCCTACGTTACATAAATATAGAAACACATATGTATCTCTTAAGTACTAGCGTGTAGAATACCCAAAATTTAACTATATATACATATACAATGTATTTAAAAATTAATAGTGTTTTATAGAAGATGGAAGAGACTTTACTTTATTTCTCCCAAATATTTTAACCGTGAGATATCGAAGTATTTCAGACCTCACAGAAGAGTATGTATAAAGTAACTTAAAATACATAATACCACAAAAGTGAACTATTCCCTTAATAATCTTGAAAGTACAGCATTACCAATACATGAAGCAATTATGCTTTGTTACTAAATCTGATCACATCGAAATTTCCTGTCTTATCATATGTCAGAAAGAGTCTGGGTCCTAAAAATAATGTCTAGAAATTCTGAGGTATGCAATAAACCACTTCTTGATGGAGGAATGTGATCTCCACAGATGTTTTTATTAGGGAAGCATCTAAAGTTCAGGCATACAAATTTGAATACCAAAATTTTATGTAAGTTACTTAATATTAAACTCGTGTAATGCCACTTTGTTTTAATGACTCCATAGACTTTAATGGGTTAACTTTGTATGAGGGTCAGGTTTTATATGTTTATATTTTCTTAGCCTTGGTCAGGAGAAGTGGTTTTGCTTGCCCTTGTGTGGTGCCGGAGTGGTAGGGTTTCACTCCGTTTGAAAACCTAGCACATCCCAAGAGGTTACCTTGGTGTAGATTTCTTTCTTTCTGTATTAAATCGCTCATTGTCGCAAAGTGACTGGTGCTGCTGGGCTTTGAAAGGAACTTCTAAGAGGTTAAAAAAAGCTTCTGTATGAAAGGATTTTTTACTTCTGCAGACAGAATACAGTTTGCAGCTGTTTGACTTGCGACAGTGATATGGATCTGATTGTATACAGTATAGCAGGAGCCATGGATGCAGCTGGAATAGAGGTTATAAATTTTAAAAGCGATGCAGATTTTTGCCATTAATTGGCTGCTAATAAAAGCAAACTCAATGGCTTCTAACTGTGGGAGCCTGTGGCTCTGTATCTGATATCAGGAATTCATACACATTACACAGTTTTAGTGATTCAGACCACGACTAATTGAAATATGAGGCATACTGATCAAATTTAGCATTACCAGCATGCACTACGGTTTGGGACTGTATGGCGACAAGGTAGCATTTATTACTTATTCTCCATAACACTGCTTGATTGAAATATCTAGCTATGTTGTCAGCAGAGGCCCAGCTGGGCTTTAGTACAGCTAATTAAGTCATTAAAAGAGAGGTCAAGCAATCTAATTCTTGCATACTAAAGTACAAAAAAGTCTTTTATTATATTTTTTAATAAGTTAAGATTTGAATTTTTAAAGAAATTTCTTTTTAATAATAAATGCATTTGCTGGTTTATTTATTAAAGTCTTAATTTAAATATATAGAGGTAAGAAATTATGAACTTGTCAATACACAATTTCCAAAGCAGTTTATATGGCTATGCTCCTTATTTAAGTACATCGTATATGTGATTTTTTTAAAGTTGTTCAATAAATTAAATATTGATTTAAGGGGCATAGCTTCTGGTACTTTTCAACTTATTATTTCTGTACGGCGGTCTTTTAGGAAAGATTTTCAGATGATATACTTTATTAAGTACATTATGCATCCCATAAATCAAAGCAAAATATACTGTGACATTCTTTGTTTTGAGGGCTTTTGGGGTAAAGGTATGAGGTTCTAACTGTTCATTCCTTTGTAATTTATCAAGTTCCTCTAGAAACCCCTTTCTGAATTTGAGAGAGCATATGAGCATATGAGCAGATGAGCCAGTGGGAATGGAAACATTAATTTGAATGAACATGTATTGCATTGCTCAATTTCTTTTAAGTTGTGAGAATTACTGACATAATATCCAGAACATTGTTTATTTCAAAGTGTATGAATGGTATAATGGTAGTCTAATATTTTAAAGGATGACCATTTTGCATTCCTTTATTGTTTTAGTATGTATGAACTGTCCAATTTATATTTCCTCATGATATGCTCCTAAGGTAAACACTGAACATAGCAGGTGTTCCAGAAATAATTACCCAACAAATAAGTGAATATGTTGGATATACTGTGTCAATTTCCTTAATAGTTTGGAGACCAATTTCTAACTTTTGTGTCTTTTATCTCTTTCACATTAATTCTCAATTAGTCATAGTTTCCAAAGCTAGAATAGAAGTTGGAGCATGAAGCTCAAATTTGTTCATTTTAATACTATATATGAATGGATCTTGGAAAATGTTTGGGGGAAGAAAACTATTTAAATTGCTTGTTGATTTAAATTAACAATGAAATTAATTTCTCTTGTCATTCTGGATCTACATCACTAATGAGTGGTAGAATCGGTTTCTCAGAGTATTGTATTATCAAGAAAATTCAAAAATCAAGTGAGTAGTAAGAGGAGAATGATTGGAGAAGCTTTAGAAAGTATGAGCAAAATGATACAAAATAGTTCAAATTACAAGTGCTGTCTTAGTTAGAAAATATCAAATGAGGTCTGCTTTAGAAAAGCCCTGGAAAAGAACTATCGGGAGCTGTAAGTCTTCTTCTAGTTTTCCTATCTGTAGAGGATCTGCTTCCAGCATGAGATTGACATAGGACAACTGTTACCAAGTTCTACACTTTTATTAGAGCAGAGCACACAGCTCTCAATAAGCTACTGCTATTTTGGCAGGAACTGTACTTTTCTAAGTCAAATCTGCACGGACCTCAAGTAGTTTTATGATAATGGATTCCTAGAGATGGAGAAACCTTGCACTAGGTAAATATAGCTTGTTGTTCTGTAGCTGTTGTTGCTTCAAAGCTTTTGGAAGCAAAACTGGTATATACTAAATGGTACATTTTTTTTTGTGAGGTCCAAGATGTAGCTCTCCTTGCTGGTGTATTTAATTCTGTTGGGGATACACTGTCAGTCAGACCCTCCGGAGAACCTGAAGCAACATAACTGAGAGTGGACGCTAGCACACCTGTTATGGGATGCAGGCTGTTCAAAGTCCATATTCACAAGTGAAGTCACAGAAACAGTCCTTCCTGGTGATCACTGTCGAAGTTCTGTTAAAAACAGATTCTTACGGTGACCTCATTAAAAACTATTTTGTGTCCTTTTATTACTGCCTATTCAGGCCATATCGCAGCACTTATTTTTTTCTAGAGAAGAATAAAATTATGCCCTACTCAGAATCATACTAACAAACACAGGAGTAGTTTATTGTGGTCCAGACCAATGTCAGAAATTTCTTCTTTGTGCCAAAAATAATAATTCTGTGGTCTTTTGTAAAAGTAAGTTTTTTTCATTTTTTCATTAGACGCATGATAATTAGACCAAAGAATGATCATATTCTTTGCAGGATAACTCTCACTGTGCTCAGTTAAAAAGGAGTCCCTGCAATCAGAGTGACAAATTCTTTGTGAGCCCTTCCACAATGACTCTCTCTTTGGTGTCCCCGACCTCCTGCCTGTCTCTCAGGCTACCTGTCGTTGGCAGTCCTGGATGAAGCTCCTGGCCAGTCAAGGACTCATGGCCAGCCTTCACAGGTGAATCAGAACACACACGAAGAGATCACCTGCCCTCCAAAATATGTTCAAAAGCTTTATTGTTAACATACTCCACACTGGATTCAAATAACAAGTAAATGTTTCTTTTTGAAATTTCCATTCCTCCCAGAGGAAAAACAATATTGTTGACAGTTTCTCTTCAAAACTAAAAAAACATACTATTTTTGTCAGTTATTTACTTAAAATAAGTATCTCATTTTTCAAGGTTCTGAAAGTCTATAATTTCTTAGCATACATTGATTACAAGGCCTATGAGTATGGAATATGACCGAGGACCAAAAGTCTGGTCTCAAAGGAATTCTAGCTCAGTTTTAAAATTAGAAGTTATGAAGGTTTTGGGTAAGCTCGCGAATCTCTGGGCACCTGTCCAAAATGAACCTCTAAGTCGTTTGAAGTCTACCCATCACTAATATACACAGTGCAGTCTAATCCAGCTGTCTGCCCCTCTTCCTGTTTCCCTTTCTCTTTCTTCAGTCTGTCCTGAAGTACCAGGAGCTACATACTGTGGGAGAGGTTTGGTAAAATGAATATTGCCTCTTGGAAATATTCCCATACAGTGTAGCTAGGGTTTTGTTGGGGGAGGTGATCAGGGGAGAACAGGTAATACTTTAGTCATTTGTCTTTCTGATTGACATACATTTACATGATAATAATTCCTACTTAAGTTTCAAATTAAAAAAACATATTAGCTATCAGTAATAATAATCATATCTTTGCAAGATTTGTTGTCTGTTTCAACAAAACGTTATATAATTTTCAAGAACAGTACAGATTTATCGATGAAAGTAAATAAATATGATTTTAGAAAATAAAATTAATTACATATTTAATACCACAGGCATTTATATTATATACTATTAACATTTTTGCATGTCTTAAGACAGTGGAAAATTATATTTTTTAACATTTTACAGCTAATAGCTTGGTTAGTGACCTTAATATTTTAACATACTTTTATTTCAAACTCTTTTTATTACAAATAATGATGGCTAAGGATGGGTTTTGGATAAAGATAGAAAAGAGAATACATAGAAATATAGAAAGACAGAAAGATAAAGATAGAAAAGGTAGAAAAATTTGGATAACAAAGTAAAATCTGAGCATAGTTTCTAAGAAATCTTTGTGATAAATGCATTAAAAAATCAGTTGGTGGTTAGAAGATATTTAACTAATTAAAAATAAAATAGTGTGTCTTTTCAGAATTTCTCCTTTCTTGGTCATTTTATAGTGTTCATAATTGGATATTCATTTTTTTTGAAGGACTCATTCTATTGAACTGTTTCTGAAACGGAAATTCTTTAAATATTTCTATGCATATCTTCCGAAAACAGTAGCAGAGTCAATTTAAAGAATTTTATGTTGTTATCACAGAACCCAACACAAGTTAACTAAAAACACAGGGGGAGAGCAGAGAAGCCAGTTTCATCACTGCTCTGACCTGGGTAATAAAGCCCTATTTTGTGTAAATAAAAGACTGATGAGTTTGAGGGAGAAAAGAGAATGACTGGAGAAAAGACTGCAAGTTCAGATAAAAAAAATATAGAAGGCTTTTCTTTTGTCTTTTTTCACCATGTCCTTCTTATTTTTCTCTTCTTCTTTTGGAACAAAATCCCCAAAGCACTGAGCCGATATTTTGTGCAGATCACCATCCCAAGGACTATTAAGTATTATTGATGGAAAAAGAGAGACTTACAGTCTTAAAAAATAAATAAATGAACAAACCAATCACACACACACACACACACACACACACACAATTTAGAAATCTGTGTATCTGGGTTCTTATCTCAGCCTCCCCCTATGATATTATGCAAGTTACTAACCATTTCTAAAATACGTATTTTTCATCACTTAGATAGAATAGTAGTCTAATTACATTTTGATGTTTTGGGTAAACGAGATGGGAAATGTCTGTGAAAGAACTCTGAAGATTCTATCACATTCAAAATTTCAACAGGGGTTTGTGGGAAGCTTACAAGCTGATCCTAAAAGTCATATAGAAAAAAAAGGATGAAGAATAACTAAGATAGTTTCTGAAGATTAAGAGTAATGAGGTATTGATACCATCGGGCCATAGTGATGGAGACGAAGTGTTACAGAGATAGGGATAGAAAAGCAGACAAGAATGGAAAGCCTGAACAGAGATCTCTTCATAAGTGGAGGCCTGGTACTGAACAGAGACTGCCTCATGAGTCTGTGGAGAAATGATACATTACTCAAAAATGGCCCAGGACAAGTGGCTTAGCCACATAGGGAAAAAAAGCAACACAAAATTCTAGATGAATTAAACATCTTAATGTGAAAAACTTAGTTTAAATCTTTCAGAAGAAAATACTGGAGAAATTATTACCAGGGAAGAAAAGCATTTCTTAAGACCCAAAGAGCACAAATTGTAAAGAAAATGATTGACATTTTGATTATATTAAGATGAGAATAATTAATGCATACCAAAAAAATCTACAAAAAAATGAAAAATAGTTAAAAAGGAAGAAGATATGTGTGATGTATATAAGTGATAAAGGATTAACATGCAACATACATAATGAATTTCTACAAATCAGGAAGAAAAAGACACACATACAACCCAAGAGTAACATAGGCAAAGAGTGAGGACTTTTTTTTTTTTTTAAAGAATAGGGACTTTTCAGAAGAGACAAAGTAATATAGCAAACAACAGATGAAAAGATTCTTAGAATCATGAAATGTAGATGATAAGAATGAGAAATTATTATTAACATCTATCAGGCTGGCAGAAATTATAAGTCTGAAAACTACTGAGTGTTGAGAAGGACATGGAGAACTGGGGACTTTTATGTACTGTTTGCATGAGTATAACTTGGAACAATAACCTTACAGAATTTTTGGCTCTAGTTAATTGGAGAGTGCACATACTTTCAGGAAAGGTTAGTAAATGGAGATGGTGACAGGAGGACATAGAAATACTCTACTCTGTCGCGTGTCTACATGACAATGCACAAAGATGTCTATTCCGGCACTTTTTACAATGGGATAAAAATGGAACATCTTGAATTTCCATCAGTGACCATTGGCTAATCATGCAATAGAATACTATATATCCTATAGTAGTATAATATCTATAGTGTTATAATTGTGCAATAGAGTACTATATATCAGTTCAGATAAATAAATTAGAAGCAGATGTGTATCACAGGTATAAAACTAGAAAACCTATTGATAAATGAAAATATAGGTTGTAGAATCCTATAGAACATGATACCATTTTATGCAATTTGAAAAGAAAAAAACCCTAAAGGTTGTATGTTGCTTTGGTTACTATATGCGTAGTAAAAAACGTGAATGGGAAATATATACACACCAACTTCAGCACATTTATTAACTCCATAGAGGGAGGACAAGAGAGAAATTAATTCTGGGGTCTGTTCAAAGGGGTTTCAACTATTTGTAATATTTTCTCTTTTAAACAATGCAAATATAACCACACATTAGGAATCCTTTTCACTCATTGTATTCTACATATTTTTCTATTTCATTGAAATCTTTAGATGTTGAAGCAATTGTTAGATGCTCATGTTGCTCATATTTATTAAAAATAATTACTAGAATTAAATCCAATTAAATTGCAGTCAAATGAATGATATTAAGAAGTTGGGACTATTACGATGTAACAGCTTAGAGGAAAAGCCACGCAGAGGGGGAAATCAACCTCAAAGGAAGGGACTCTGGGTGGAAGTACTGTGTCTGGGGGAAGGAGGAGGCTAGTCGGGAGTCTGGAAAGACTACAAACTGGAAACACCTTCTGTTACTGGGAAAAGTAGCCACTCGAAGATTGAAGAAGTCCCACTAGGGTCATGTTAGAGAAAAAGGAAGGACCAATTTTTTTTCTCCTTCTTCCAGCCTTCCAGGCTCCTTCTGGAGCCCCATAATGTCGGAGTTAAGCAGGGAGCAGCTGCACAAACTGCAGTGTAGTTTTTCAGAGCCTCAACATGAGAATCACAAAACAGAGCGTCGAAGGGTTTTAAAACTGAGAGACGATAACAGGCATATTTTTCAACCATATCACAGAACCCCTACTTCCTGTCTTCCTCCCAAACTCCAGTATATCACTTTATGGTGATAAAAGCAGGGACTACTAGGACTACTAGTTTTCCCAGGGTCCATCTTACATAGCCCTTCAAGAAGACAGAATTATTCCAACCACCTCCTACTGCTTCTTTGCAGGTGCCCCCAACCACCGCCTCAGGTAAATCTCCTTCCATTAATAAGCCTTCTGTTTCCCCCAGTTTGGGTCTTCTGCAGATCTCATTTCCACTCAAAAAAACTTTGATAGATGACTTAGCCTTTCTTCGTACTTGAAGTCTTGCCGTAGTCTTGAAAGGTAACAGTGTTTATGTGAAAATCTAGGACAAACCCTCACCTCAGACTTTTATGATTTCATGGACTTCTATACCCCAATTTTGTCTTCATAAAACTGACCCAGAAGCACGGTTCCTTAGACTTTGTGAAATCCTGAACGTCATCCTCCCATGGTGGATTCTTCATCTCCAGTTCTTTGTGTGTTTGGAATAAACACAGAACCATCGATTTCTTCCAGAATCTTTCTTCCATTTTACTTGTGTTCTGACTTCGTGCAGTCACTACTGTCTTCCTTTATCTCTTCAGTTTTCTCATGTCTATCAAGGCCACTTTGGGTTTTTCTCTTTGTCTTACTTGCCTTGTCCATCAATGAAAACTCTTCTGTCATCTTACTTGGTCTCTCAGTATATTTAACATTATTGAACTTTTCCACATTTGGTTTCTTTGTTTTTTAAAGTCTATTTACTTATTTACTTATTTATTTCTTTATTTAGAGAGCATGAGTTGGGGAGGAGCAGAGAGAGAGAGAGAGAGAGAGAGAGAGAGAGAGAATTCCAAGCAGTCTCTGCACCGTCAGTGCAGAACCCCACCCCAGGCTTGAACTCATAAAACTGTCAGATCATGACCTGAGCAGAAATCAAAGATCAGGTGCCTAACCAACTGAGCCACCCAGGCACCCCTATTTTTGTGTTATATTTTCTTCAGATATTCTTCCACCATTCTGCTCTCCTTTCTTAGTGCAGTTTTTAAGTTTTTATTTTTCAGTCTGTGTCTTAAATATTGGTGTTTCTATGGCTCTTTCTTATTTTATATTCTTTCTTATTGAATGATACCGTTCATTCCTATAGCTTCCATGATCCCAGTTAGTGCTGTATCTAGCTTGTCTGGACCTCCCTTGCACGTGCACATTTCTACCGATGTCCCATTTCCACTTTGCCCTATCCCATTCTGTGTCTTGTCGCAGCCCACTCAGTTTATCCATCCAGGAATACGGTAGTAAATTAAGTCTCGGCCTTCCCCCCTTCTTCATCCTGCATATTTGAGCAACACTAAGTCTACTTTCTGAAAACCTTCCAAGTGAGTCCCTTCTATGTCTTCTCCCTCCTTCATCCTCATTGTCTTCAAGTCCACCCTCCAGTCCATCATGAAAGTGATTAAAAATAACCTAATCTTTAAAATATTTTTCAATGTTTTTTTATTTTCAAGAGAGAAAGAGACAGAATGCAAGCAGAAGAGGGGTAGAGAGAGAGAGAGACATAGAATATGAAGCAGGCTCCAGGCTCTGAGCTGTCAGCACAGAGCCTGTCATATGGCCCGAACCCAGGAACCACAAGATCAGGACCTAAGCCAAAGTCGGACCTTTAACCAACTGAGCTACCCAGGTGCTCCTAATCATTTTTTTTTTTGTTATTTTTGTTTTTCATATTGTATTTTTAAGTAACCTCTACAACCAACACGGGCCTTGAACTCACAACCCTGAAATCAAAAGTCACACGCTTCAGCAACTGAACTAAGCATCCCAAAATCTAATCTCCTTGCCTTCTTACCTCACATCTTATAGTTCTCCACTGCCTACTTGTTCCCTCTGCAAGTATACAAGTATCTTTGGAGTGTGACCTCTGCCTCATCTGACTTTCTTGACTATACAGAGTCCATAGTGCAGGTATTCTGAACTTCTTGCCAGTCCTTAAATACATTCTGCATTTTCTTTAAAAAATTTTTTTAATGTTTATTATTTTTGAGAGAGAGAGAGAGAGAGAGAAAGAAAGACAGAGAGCAAGCAAAGGAGGGGAGAGAGAGATGGAGACACAGAATCAGAAGCAGGCTCCAGGATCTGAGCTGTTAGCACAGAGCCAGACATGGGACTTGAACCCACAGACCTGAGTCGAAGTCGGCCACCCAACCAACTGAGCCACCCAGGCACCCCATTCTGCATTTTGATGTTTCTCCATGTCTGTAAATGCTGTTCCCTTACTCTGGAACTTCTCCCTCCTCCCTGTCCAACCCTACTTAATCTGCTTGGAAACTCAATTTTTCTTCTTTGCTTTTAAGTTGTAGATTAAGCATTTTTTTCTCCCTGTGAATCCTGTAGGGGCACCATGTTTAAACATGAGAACATGGAACTCAATGTCACACCTATATGGTTTTCAAACCTGGATCTGCCTGGATATAGTGCATAAGCAGTCTTGAGCCTTTAAAGTTCAATGATGATATGATCCTCATACATGTCTTAGGAGGATCACATGTGGTAAGTGATAAAGGGGTGAAAGATAAAACACGCAGCCAGCACTGGGCATCTGGCAGACGTTCAGTCAGATGCTGTCACCATTATTGTGACTGCGAATATCAATGACAAGTGTGATGTTATTAACAGCAACCTTTCAGATACCCTCATGCAGACTTAGATATTCCATTCTATAAACCCTGAAAAGGTCTAAATAGCCAATCTAAATGTTGTGTATATAAGTCTTCCTTTCAAAACTAAGTTCCTTCAAATCTGGCTTTCTTATTATGAATTAATTTAAATATGCCAAACCTAATTTTGAGAGGATTTGAAGCAGCTTATGTATAATGATACTATGTACAGGTATAAGAATAATGACAAAAGGAAATATGAGTAGGGAAATAAAATAAGAGTATAACGTATTAAATCAAATAAAAATAAAAATAAAACTACATGGACTATGTAGTTCCCAGGATGGGTAACAGATTTATCTGTGAGCTTCCTAGTAGCCAAGGCAAAAAGAAAAAGAAAGATTTACAACATTTACAAGAGAAAAATCCACCAGTTACTTTGGATAAACATAGATTTCCCTGGAATTGAAAATTTTTTTTTGATGCACTCATCAAAAAAATGACACTGTGGTACACTGTGAATACTTGCTAGTCAAAGTGTGGTTCTTGATCCAATAACACCTAGGAACTTGTTAGACACGCAGAATCTCAAGCTTCACCCAAACCTACTAAGCTCAAAAAAAAAACAACCCCTGATATTTTAACAAGAATCCCAGATAATTTATATGGGTGGCTCAGTTGGTTGGGCCTCTGACTTCAGCTCAGGTCTTGATCTCTCAGTTCCTGAGTTCGAGCCCCGCATCAAGCTCTATGCTGACAGCTCAGAGCCTGGAGCCTGCTTCTGATTCTGGATCTCCCACTCTCACTGCTTCTCCCCCACTCACACTCAGTCTCTGTCTCTTAAAAATGAATAAACGTTAAAAAAATTATAAAGAAAACCTTGTGAAGTACTGCTATAGGGGACAAATTTTTAGTAACTCCCCTCAAATAAATTAGAGAGTTTTATATGATTTGTTTTATATGTTTGTCTTGGATTCAAATATATAGAAATGTCTTTCAGGAAATATAATCCAGTTCCCAGATTTGATGTACTTTTCATGTCTTTCCAAATATGTTTTAAATCTGTCTTTTAATGAAGAAATAAAACATTATAGAGTCATACTTCTTTCCATTCACTTTCCCCTGCCTTTTTCCTTGAAGGTAATCACTACTGTGAGGTTGGGGAGTATCTTTCCTGTGCAGACTTTCATAGTTTACCACTCCTGTGGGTATCCATAAAATATAATTATTTAAGTAACTACTTTGTTTGAAGATCCTCAGTGGAAACCCAGGATAGAGCATGGAAACCTAATCAGTAAGAGAAGTTCATACAAAGTACAGAATCTGTGTAAGGGAAGTGCTTTCAGGCTTAATCCAAGGAAAGAATTTAGATTTTAGAACTATGAGAATGGGTGGGGGGAAAAAAGAATGCTTGGGCAACATTTTGTTTTGGTAATGCTCCACGAGAAGAATTGGACAGGGGAAAATCCAGTATTATATTTAGTAGCTGCAGTACTGGAGCAAAATGATAGCACTGTCCTGTCAGCATTAAATTCCAATACTTTTTTTTCTTTCTTTTTTAAGGGAGAGAAGTTTACCATCTTTTACTGCACCTTGTCTTTTTTATAATGTTTATTTATTTTTGAGAAAGAGAGAGAGAGAGAGAGAGAGAGAGAGAGAGAGAGAGAGAGAGAGTGAGAGAACGAGAGATCATAGATGGGGGAGTGGCTGAGAGAGAGGAAGAAGCAGGCTCCAGGCTCTGAGCTGTCAGTACAGAGCCCGACATGGAGTTCAGACTCCCGAACCACAAGATCATGACCTGAGCCTTCCGATGCTTAACCGACTGAGCCACCCAGACACCCCTCACCACACTCTACCTTTACATGCTGCTCCACTTGAGGGAGAGGAGAGTGCCAGGTCTGAGGGCCCACAGAGCCAGGAGAAGAGGCTCTGATGAAATCCAGGGAGAAGGTGGCCAGGGTTTGGAGAATGGATCTACCTCTAGAAGAAGAAAGCGCACAGAGAGAAAGGGGAATCTAGATCAGGGGAAGGATAAGGAATTGGTCCTGTTAACACCCTGTCCACTTTTTTCTTTGCTCTCATCCTCCACTTTTCTTCCCTTGCTATTTTCCCATAATCTGGAAACCTCTTCCTCTCCTCCTCAAATTCTACACCATCAGGATCTCTTGAAAGTCTGCCAAACTTATTCTGGAGAAAATACAAATGATCAGCAAGTGTAGAAATGTCTTAAGTGTGGAAACCACGTTCAGATTTATTAACAAGCCAAGGAATGCTAGTTAAAATGACATAAAATACCTTGGAAGAGTTTTAAACCTAAAGAGAAGTGGTTGCAATATGAGTGCAGCTTCATTCACCTCTGAGCAGCTTAATTCTCTACATATATCTTAGGCATAAATTATTTTCATTTGAGGCAATTTTCAAATACCAAAAGGAACAGTGCTGTACCAACAAAGTGAGCATTTTGGCGCTTAAAAACAGAACAGAATCCCAGACTTCTGAAAGCCAACGAAGCATTCACTAATTATATTCTCTGGTAAGAAGCTGGAATGCAGATCTTTGCAGTACATGTAAAGGCAGAATTGTTACTCCATTAGGTTGCGTCTGAACGTCAAAGGGCACCTACAAAGTGCACACTCATCATAAAACTGAGCAGGATATTGGAAAGGGGAACATTAAAAATTTGGTGACTGAGATGATCTACATGGAATGTGTTATTCTGTTATCATTTGCTGATCTTTTTAAAATTTAATTTAATTTTATGTAAATCTTTTTTACATCTTTATTTTATTTTGAAAGACAGAGAGTGAGTGGGAGGAGGGGCAGAGAGAGGGAGACACAGAATCTGAAGCAGGCTCCAGGCTCTGTGCTGTCAGCAGAGCCTGACACAGGGCCTGAACCCATGGACTGTGAGATCACGACCTGAGCTGAAGTCAGATGCTTAACCGACTGAGCCACCCAGGCTCCCCATTCATTTGTTCATCTTTACATGCTATCTTTTGCTTATCAAGTCTGCTGAGCTGTGGAGGAATTTGGTGGTGGTAGTGTTAGGAGAATTTACCAAAGGAAATATCAGCTAGAAGATTGCTCTGACCCACTAGCTGACATATTCACTAGGACCCTGTCATGCCTGACCATGCTCTGTTCTTAGGCAAGGCTGCTCCGGCAATCTTCAATAAATTCTTACCTTCACGGAGACATGAACGGCTGTCTTTCTGCTCTTGTGTTGAAGTGGACAATGAGAGGCCCTGGTCTGTGAGGTTTATTACTACTATTATTAGTTATTATTATTTTGCCTTTGGAGTCTTTAGTTTTGGCCTGGGTCTAAATTCCCAAGGGGCGAAAGTGAACCATTTCAGGACTTCACCATATTCTTTTTTCAACCACTTTTCAATCCCTGTTCCACAGAACCTACCTAGAAAGTGAAACTACATACAATAAAGGGAACACAGGCACAATATGTTTAAGATTTTTCTGCGTGGGTAAACGATGCTAACGTTTCTACTTAGAAGACGGGTCCAGAAGAGAGAGAATTGCTTCACTGTGACCCCAATGAGGCTCCCTTCCTGTCCATTTGGGAGAATGTAGTCATCTTTGATGTAATGTCTCTGTGATACTGAAAACTCATAACTCGTCCTAAGCTGCATATAGGCTTTAAATCTCTCTTTTAAAGCTCTGTTTATTTTCATTAAGCCCTTTCTTTTTTTTTTAAACTCAGGTGATGTATTTGTGTTTGGAAATGTATCACTTTGGCTTCCTTGGCTATTTGCGCCCCCCCCCCCCCCCGCAGATTTTATGCTGGTAAATGTGCACGCAAGGGCGTTTGTACAATTACTTGCTCCATCTAGAAGCTCTATGCACTTGGGATGCTTCTCAGCACAGTTCCCAGCTCAGGATTTAATAATGTGTCTTGATGAGTTGATGAGATTGATACTGATGACAATGGAAGGAAAACAAACATAAAATTAGGATAGTGAGATTTAGAAACATAGCAGAAGTATGTTTTTATCTTTACATAAAGTGCTTTTCAGGAAAAGATCATTTTGTGTTTTTACCAACATAGAATGTCTGTGGCACCTGTGCTGAAAATCTACTCATGGCTACTTGCTTGTTGACTTACCACAGGCATAGACCTGATTTCTGTTGCAAGGTTAGAGGTTATTTCTTCCTATAAGACATGAGAGAAAACTTTCTCTATCATTTGGTAATTTAAAAGTGTAATAATTATTTCTTATCATTCATAGTTTATATGAGGTCATTAGAGATTAGTTAGATGGACTAGTCTATTATTTTGCACAGAATATATTTTTTAATTAAGAATAAAAGTTACTTTCAGCTATTCCAGGATTGCAAATGTTACTAAACAAATTCCTTGATTTTACTCTTTTGAATATTGGTATAGAAATTATCAGGGGCCCCAGGGTGGCTCAGTCAGTCAAGCGTTTGGCTTCGGCTCAGGTCATGATCTTGTGGTTCGTGAGTTCAAGCCCTGCGTTGGGCTCTGTGCTGACAAGCTCAGAGCCTGGAGCCTGCTTCCAATTCTGTGTCTCCCTCCCTCTTTGCCTCTCTCCTGCTCGTGCTCTGTCTGTGTCTCTCTCTTAAAAATAAATACACATTAAAAAAATAAAAAAAGAAATTACCATAGGTATTTGTGTAGTTCTTTGTCTTCATATATTTTTTAAAGTATTGTAATATTGCTCCTTTCCCCGAAAGTGTGTTACGAAAACATTTAATAGTTATTGTAATATATTGTAGATATGTTTCTACTTTTTTTGTAGCCTGCCACGATTACTGGTCTGTTGGCCTTACTATTCATGTCTGCAGTATCTTCTCCCCCCTTTTTTGTGAACTGAAATCTACCCCAGAACTTAAAAAGGTGGCCTGAGTGTTAGGATGAGTTGGCCTGGTTTCTTCCCATCTTTTTCTTTCTTATTACCAGAGATTGCTCAAGAGTGAAACAGTGACATCCGAGGCACATGGGTGACTGTGAAAAGCCAAGGTATGCCATATATTTGCTGAAATCATTATGTGTGGCAGCGGAGCCAGGGAATACACATTTTAGCAAATTCCCTGGGCGACTTGTGCATATTAATATAAAGAATTGCTGGACTGGTAATCCCTTATACTGCTTTCACAACCTTCCACTGTGACCACAAAAGTATAGTTCACCATTAGTACAGTTTCTTTGATGCCAGCCAATTCCTGGATAGGAAAAATTGAAAAGCAATATTGTACTAGATTGGGCTGAAGTGTGTTACGATGTCTTGAGGTTCATATGAAATGATATCTGATGCTTTTCTGGGTTTGCCCCAGAGAGGTTGATGGGCGTAGGATCAAATGCGGCCACCTTTCTGTGACAATTATTTTGCCCCAGCCTCCAGCTGCATGTAATTTGGTTCATTCTTGTTCTTTCTAGCTCAAACGGAAAATCATCAGAATGTTCTGGGGCTACTCAGTATCAGCCTTGGAATGGATGATGTCATTTGCTCTGAGGAATGAGAGTAAAGATGTTAAAGCAGTGATAATATAGTTCTGATGGAACTTATAGTTAATATGGAAGTTCTTCCACTCCCTTCTAGCCAAGCAAGACATTTGTAGGCCTCCACCTTCATTCTTTCCTTTCCTCTTTTCTTTTTTTTTTTTAATTTTTTAAATGTTTTATTAATTTTTGATACAGGAGAGACAGAGCATGAGAGGGGAAGGGTCAGAGAGAGAAGAAGACACAGAACTGGAAGCAGGCTCCAGGCTCTGAGCTAGCCGTCAGCACAGAGCCTGACGCGGGGCTCGAACCCACGAACATGAGATCTGACCTGAGCCGAAGTCGGAGGCTTAACCGACTGAGCCACCCAGGTGCCCCTCCTTTCCTCTTTTCTTAAAATGGAGTAAGTGGCACTGCCACTCCCTCCCAGCTAGGGCCCTTCCCTCCACCTATGCTCTAGATCCCAATTCTCCCAGTTTCTAAGTGACTTTGATGTATTGACTATCCCCATTCTCTGGGTCATCGATCTCCTCTTCTTATTGGCTCCTTCCTCTCAGATTTTTACCATGCCCAAACCTTCCTCATATTTTTGGAATTCAGCTTCTCCTCTAACACCTCCACTTCTTTCTTCCCCTTAATGGTCCAAGTGGACAAAAGTCTTATCTATGCGTTTGTATTACTTCCTCATTCTCCAGTTATTCTCCAACCCACGATGATTTCATACTGGGGCCTTCACACCACTAAAATGTTTTTGCCAGTCCCCAAAGGTCTCTTTACATTAATACATCCACCAGACACTTCACAGTCTTTTTCTTTTTCAGCTTGGCAGCATGTGAGATGATTGGTCCTTTCATCTGTTCTGAAATCCTCCTTTCTTACTCATATGGCATCCTTATCCCTCCTTCCTATGCCACTCTACTTTTTGTTCTGGCCATAGGATGTATATTTCAGTTCTCTGAGTTTTCCATTTTCCATCTAGGCTTCTCTTTTGCATTTCCATCCATCTAAGTCTGTTTTCTTTCTCCTCATTGATGCCTCCACACGATCCTCTATTTCTTTCCATACTGCTTCTCTGTTTCTTCAACACTGGCTAAAATGGTCATCGCATTCATTTCTACAGAACTCCTTACATGGCATTTTTTCACTGTACTTTAATTACCCATTATCTATGTTCCTCACTAGATTATAAATTACATAAGGCTGAAGATTGTGTCAACTGTTTTCACTGACTTTTCTCTAGTGTTCAGCATCCTATGATAGTGACTGGTATAGGGGTCAGATAGGAGCATAATCGATACATTTTGGATAAATTAATAGAAACACACATGTACAGACACTTGCACGTGCGTACACACGCGTGGACGCGCGCACACACACACACACACACACACATATACACAGAGCTATGGTCCTATGGATACTGTGGAAAATCCAATTGAGTATGTGACAATATTTCATCTCTAAGCCATAGACTTAACTAACTACTATTGGAAAGATATGTTCAGAAAAGATTGCAGTAAGAAACAACAAATGCTTGGAGAAAACTGGGTGATACAAGCAGTATACATGCTAAGAAAAAAGTGATTGCATGCTCAGCTGAGGTGAACAGTAGACAGAAAATAACATTCTTTTAACTTAACCTTAAAGGGTAATGTGAGTTTTGAAAGGGAGTTACAGGAAGAAGGTGTTTCTTGAGAAAGCTAATCGTGGCATAGAAAAGCGCAGTGCAAAATCGAGAGATAGTGACAAGCCAGATATTCAACTGGAGCAAATATATTCTGGGCAAGAATAAAAGACAAAATTCAGAAGGTTGGCAGGTTGTCAAAATTTATAAAACAAACAAAAAGGGGTTTAAACTTGATTATTTAGTAAGTGGGAAATCACTAAAATACTAAACATCACGTTTTTCTCTGCATACTAACATCAAGTATAAAGTTATTCATTATATTATCATTTTCCCCTTAAGCATACAGTCATTCATTTGGTCAGCTTCAGCTAACATCTGAACAGAGGTGTGATTCAGAGCCTTCTTCCAATCAACTGATTGCATGCTGCTTCTGTATATGAAGCGATTGTCCTGGGCAATTTACTGTTTACTACTTTCAAATTTCTATTAAAATTTTAAAAAAATTACCTGGATGTCTAACTGTTCTGACAGTTCTTACAATTACTTAGTATTAACAGAGAATTGAATTAACATGAAAGACATCATTTTAGATAATTAGGGAATTGTGGAATGAGTACAGATCTAATTTTAATTTTTATAACATGTACAGACATTCTCCTTTGGTACTTTATACTAAGTCATGAATTTTTGCCATCACTCCACAGGTTTCTGGTTCATATTCAAGCCTATCTGAATTCACTTTTTAATATTATTTAAACATCAACTGATTTGCTAAATTTATCTATATCCTTAAACATGAATTATCTTCCCACAATTAATCTAAATGTGATTTAAAAACACAAGCTTAGTTACTTTGTGCATTTTTATTATACTCTGGTGGTGCTAACATTTTATTAATGAGGCATAGCCTCAAATTCCCTCTATTCCTTTTATGTTAGTTTACAGTCTAATTCCAAAAGTAGTTGATTCAATCTCCTAAGTCTTCAGGCTTTCAATTTCACAATGACTTCTCTGCAAATTTTAGAAAATTCATTTCTAAGTTACTGACAAATTCAGCACAAATGTTCTCTGGGGGCCTCCCAAGGAAACCCACAAATGTGCTTCTTGAAAGACCACCTTTTGGATGCTGGCCATGGCAGTGCTGGCCAGCATTAGCTAAGAAAGAACTACAAACTGTACTGGCTAAATGAAAAGACATTTTCTTCCCCTTCTTAAAAATCCCCTCCTCCTGCTGCAGATCTGGAATACTTAGAAGTGGGAAGGAGGGAAGGCAATGACATGACGAAGAATAGCTGCCATTTTGTTTTTGCAGACCTGCTCTGGCTCAGCCGGGGGTTGGGGGAGAGGAGATTATTTGGGTTGGATGTTAAATTCATGTTTTAAATTAAATTAATTTAAAATTTAAAAAAATCTAAAATAATTTCCCAAATGACTACTGTTTTAGCTGGAAATACCTGGATAGCTACTGGCATATGCTGACAACACAGCCATGGAAAGACAGATTTGAAAGAACATCTTAAAGATGAAGGCAGAAGAAAAATAATGCTGTTTTCTACCTGCACCTCATCCAGGTCACTTCACTTAATTTATTTTCAATAATATTTATTTTTATAATGTTGTACTTTGGTACATTAAAGTTGTCTTTGTGATTGTATGACTAAAAAGAATCAGCCTCTAAATTATCTTAACCCTTCCCTCCTTCTTATGGTTTCTCCATGTTTTCACTCCTTCTTTCCTCCCCTCCTTCCTTCCCTCTTTCCTCTTATCCTTCCAAAAATATAAAGACCGTACTCTATATCACATACTGTGCTGATATCAGGGATGTACAAAGGAGAAAGAGAAATAACTTTGCCTTCATGGAGCTTACATTTTAGAATAAGAAAATAGGCAATTAATATTAGTTTTGAACTGAGACTGAGTGAATTGAAGGAATACGCCATAAAAATATTTGGTAAAGAATAGTCCATGTAGAGGGAAACGTAAATATAAATAACCTTGAGCAAGAGTGTGGTCAGCAGTCCTGAGGAAGAGGAAAGTCTCAAAGAAATATGGGGAAAGTGACAGAAGATAAAATTAGGAGAGTGGGGCTGGGAACAGATGATGTAGGACCTTGAGTTTTCAGATTTTATCCTAAATGTGATGGAAAGTTATTTCATGGTTCTAGTTAGTGACATACCTGGATTTGGGTTCTAAATATAGAGCATAAGGGGACAAGAGTGAATACCAAATAACCAGGTTAGCTAGACTAGTAGTCCAGACAAACATGACAAACGGTTTTCTAAGATAGAGATAAATACGGTAAGACACTGTTGGATCTATCTGTAAGTTGAAGATGAAGCTGACAGAATTTATTGATGGACTAGATATAATATATGCAAAATAGAAGTCAAGGATGTCTCCCAGCTTTGCTTATTTACGTTTTTGTTTGTTTTCCAGAGTAAATTGTTAGAAGCTTGTTGTCATTTGTTGTGACACAAAAGAACACAGAAATAGCTGATTTGGGGGGAAAACCAAGAGTTTAATTTTTGTTATATAAGCTTGAGATGTCTATTAAACATGTTACCTAAGGCACATGAATTGAAAGGACAGGGAGGACAGAAGATATAAGTACACTACTCATCAGCTTATAGTTGAGGTTTATAACCACGTGATTGCAGTTGACCACCATGGGAATGTGCAAGCAAAGAAGAGACTGAACAGCTGAGCCTGTCTTACTTCAGCAGTTGAAAGAAAAAGGGAAAAGAGAAGTATCCATCAGCGGAAGCTGAGAGATGTGTCTAGTGATCTCCTAAAAGCCAAAAAAGAAAAAAAATCTCCAAGAAGGTGAATGTAATCAGTTGTAAAATGCCACAAAGGAGCTAAGGTAGATGAAGACTAACTGGATGCCGTAGATTTGTAAGTGTAGAGATCACTGGTGACTTTGATGAAAGAAGTTTTAGTGGAATAGTAGAGTTGCAAGCTTGACTGAGGTTGGTTCAGGGACAAATGGGAAGATGGGAAATAGGGAGAGTGAAACAATAATCCTTTACAGTAGGTTTGCTAAGGGGCACCTGGGTGGCTCAGTCAGTTAAGCATCAGACTTCAGCTCAGGTTGTGATCTCGTGGTTTGTAAGTTCGAGTCCAGGGTCAGGCTCTGTGCCAAAAGCTCAGAGCTTGAGCCTGTTTCAAATTCTGTGTCTCCCTCTCTATCTGCCCCTCTCCCGCTCATGTTCTGTCTCTCTCTCTGTCTCAAAAATAAATAACACTTTAAAATGTTTTTGAGTAGGTTTTTTGAGAAGAGGAGCAGAGAAATGGGGTGAGGGCTGCAGATGATGAGGGATCAAGAGGGTTTGTTTTTAGATAGGTAATAATACAAGATATTTGTATGTGGGTGAGAACTATCTAATAGAGTAGGGGAGAAACATTGATGTGAGGGAGGAAGAGACAATTACAGGAAAAAAGTAGGTTAAGAGGTAAAAAAGGGAATGAGATGCAGTGAATAGTTGAGCCTTTGATAAGAGTAATGACATCAGATGTGCCCTGCATACACAGAGAGATTAAATTGAATCTGTATACCTAAAAGAATCAGGTTGGGGCACCTGGGTGGCTCAGTTGGTTAAGTACCTGGCTCTTGGTTTCGGTTCAGGTCATGATGTCATGGTTCATGAGTCTGAGCCTCGCATGGGGCTCTGCACTGACAGTGAGGAGCCTCCTTAGGATTCTCTCTCTCTCCTTCTCTCAAAATAAATAGATAAACTTAAAATTTTTTTAAAATCAGGGCATGTAGACCTTGGAAAAGCCCTTCAGAAATGGGAAACTAGGAATGTAAAGACAATATTTAGTTGAGCTATTTTTTACTGATCAGATGGTCATGTCACCTACCCTACACAGATCTGTTGGCATATGGGGCTTAGCCACTGCTGGGGAAGGTGGCAGGAGCCTACATATTTACTGGAATGCATAATTTTATGTAATGAAGCCAATAATAAGTACTGGGGCATCTTTAATGTGCCAGCTACTGAGTCAGGCTGGCCATGATGGAAAAGTCGCTGCCCATGTGACCTTGCATTCTAGAAAAAGAGACAAAGGGCAAAAAGATGAGTAAATAAATAAGACAGTCTGGTGACACTTGTTGGAAAAACTAAAGACAAAAAACATATAGGGAAATGTGGTAGAAATTCTGACTTCATTCCTTTGAGATTGAATTGATTAAATATGGGGCCTCATGTGCCCCCGAAACAGAAAATGTGTTCTGGTCACTCCGCGAATAATTCTCTCTCAGCCTCACAAACTGAGGCAGGTGAAGCAGGCCAGAAATAATTCTCAATTTTCAGACAAGGAAGTGCAGATTCAGGGACTTGGGCACAAGTTGTAAAAGAAGACTCAAATACGGGTATTTGGGCCTCAGGCTTATTGTCTTTATGATAGCAGGAGAAGGTGTGGATAATAAATTGAATATGCTTATCATCCAATTTCAAAATCATCCTATAGATTCACAGACAAATACAAGTGTAAACATACAAAAATTAACATCTTTCAGATTTCCAAATGATCTAGGAAGTTCAGTTCTCCTTCCTGAGGAAAATGTACAACTATATTATAATCAATCTTCCACAATGACTCTCTTAGGTTGTGAGAATTTTTTTAATGTCCTGTTTCAAATTATTTTATTTTACTATTATTATTTTTATTTTGTATCATAAACATTAATACATGCTCAGGGAAAAGTCATTTATAAAGTGTGTGTGTTGGGGGGCGGTTTGGGGTGCTTTGTTTTGTTTTGTTTTGTTTTTTTGAGAATACAGAGGGAGATTTTCCTAAATAGAGAGAGAAATATTTTAAACTAATATCCTCTAAAATTTCACTTTGGAAACCTGAAACCATTTGGGGAATATAAATGTGCTGTACAAGCCTGTTGGCTAAGCAACTCTACAGCCACAGATTCCTTGTTGACTAAAATGCTAAAGCAATGGATAAAAAAAATATGATTGCTCTAATACCCTCTTTTTCCTTGTACTCAAACTAGGCAACAATTGGATCTGAAAGACAATTTTATCTTTTAAGCTCCTGAAAATTTTGAGTCATTGGTATTTGTGCTGCTCATTACAACCAACAGAGCTTTGAAAATTATTTTGCAAACTTTCTGAGTGCAGTAAAATTAAATTAAATCTTAACTACTAAATCGGTAATGTTTCTAGAAAGGACACTGTGCAAAATTCTAGGATTCTTTTCTTCATCCCAATTTTGTAGATAGAAAGTCTAGGTTTTTAAATGTTTTGACTGCTGTTAAAAAGCATGATGTTTATGATGAAGAAGGAGAGTTGTATAGTGATTTTGTGAACAGGAAACAAGCGAGAATCAGGAATCAAACAACTTAATATTGACTTTTATTTTGGGGTTCCAGACTTTTATAATCTTATGCATAAACTTGGGAAAGTCAAATATCACAAGGAGTGTCTAAAATCTTTGTCTGCAAGTCTTTTTGTTCTCAACTGTCTGAGAATATAAAAAATCAACTGTGGTATTTTCAGAACTATCCAGTTTCAAATGCCCTTTTATTCGGTGCTTTTACGACCAGTTGCCTGACAACATATAGATATGGTTACTTCATGCAAATGCCTCCGGGCCCGGGTGGCAGGCCTGTGTTTCGGGACATACGCTGATACACGGATTTTAAACCGGCTTTTCTCTTTTGCGTTCGTACAAATTTTAGAGATTTCTGTAGCCTAAAAGTTTTCCTCTATGCACTCTTTGAAATGTGCTTTGAGATAGGTTTTAGCTACTAGAAGGGTGATGGGTTAGGTGTGGCTTAACAGAGATTTGGTACTCATTAGACATTAAACAGGCGACATGCAAACTTAAGCTTAAAATAAAAAAACCCTGTTCCTGTATTAGTCAGAGTGTTTGAAAGTGAATTTTTGTTGTAATCAATAAGCTGAAAGTTTTAAAACATAGACATTCTAAATAGATTATTTTTATTAGATGTACATATATAATTTCAAAATATACCTATATTTCAATAGTAATTATGATCTTTAATCTCCTCCATTTAGTTTTAAATATCCATTTCTTTAGAAATATGTGTGTGTGTGTGTGTATACCACAAATTTGAGTTGTTTCTCTGCACTTATAAATTTCCATACAATATTTTATACACATAGATATGAACATACTTTTAAGGTATAGTCACATAATACGTCCAATATTTGGAACACATTAGAGATACTCATATAAACAATATTTCACTATATTTCACTTTATATATCATTTTAATAATTATTACAGGAGCAAGAAGATTAATAATACAATAGACCAAAAATAGAAGAAAAAGGTAGGATTAACTCAACACAGAAAATTTAGGTAAATGATTGAATTTAAAATAACCACTTGCTAGATCTTCTAGGTTTAGTAAATGCCTTAAAGCCAAATGTTTAGACTGTTAACTTGGCGGAGAGAATGCCTTCGACCACAAGTCCAGGTCAAAGCAGTTGTATGTTTGAACTAAAAACAATATGCATAGGGGTCCCAAGCAATTCTAGGGGATTATTTTTTCCTTTTAAGAAAAACACCGCCTTGTGGATCACCAAGTCCCGATTTGTACAAAGAAAAACTAGTTGAGGGCTGAGACGGAGAGCTGATACATTTCAAGGAGGACCGGCCGGCTGCACTTGTGAGCGGTGACAGATTTCTGTGAAATATAATCCTGATTAAAAATGCATGTGTGAAACCTCTTCGAATAAAGCGCTGTGTCCCAACAGCATTTTTTGAGCTCCTGCATGTGAGAAGGGAAGACTAATGTGGTTACTCTCGTAGTCTTTATCCTACCATTTGCTGGCTGTTTTACATTTCTGACATTGTCTCTATCTAGGACTTTGAGTTAGGAAGAATTGTATATATTTTTTTGTTGTTGTTGAAAAAAAGCTGGTGACATTCACGAGTTTAGAAATCCCAGGATTCAATGTACACACACACACACACGGCCTTTTTATAAAATTATGTCTAAATCAAACCAATAAGTGATAAGAAGTTGTGATTTAGATGAACATCAGTTACTATGACAGTGAGGACTCACTACCACTAAGTCATGTAAAATACAAAGAGGCGTATGTGTGCCACTACTTGGCACAGATTAGCAGCTCCATTGTTGCAACTCTATTGCTCTTGCAGTACCAAAGCTTTAATCAACCACTGAACAATTTTGAGTGTGCATATAAAACCAATTTTCTTCATTTGGGGTCCAGATTTGAGGGAATTCATGTATAAAGCTTGAGAGGTTTCTAAAAGAGAGATGAGATAAATCTGTCTAGTAAAAAATAAAAACAGTTAATGCAGCCATGAAAGTGCCCAGTAAAATCTGAGCAAGCCAAGTTGCCATTGTGCCCAGTGTGGCAGTTACCACAACTCTGTGTAAATGTAGATCTTGTGAATATGGCCAAGGATGCCCCTAATTATGGCATATCTTTTGCTGGGATCCAAAAGATGGGCATAAACCTTGTCGATATGCATTTACTTAAATCCCTAGAAAATTGGGGAGAAAATCAGTAGAATGACGCAGCGGAGTAACATAGATTATCTGCCACTGCACCTGTCTCTAGTTAGTTGTGTAATTGTGATGCAGGCAGACAGGCAGATGGGCATGTGTACACGTGCACACATATACGTATATATGGATGAAACAAATATACCAGAAACATATTTATCGAGCTTCTTCTATGGGCTCCATGGTCTGAATTTACAATGGTCTGAAGCTTTCTGAATAATCATAATTCCCAACTGGAAACATTTCAATGGCATTTCTCCAAACACAATAAAATACTCCGAATCTGTCTTTTGTAAGATGTGTGTTGAGGTCGTGCCCTGTGTGCCTTTCTTTGTCTTTTCATACCTCCACAGTCTAGCATCTTCTCACTATATGGTGGTCTCCAGTTCTTCACAGGAAAACATGAAAATTAACTAAAAAATCCAATGCCTTTAACATATGGCCACTGAGTTTCTTCTTGATCATGTAATCATCAAAGTATTCAAGATTTTAGGATTCCTAATCTGACATAACAAAGGAGCAGGTGAGAGTAATGTACTCACCTTCTTTTAGGCCTCAGAGCCGAGTATGTTATCAAATGCACAGTTGCCTTCTCTTCTTTACTTCTTCAGTGACCACATATTAAATATTTACTGGTAACTCTCCTCCATTTGTAGATACTCAATTTCAAATGAAATATTAAAATGAGTATGGTTTGAGGGATAAGTATCAGCACTTATTTGTCTTATACTTGAGATTAAACTTTATTATGTCTTAAATTTTATATGACGTTTCCTAATATTTGTTTATATTTAGAATAGCACCTGTTCTTCCTTATAGGACCAATCCTTTAGAAAGACTCTGTTAAAGTGTAAGTACTTAATTGTGTGTATTATTATATATTTATCACCTTTGGTGGTTTTCCTAAAATAAGTGAAATTCTTTCTGTAGGGGTATATTAGATCTAGTTTCATGTCAATATATAGAACATGACATAGTGGACAAAATTCTACAGCAAAATATGTTGCAAGTACAAACCAATGAATAAAAATTACTATCATTGAGGACAACAACAACAAAAAGCCTTCTAAAACCTTTAAGACCTTGAATATTTTTTTCTAATCCCTTGGTACCTTTTAACAAGTGAAACTATCTTTTTTATAAAAGTGTCAACGGCTTTTCTTTAGATTTATTAGGGGCCCTACTTACGTGGAATATTTGTCCTTTGTGTTTCAATAATGTACAAAGCTTTCTTGTGTATTATTTTCCTGGTATACATGCACACACATGAAAACACTTGCAGAGAAGTTGATCAGAGTGAAAGCCTGATCACCTTCATGTAAAATGTGATCTTCTATGTCTGGTGCAAATATAAAACGAGTAAGGCATACATGCCTTTTTTCTCTGTGGATATCCTCTTAGTAATGAATGCTTAGATATTAGAAGTGAAATGTAATTTATCCTTATCATTCTGTGCATTTTACTTTATTTGCAATTAATTCTCTTGCTATATTACATCTATGTTAATATATGTTTTCTTAGAAATTCTAAGGAGAGTACTGCCTCTAATTTATTTCCCATCTTGCAGTTGATTTAAGCAGAGGTTTAATACCAGTGATCTCCTTTCTTAGTAACAAATACACACAGTGAGTGTTCTGAGATTTATGTATGAATGTAGAATTCAGAAATGGGTTATTACCCTTTTTGATTTAAAATTAAGTATCAATTATTAATTTAAAAATTCACAATGAGAATTAGTCATCTCAGGTTGCCATTTAGTTCATTCTGATAATTTTAAAATTTTACCTTGCTATCAATATCAATATCCCTGTATTGAACAATTGTTTCTAGGATAAAAAGGTTATCTGATATTTATAGTTGCTTTGAAATCATGTATATATGTGTGAAAAATTCTTTTATTTCTCTTCTCTCGTACAGAAATTCTATAAGGGGTTCTATAAGGATAGTTACAATAATTTTGTATACTTTAAAGTACAGTGGCTCTTAACTCCTGCTTCAAAAATAAAAATTATTGAGATGGAAGTCATGTAATAGCGTTGACGATAAGAATTGTCATTAGACGTCATTAAATGCTTCGTATTTCAAATGCCAATTTTATCTGTAAAACAAATGTGTTTAGAAAACAAAAAGCCATAACTTTTAAACCAATTCTAGCTCAGTGGAACTGAAAATCTATCATAATTACAAAACAGTTACAGGCCTGACAGGGACATAGAAGAGATAAAGAGATGAGAGACTGTTTCAAACATTGGAAAATGTTTGGTTTCAGCGCTTATATTCGTATGTGGAGCACTTCATTTTGAAGTGCAATTTAAAGTAATGACCTTTGCGGCAATCTGTGGGGAAGGCTCCCTTACCCTTGTAGACCTTGACAAAGAATGCACGGAATTTCCAAAGAGTTTTTATACAATGTATGTAACTATGGTTCTTTCCAGGAAAGAGTCTGAGGTTTCCTTTTTATATCTTCATCTGGGGCTGTTTTACTTGCCATCCAGTACAGTAGCAAGTGGAATGTAAAAAATTCAAGAAGCCCCCCATGGAAGAATGTGAATGCTGACCCTTTTCCCGACTGACCTGGTTGATACACATTCCAGATATTCAGCTGTAAACCTTGAAAGGCTTTTAGTGATTGTTATTTGAATAACAAACTTAGAAACCAAAGAAATGTTTCTTCTTAATGTTAGCACAGGTACAGCAATAGCAACACCCCTCCTGGCCCAGGGTCCTTAGTTAAATCATCAGTTTGTTAACTGCTGTTTGCAAGGTAAACCCTCCCTCTGGAATGAACTTCTTTAAAGCAAAATGAAATAAAATAAAGGTAAGTAAAAGTAAATAGATTTTCCTATTGAAAGTTATTACTTCAGGAATGAAGAAGATGGATATTGATCGGCACCATCCTTTGCCATTACTGTCAGGTCCACATAGAAGGCTAAGACACTTTATTCTAAGCAAACAGCCATTTTCTCTTCTGACTTGGGATTCCAGTGAGAATTGAAAAAAGTAAAAGGTTTGTAAAAACATTTTTCTGTCCTTCTTACAGGGACAATTTATGTTGAAGTGACAGTTTCTGAGATACTTGCACCTGTTATTGATTTATTTCTTCGTTGTCATGAACAATCTCCTGTTTCATAATACAGTTATCCTTGTATACAGCTCTTAGGCAGTAATTTAGAAATAATTTTCATTGAAACAGTGTCCTGAGGCTCAAGATATAGGAAGCATATATATGAAAAATCTAAAATGTGTGTACTTTTTAAACACATTCTCTGATACACATTGATAGTTGTGATATTTGTTTTTAGAACTAATAAAGGCAAGATACCATTATGAGTCATTGTCATAACATTGCAAATGGAATTCTAAATCCATGAAGTCCCCATGGTTTCTGGTCAAATAACCCTACCATATGACCTTGTGAATCCACAGAGTAAAAAACAGAAAAAAAATGTGAATAACATAAACTTAACACAATTGGGGTGTAATTTATTATAGCCAAAGATGGGCTAAATCTCTGTTGATAAGAAAGCAAGTCTGAGTAAAAAAAATCCAGTAAATCTGGAGAAAAACTTTTGTTTAAATCACTGAGCACCTCTGATATGCAACTATAAATTTGCACACCAGTACATGTATAAGCATCCACTGTATCTGTATGCCCACCAATACAGTACACAATTGTTTCCTCTTAAAAAATCAATATGGCCGGGATTTCTCTATGGTTCATTCACTGTTTATGGATAGGGATTAATGTTTGACCTTCCTTTGCCTTCTTGACTTCAACCAATTACTTTAGAATAATTTTTCTGGTTTAACTTTTTATCACATCTCCTGACATTTTAGTGAATAATATTTGACAGCTATGAACATCTGCAAAAGTTATTGTTATCATAACTTGAGCTCAGTGGAACTACCCTCACTGATGCTCTGAAGATCATATTGCGCTGCAGAGTAAGAACACACTTACATTTTAAAAAGATGTTTGATTTCTTAGTAGGAATCTTTGCTTAGTTTGCTTTAACAAAAGCAGACTAAAAAAAATGACACCTGGAGATGGAAGGCACATTTGCATTCTATACAGGGGAAGCCTCAAAGTATTTATTTTTCAGTTTGGAATTTGATGCATTATTGTCATGCCTAAAATGGCTTCTAATCTTCTCTCTACATATATATTTTTTCTCAAATGAATAAAACAAAAATCTTTAAAAGCTGCAAATCAGCTCTATGCGTCAGAGGTTTGCAAATAATTTCTGAGAAAACTATTGCGTTTTAGTGTTCTGATTTCTTATTCAGTATGCACCCGGAGAAACCGGTATATTGCATTCTCCTTGAAGAAAGCAATAGAGAGAGAAAACGCAGTTAGTCATTTATGTGCATATAACAATATAAATCGCAAAGATTAAGGGGAATCATTTTGGGGAGCACCACAATTTTACAACCAAAGGCACTTAAATAATTACCTTTTTAAGTAACTTTTATTGACTATGCAGAAGGATAAAAAGTAATCTTACTTGTTTTAAATGGCATAAAGCAACCAAATGCCATTAACAGAGTGTTACATTTCTTATTTCACTAAGATTGTTGAAGCTTACCAGAAAGAGATAAAAAATGTATAAATTCAGAAACACTGGCTAGTAATATCCCAAACCATTGTCAGTGGACTCCTACTTTCTCCTGCCAAAATATGTGGAAGCATGCATGGATTGTACTAGATTAGTAAGAGGGGCTCGTTTCCGTGGCATTAGCCAGGTATCTTAGCAACAAGACCATACCAGATTCTAGCAGTGCTCTGTGGTGGTGCATGTAATATCCTGGACATAATCTGTCTTTTAATTTTCTTTGGATTGTAGTGATATTACAGATACATGTGTTCAGTTATAGATCTTTATTTAATAAGAAGAATGCCTTAGCTGAAGATTTGTACTATGCCGGGAGTGGGCAACTCACAGTAACGTTGCTGGCGGTTTAGCCCAGGTACTGCCTTGTCGCACATTTCAGATTGACAGGAAAACTTACTCCCTTCATTAAGATGTGCCTCATAGTTCATATCTTTATGCTGTGGAGATGAGGATGCTGCTGGAATTCATAATACTAAGAACGTTATTTAATGTCAGATAGAATGCAAATTGCTCGTACAATTGAAATGTCACCTGAAACATGCCACCGTATGCAACACCACTTTATTATAAGTCACTGAGAGCAATATCTTAAATTTGGAATTGCACTAATCCTTCATCTGCTTTGTTTACCTTTCATCTATAATAGAGATGTCGAATTTCCTCCAAACTGGATTTGCATGTTTTAACTGCTTGCTCACACAGCTCAAGATGTGTGGAAGAACTATATAGGGGTACTTCCTTTGATTTTCTTGTCTTTTTGTTGTTTGTTTAATGCAAATTAACAGCAAAAGATAGCTTTCAAATACAAGACAAAATGCCATGTCAACCCTTTTGGGGAAATAAGCTAAAGCTTATAGAAGAACATTTGATTATTTAAAGGATGAATTATAATACAAATATGCTGTCGGTTTATTGGTAATTGATTTTCTTGGTAATTTAGTTTCATGCAGTATTTTCTTGTGTTTCATTGAAACAATAATAATTGTATAAGATTAATTTTGTTCACAGTAAAATTACACATAAACTATTTAAGACTTTTAAAAATGCTTGTGTGGACAAACTGTCCAGAACAACTGCCTTCCCATATCCTGACATTAGAAAATATTGTTTGTACATAAGAGTTCTTAAAATTGGCTTCTAAATATTCATCTACGGCTGATGGGCTTGTCTTTTATAGATCAGTTGTCAGTACCAAAACAGGCCCGGGACATCTCTTTCATAGCACATTGTAAGGTTTTCCACAAAGAATTACATTTTTACAGAGAGGAGAGTTAGGTGAAGGAAAATGGGCAGAAAGAAGACACTTCTTAAAAACACAATCGTTGCTTCTGGCCTCTCCAACTCAATGTCCCCTCCCTACACCTCCCCCACAGCTTTTCTCAAAGAACTTTAGCTCCGAAGTACCACTTAGTATTTTTTGGTGGACAGCACTGGAGATTCTGTTTTTCTCTGTTTGACATTATGCAATACTTTTACTATTCATAACAGAATATTGCTTAGTGTACACTAATAGAACTTAAAACCTTCACCACAAATGATTATAGCTTCATGAATACCATTGATACCAAACTTATATAAGAGTACAAGGAGCTCCCAAATTAAAATTCTTTGAATTGAATACTTATCTATTTATCGTTTGGTATAAGAATCTGTATAAGACTTTTACAAAATTTATTTCTATTTATGAAGACATGCTACGACTCGTCCTAAAGAAGGCCTAAAGTAGCCATTTTAATATGAATAATACCATGGAGTTATATCATTTACTATGTTTTTAAAAGATATTTAGAACAGCTTCTCAAAGGGCTGTCTAAAGATGTCATGCCTTAGAATTAATTGGTATATTTGTGGAAGATTCAGGTTCTTGAGTCTCCGCATAGACTTACTGTATAAGGCTTCTTAAGGATTTAGAAATACCATTTTTGGGGAACATTACAGTTTGAAAACTATTCATTTAAAATAATGAGTGACAATCAAGAGAGAGCTTAATTTTCATAATAAGGGTTACTAATTTCAGCAAATTAAATCATGTTATGTATTAATATATAAAAATAACTTGAGATTTCACTAAAAATTACTTGAAATAAAAGGCTAGGAATTATCTTTAAGTTTATTAGTTAAAATTATGTAAGCTGTCATCACAGATCATTTTGCTGAGGTCTTTCAAGTGAGAATATTAACCTAAAGTCCGACAAGGTGTCTTAAGATCATGTGAGAAAAGAGGATATCTTTTTTTCATAGCTGGGAATTTTATTTGAAAAATTTTCTTAAAATATAAAAACTAAAAAATGTGCTTTTGCTAATACATAATATCAAAATGTGATCTGTTGCTTTCCCTGCATTCATTAACGTATAAAAGAGGAAACAAGTAAAAATCGAGAACAAATACTTTTTAATTTAATAGAAGCTTTTGTTTCCATTTTCCTTCATTTTTCATTTCATCCATCTTGGTCTGGATGCTGGCTTTGGAGCTAAATTACATTTTTGTTCCTCCTTGCACCTTTATTGGTGATCAACAATGATCTTGCATTTACCAGCGTCCTGGGTCTAGATGCATCCCTGATTTTTGTGTAAACTAAATACAGAAATCAGTGTAGTCCACTGTGAGTATGATCATCTCTTGGGTGTAAAATGACATCTGGCTAATGGTGAACTGCATGGTAAAGCAGCACTAAAAGAAAGTGAAACACAGAAAGGCAAATTAAAGAGCAATTCAGAGCCCATCTGAACACAATAGACTTATGATATACGACTGATTTTTATCCGGACCATCAGCAAATGGTTTCATAATAGATGCGCACAATTCCAGAGACTAAGTAGGGAGCTGGTCTCAGGTCTAGAAGCAAATATTCTGTGATACCTCTTTCTCCTTTTTGTACATGTGGGGTACCAGATATAATCAGAAACATAAGAAAATATTTCTAACATTCTAAAAGGTAAACATTACTTAGGATAATGGCTCTGACATATAATTTGGTATCCTACCATAAAAATCTTTATAGAATTAGAGCAATTGCTGTTGTAAGACTCCCAAATGTTCATTTACAACTATGACCATTTTCTTACACATCTTGAGTTTCCTATTCTTAAATATTTTGCCATTACCTAGACAACAGCTTTTTTAAAATAAAAATTAATGTGTTCCTCTGAATACAACATATCTTCTTTATTTCTCTATTCATGTTGGTGGCACCAATATTTCCTTTATTACTTGTGCTCAAAACCTCCCAGTAATCTATAGTAGGTCCAGTGCATATACTAATATTTCCAGTCAGTTTTGTCATCACTATTTTGAAAAAATTCATAGGGAATGTTTGTAGGAAAGTGGATGGACCTTGAGGGTGCCATTCTAAGTGAAATAAGTCAGGCAGAGAAGGACAGATACCATATGTTTGCACTCATAGGTCTAACAGGAGAACAGGAGAAACCTAATGGAGGACCAAGGGGAGAGGAAGAGGGAAAGAGAGTTGGGGAGAGAGAGGGACGCAAAACCTGAGAGACTATTGAATAGTGAAAATGAACTGAGGGTTGAAGGGGACGAGGGAGGGGGGAAAAGAGGTGGTGGTGATGGAGGAGGGCATTGGGTGTTGTATGGAAACCAATTTGACAATAAACTATTTAAAAAAATAAACTACTTAACAAAATTTTAAAAAATAGTTCATAGGTAGGTCAAAAATACTTTTAATTTGGATGTGAAGTTGAATTTAGCAACACCCTATGAAATGACACCTCCTACTTCTAATCAAGTAAAATGAGAAAATGTGAAACTTTAAGAAAAATGATCATATAAATAAAAACAGGCAGAAAGGTAAAGGTCAAAGAGTAGAATTTTTACCTGAAAAAATCAAGAGCCCATTTTTTTTTCAGAGAAAACAGAGTTGCTTACTTTATCCAGATAATTTGCTTACACACAATGGTAATATTTCATCTTTCAAGCCTTTCTGCATCAAGGTGATTTGAGCATCTGCTTAAAAATGTGGTGTGATAATATTTGTTTTTTTTTTCTTCCTTTCTTTCTATCTAATGCTTCTCCACACCAAGAATAGGATAATAGAAACAGATACTGATGATGTCACCTAAGGTCAAGACTCAGACAATGGCACATAGGACATAAATTAGGAGGCTGAGAATCACTGATAAGATCCTGGGGTGAATACCAAGGGGATGAGAGTGGCAACTCCCTAATCTCAAACACCTTTGTAAGGTAAGTTGGGGAGGTGGGGTGGGAAGATTTGAGAACAGAAACCATGCCTAACCTACTCTTCCTGCCTCATCTCAGACTCTGTGTGGGTTGGAAGATGTGATTAAATCCAAATAATAATGGCTCTTTTATACATGTATCTGGATCCTGGCTAACTAGCTTGGTTTAAAAATGAACGATGCCAAAGGTGTCTGGGTGGCTCATCTGGTTGAGCATCAGACTCTTGATTTCGACTCAGGTCACCATCTCACGCTCCATCTTGAGATGACGCCCATATTTGGCTCTGCGCTGACATTGTGGGGCCTTCTTGGGATGCTCTCTCTCCCTCTCTCTCAGCCCCTCCCCACCTCTATCCCGATGTAAACAAACATTAAAAAATGAAGGATAACACTTTTCTCTTCTACAACAGAGGATATGATACTGGAGAGACAGTATTCTTCAGGATGGAGTCTTGGGGGGCTGTTTCTCCATGGCAGCGTCACATGTTAAATTATGCCCCTTATAGAAATGATGACAAGAAAGCTCAGGCAGGATACTTCTGAGAGCTATGAAGTATGGAAAGTAGATCCAACCCCTTGGCAGGACTGATATTTACCCCCATGTGTCACCATGAATGCTAGCATGGGCAGTGAAACCTTTTTCCAACAGTAATTACAAACACTGTATTTTTACAGGTAGCAGGGCCCCCGTGTTGGGGACCAGTGCAACAGGATGAAAACAGGCATATCCACCTTTTCAGAAGCTGTCACAACTGGAAAATTTCTTTTATATATATATTCTTGTATTTTGCAGAGTAGTTCAGAACTCTCTGCGTATCATCCCTCTGACAGGTAAGAGGAGGAGGGAGAGTTAGCAATAACTAGAAAGTTAGTGAGCATCCTGGCAACTATAGAATCCATTATGGTTCCTTCTATTAGAGAACAGAGAAATCCCCCAGATCAGCTTCTTAAGATTACCGATGAATGCTGAGCACTTCACATATACCATTTTGTCAGAGCTTTGACATGACTTATATCTTTCAATGCTGGTCACAGCCCTATGAGGTGAGGATTCTTATCATTCCATGTTGCAGATGAAAAAATAGATTGGAGGAGGATAATTATCTTTGAGAAAGGCGGGTCAGCTATTAATAATCATGATAATAGTAATAACACTTGCAATGATACAGCAAACACTTGCATAGCACTTACGGTGAGCCTATTAAAACTCAGTGCTTAATATATAACAACAAATTTAAAACCAAAATAGCCATATGAAGTAGATGCTTTAATTATTCTCATTTTTTAATGTTTTTTAAAATTTATTTTTGAGAGACAGAGAGAGAGCAGGGGAGGGTCAGAGAGGGAGGGAGACACAGAATCCAAAGCAGGCTCCAGGCTCTGAGCTGTCAGCACAGAGACCGACGCAGGGCTTGAACCAGCAACCATGAGATCATGACTTGAGCGGAAGTTGGATGCTTAACCGACTGAGCCACCCAGGCATCCCTAATTATTCTCATTTTTATAAATAATTAGATCAAGGCCTAGCAAGATTAAGTTACTGTGCTATGTCACACATCTAGTAAGTGGCAGACCAGGCTTCAAAACCAGGCTTTTCTGTCTCAGAATCTATGCTCTTGACTACCAAGCTCTGCTAAAGTGTTACTACAGCCAAAGTATAAATACCTGTCTCCAGAATCCAAGCTTTTACCATATTATCTATATGTCATCCTTGTAACATAGTTCTTGATAGGAATATTTTATTGTTTTGTTGTTTTATAGTTTTGACACATGAATTTAGATATTTGATATATTCTATGCATATGATAAATATCTTTTCAACAGCAAAAGTTGTGATTGAAGCCATGGGAAATAAGAACAGAAATATTTGAGCAACTAAGCAATTTGAGGTATTCAGCTCTCCTTAATTTTGACCTTTCAAGTAAACTTCATTTGAATGTGTTTATAGATTAGTAAATTAAGTGAACCGTGGGGAATTATACTGTTGGCATTTTTGTGTGTGTGTGGCAATGCTGCTTAACAAGTAAGGTATCTCAAGAAAAGAAAGCAGTTCTCTGTGAAAGCATACACTGTTGAATGAATTAATGTGCATGTACTATTAGTGGGTGATAATGAACGTTCTGCTAATTTTTAGAAAATTCTTGTACCATGGGGTGTCTTGGAGGCTCAGTCAGTTAAGCGTCTGACTCTTGGTTTGGTTTCAGGTCATGATCAAACAGTTTCGTGAGTCTGAGCCCCACATAGGGTTCTGTGCTGGCAGCACAGAACCTGCTTGGAATTCCCAATCTCTCTCTCTCTCTCTCTCTCTGCCCCTCCCCCATTCACACTGTCTCAGTCTCTTTCAAAATAAATTAAAAAATTAAAAAAAGAGAGAAATTACTTGTACCTTATTGTAATCAGCACTCAGAACAACACTGCAGACTTCCTTCCTAATTTGATCTTTATTTTTTATCTAAAATTGATTTTACATTTATGATGATTGGTCTACCATGTGGGGTTCTTTTTGCCTTTAGTAGCTAGGCAAATGATAGAATGAGATTAGAAGACACTTAATCTTACTATTTTTATTATCATTGAATAACAAAAATATGTCACTGCTTTTATGATGTCATTTTAAACTTAGTAAGCTTAGACCACTTATTGAAAAATCCCGAGTAATTTTAAATTGATGTTGACATTAAAGAGGATTGCCTGTAATGATAGTGTCTTGTAGCTTTAAGTAGCAGTCTGAAGTAAATCTAGTAATAATTACGGTTACATCTTGATCACTTGCCTTTTCCTGTTTATTAACCTTGTAAAGAAACATATTGTTAGAGTCACCTTTAATTCATATGAAAAATTAATCCCCTTTCCCTTCCATCTCAGATCTTAAAACAAAGATAGAAATGTAAATTCAGTGCCTGAACTTTTTTTTCCTGGAGGGATTCCCATGTGGAAAGCTGAAGCGATGCCACTAAAAGCCCAGGACCTTGATCACACATCAGCTTTAGTCCCTTCTGTCACCGTCCCTCCGTGAAGGAACGCCAGCACCGGTGTTACCCCAGGGCCTGCTGGAACCAGCTAGTGGCTGAGTCTTCAAGACCAGGCCATTTGCAAAGAAAATACCTGAAAACAAAAACTCACCAGCTAACCTGAATTGCTGATCCCTGGAGGGGACTCCAAGGAAAGTTGGAAAAGATTATGTAAAATAGCTCTCACATGTTAGGCAGGAAAAATGACTTATTGCTTCTAAACACAAAGATTGTAAACAAGGTCTTTTATTTTTGCAAAAAAAGAGGAGAAAGATCAGCTGCATTGGATGCTGTCCTCAAACATAGCTTTCATAAAGTGCCATCAGGTTTAGATTCATCCACTTATGTCTAAGAGAGAAGAGGAGAAATGGGAGGGATTTCTCTCTCTTATTTCTGAGCCCCCTTCTGCGTTGGGCAGAGCCTGAAGCCTAAATAGGTGGGCTCCTTTATCCAAAACCCACACTTCTGCCTTTTCATTCCGCACTGGAGAAAAACAGTTTGGTGGTGCAGTAATCAAAGACACAGTACCGTGTTTATAAAGATTTGACACTGAAGATGTGATCAAAATCAGTATTTATTTACTGACCGTCTTTCCTCATTAGCCAGAATATATATTATTTGCATAACTTTTAACTTGGCCTTTATTAAAACCTGGGGTAAGCTAATGAGGTTTATAGTTATGCCAATGCTGCTATTAATTTTAACTATGTTACAATTTGATGCTTTGATATATACATGCCATAGATAAAATTAATGAAATTTAAAGTATATGTGATCTCTCTATGGTAATGATTTATATTTAGTAATATTTTTAAAAAGTTGCTTAATAAGCATGATAATTTGAGTTACTGTTTTACTCTTTTAAATCCTGCTTGGTCCAAGCGCATACGTTCCTTGTCCTGCACTCTTTCCTGACCATTGCAGTCCATAGAGGCTGCCCACTTGTAAGAAATTCAAAGAACAGTAGTTTTTTTTTTTAAGTTTGTTTATTTTGAGAAAGAGAAAGAGAGAGAGATTGGGGGAGGAGCAGAGTGAAAGGGAGAGAGAGAATCTCAATCAGGCTCCGTGCTGTGAATGCAGAGCCTGACCTGGGACACTGTCTCATGAGATCATGACCTGAGCGGAAATCAAAAGTTGGATGCCCAACTAACTGAACCATCCAGACACTCCAAAGAACAGTAGTTTTAAACTTACTACTATATAGGAAGTTAGTTTCCATTCCTTTGGACCCTCTCTTTCCAGATTTATTTACCCAAAATGTATTTGCTTAATAATTTGTTTCTTCATATTGCATTTATAGGCACTCTTAACCCAAAGTAGACAACAGTGGCCTTGATCCACTAAACTTGAGATGAGGCACCACGTCTGGGATTTGGGATTTGGACTGAATGAACACGGGCAGATGTTGTGCAGGTGCTTGGAGGACACAGAGGCTGCCGGCCTCAGGCTCCTTAAACAGAGCAGAGCGGTGTGGATTAACAGACTTGGATGGAATTGTGGGAGCTGGTGATAGAAATGTGTGACCGCCAAGGCTGCTGCACTAAGCCAGAAGCGGGTCGGGAGCTGGATAACCTAATGTCTACATAGGATCTGATTGCAAGGAGCAGGCAAACAGCCTAAGAAGAAGTAAATCGAGAAAAAATACCGGGCGATCACAGATATGCTCTAAACTCCATATAACCCATGCCGGGCCCACTCATCAAGACGGCCACAGCTGCCCTCTCTCCCTGCCAGACCTGGAGTGGCGTTCCTCCTTGGATATTTAAAGGATTATAGATAGTCTAAAAGATGGGCATGTAGGTGTTTTGTCTCTCATAAAGGAACGTTTGCTTTCTTTAATATTAAAAATATTCGACATTTTTGAGGAATCACTATGCCTCCTCTCTTTGTCAGAAGACTGTACTTCCTAGACCCCATTTCCCTTGGCCAAAGAAAACACAACTGGAAAGAACATGTGATATTTCTAAACAAAGGTTTTAAGAGCTCATGTGTGGTTCCTCCATGCTGTCTCTTCCATTTGCCATTCAGACCAATCCCTTCATGCAGGAAATAGAGAAACAGAGCAGATGTCATTCCTGACCCCGAATGGACGTGGAGTGTGAGTGAAAAATAAACCTTTATTTTGTAAGTCACTGAGATTTCTTAGGTTGTTTGGTATTACAGTGTTATTTAACCTGAGTTGACTCATATACACTGCCATTGACGTGATTATCTGTACTGGAGTTCAGTAAATATTTATTTGCCCTTTGGTATTTCTTTTATTACTATTTTTAAATCTTATTTACCATGATTATATATCTCTTGAGAATAGCCTCAGTGTCTTTTGTTTGTTTGTTTTATCTACCATATAAACTGCATACCTCTAAAATAAAATATTTAAAAATATATCTAGATGAATCAATGAATAAATACTTAACATATCTTCCATTGTAGTAGCTAGGAGTGATACAAACATGTCAAAGAAAGTAAAATTCAGATAAATATTTCCGTATTGAGAAGTCTATGATAATTATCAATCGATTCAAGTGTTTCTGGTAGTAAATCAAATGATTTTTCTATTTTTTTAACAAGATATCTGAAAGTACAATGTGCAATGAAAACTCTTTACAACTGTATTGTCAAAATTATATTGTAAAGATAAAGTACCATATGTTTAACTTGCGTTACTGAAGACTGGGTGATATAGCAATCATTGCACAGTGTTTCATGAAAGGAAGAAAAAGTTGCTTTAAAACTAGAGCAGGAGCACCTGGGTGGCTTAGTCGGTTAAGCGTCCAACATCAGCTCAGGTCATGATCTTGCGGTTTGTGAGTTCAAGCCCTGCATCAGGCTCTGTGCTGACAGCTAAGAGCCCGGAGCCTACTTCAGAATCTATGTCTCCCTCTCTCTCTGTTCCTCCCGCACTCAAACACACACACACTTTCTCTCTCTCTCTCTCTCTCTCTCTCTCTCTCTCTCTCTCTCTCTCTCTCTTTCAAAAGTAAGTAAAGGTAAGAAAAATCTTTTAAAAACTAAAGCAGGATGGAGGCACCTGAGTGGCTCAATTGGTCAAGCTTCCGGCTTCACCTATCTGCGTCTCTCTTTCTCTCTCTCTGCTTCTCTTTTCCCCTTCTCTCTCTCCCTCTCTCAAAAATAAATAATAAGCCTAAAAACAAACTAAACTAAAGCAGGAGGAATTCCAAATGGGGAGCTTTGTGGATAACCTCAAAATATTTACTACAATTCTGAGTTGGGACCTCATCTTTCATGTTAGGAAACTAGGTTTCATCATGTACTGGCTAATAGATTGAAATGAGTTGTAATCACAGCCGATTGAGGTATGATTAAGAATGCCAATTAACCTATTTAGAGAATAAGGGAATAGCTATTTCCAGGGTCCTAACTGTAGTACCTTTATTCAGGGCAAGCCCAGGACATGGAAGTACCTAGAGTTTTTGAACTAGTTGTTTGAAGTTTGCTTGGTGAGAAGTACATAATTACATGGTCATTTTATACAGGCCTCAGTAGAAAGTGATGAAATGTCTTTGTCCTTCATCAGAGAGTAGGTCTCTAGTGCTAGAATTCAAGTCTTCCTTTTTCCACTAGCATTATTATGCAAGGTCCATTTGGAAGTCAAGTCATCTTGCCCTGTTTTAATGTACTTCTTTAGATGTACTTCTGTTTCTAATAAGTTAGATATTATATTCTTAATATCTAAATGATAGCATTGCCTATTTAATGATTCAATGCCTTAGCATTGTTGTTTGTTTTGTTTTGCTTTGCTTTGCTTTGAATGTTTGCTGGCTTGGAGGAAATATTCCCCAGTTGCTAACATGTACTATTTCTGAATGTATCGTCTTAAGGCAACATTCAACTGTGAGAATAAAGTACTACTGACTCGTGACCAACACAGGGGCTGGGTACTGACCCCAGTCCTGCAGCTGAAAATCCACTATAACTTTTGACTTCCCCAAACTTACCTATTAATAGCATACTGCTGACCAAAAGCACTACAGATTACATAAACAGTTGGTTGACATATTTTGTATAGTATATGTATCTTATACTGTATTCTTACAATAAAGTAAACCAGAGAATAGAATATGTTATTAAGAAAATCATAAGAAAAAGAAAACACATTTATGGTACTGTACTGTATTTATTGAAAAAACAATCTGTATAAGAGGGCCCATGCAGTTCAAACCTGTGTTGTTCACAGGTCAGCTGTACTTTGCTTAATAATTAGAAGACTTAGGAGCACCACTCCTGGGTGGCTCAGTGGGTTAAGTGTCTGGCTCTTGGTTTTGGTTCAGGTCATGAACTTCCAGTTCATGGGTTCAAGCTGTGTGTCAGGCTCTGCGCTGACAGCTTGGAGTCTGCTTGGGATTCTTTGTCTCCTTCTCTCTCTGTCCCTCCTCTGCTCATCTGTGCATGCTCTCTCTCTCCTTCAAAAAACAGATAAATAAAAACACTTAAAAATAGAAGATTTAGGTTCTATTTAGAATTTGTTACCTTTGTGATCTTGGTCAAATCACTTGATTTTTGTCATCGGTGAAATGGAAGTTATGATATATTTCTCATGGAGTTATAAAGATGATTAAATAATATGCGAGTTTGAGGTAGTCTAAACACATTGTTGGAAGAGTCATCAGGAAGTACATCCAGTACTCATGTGTTTCAGATTTTCCTCCAACAGCCAAGACATCAAAACACTGACTGACCCAAGGACCCAAGAAGTTCTACCAGCTCCTGCAAAGACCTGTCATTTCCTTACACCCCCACCGATTGATAGCCTCCCTTTACAGCCTGATCAGAAGACCCTCAGGAGTAATTTGGTCATGGCCTACATCCTGTTTACCCTCAGGATCAACATGAGATGCCTGAAACTCTTAAGTCATATCTTATCACTCAAACTCATGTCCCCATATTATTCTGTATATCCCCTAATTTAATTCACTCAAACATTTTCCTAGTCAGACATTAGAAAAATCTTGTTTTTTAAATCAGGAGTTGGTAATTTTTTTAAAGGATTGGTTAGTAAATATTTTAAGGCTTGAGGGCCAAGAGACAAAATCACGGATACCATGGATGTACTTATATAACCATTTAAAATGTAACTATTTAAAAATGGAAGCCCCCAGACATGAAAATTAGGAGACTGGCTGAACTTGGTCATATTGGCTGAATTTGTTAACTCTATATCTTCAGCTTCCTCACTAAACCTCTTCAGCTTTTTTTTTGTGGTGGATCTGGCTCTCAAATGAACAAACCTCTTTCTACTGTTCTCTTTAGTCATGACTGTTTCTCCCTCTAGAACTATTCACCACTGTTCCTGGAGGTAGGGTCCTCTTTGCTCTCACTGCTGCCTCTAGACACTTTAACACCACCCTCTACTTTAAAACATTTCTTCTCTGAAACTTATACTAACTTCTACTCTCCTTTGCCATGATTGTAATCAGATTCTTGAGACACTATTCCCTCATCTTATAAACTTCCAACTGTAAGTAGATCCTATCCACTAACCCACCATTTACCCCTGTCTGATAAAATTCCTGTCATAAATCTTAGTGATTTCAATATCTATGCAGACAAATCCTTCCCATATCGTAACTGCTCAGGTCCTTGACCTCCTCATGTCTCATGAGTTTGCCTTGCACCCCACCTTCATCACTCACTCTAGTCACATCTTAGATCTTGACATTTCAATTATAATTTTAAACACTCCAATTTCATACCCCTGTCTGCTTTCTTCCAGTCTTTCCTGCTCTTTCTTTCTTTCTCACTCTCTTTAATATTGACTTCAAAATTCCTTTCTTTTCAATTTTCCATTTTTTTTAATGTCCATCACTGTCCTCATCTCCTTGCTTTTGTCCTTGTCCAGTTTAGATGCTGTGCCCCATCATTGTATTGACTCTCTGGCTACCACCTTAGTGTATTGGCTCATCTTTCCTGCTCTTACCATAGTCTTGCAAAACCCAAAGCCTATGAAATTCAGCTCTTCACTCATGATGCAGCTGCCCACGTAGTTGACTAGGGCTGAAGAAAAATATAGTCAGGTTCCTGCGTCTCTCTTTAAGTTCATGACTACCAACCTCAGGTGGCCTCTTAGTGTCATTTTGCAATCCTTCTTCATTTCCTTAGATGCTGTACTTTTCTTCTATATGGTTTTTTTTAACACATTTTTATATCCTGTCTAACCTCCCACACATTTTTTCTGCGTTCTTTCAAAACTTATCTTTTCTTCTTATTTCACTTTAGAAACCAGAAGTAATCAAAAGGCAGCTTCTGTGCACTTTTGCACAAATCTACCAACCTGCTCACATCTGTCCCCAAACATTTTTCCTTCCTTTTAATAACAAGAATGAATTGTTTTTCTGTCATCTAAGATGAATCCCTCTTTTGTGCCTTGCTTTCCCCTTCTTATTTTAAGAACATTGTTTCTATGGTTTACTTCTTTCTTCTGAATAAAATTCTCCCTATGTACAAAAACAATAGTATACAACTATTCTATAATATCACGCATTATAAAAGACCTTCATTTAATCCCAGTATACTTCCAAATACCTCACCTGTTCTGCTGCTAACTTTTCTATAATTCTCCATGAAGACTATATATGATCTTCCTCTACTTCCTCCCCTGTTCTTTTTTGAACCCACTGTATTCTGGTTTCATTCTTGTCACTTCACAGGAATAGCTTTTCTCATGTCACCAAAGAGCTCCATATTGTAAAGTCCAAAGCTCACTTTTAAGTTCTTATTTTACTCACTAAGAGTAGGTTTTGACATAGCTCATGACTTTTCCCTTCTAGAAACCTACTTGACCTCTGGTATAGTACTCTCTTTTGATAATCTTTCTACCTCACTAGATGTTCTTTCTCAGATTGTCCTTCTTCACATTTGAATATTGGAGTGCTTCCAAGCTCAATTTCTGGATCTTTTCTATGCTCTCCATATACTCAGTCTTTGGTGAAGTCATCCAGCACCTTTAGTGTCGAATGTCATTTAAGCATCATTGCTAGAATCATCTTCCTAGAATTGCAGACTCTAATATTCCACTATCTATTCAACATATCTAACTAGATGTCTGATATGAACTTCAAATCTGCTATGTCCAACCAAATTAGAAGTCAATCCCCAGTTTCCACCTTCAAAACTTGTTCCTTCTGCATCCCTTTTCATCTTGGTAAATCAGAACTCCATTCATCCAGTTACTTGGGTCAGAAGATGTTGAGACTTTCTTGTCGTTTTTTTTTTTTTTTCACATCTCACATCCAACACAATTCTGTTGATACAGCTTTAAGTTTTGCTTAGGATTTGACCATTTATCACTAGCTCCAATTTCATCCAAGATATTATCTTTTAGCTAGGTGCTTTCAGTTACCTAAGTTATTTTGTTCATTCTACCTTCATTTCTCTATACCATACTTGTTTTTGAAGCTAGAAATGTGTTTTTTACATCCAAGTTATAGGCAGTGTTCCTAATGCTCAAAAACTCAATGGTTTCACATTTCTATTATTTCTTTGTGAACTCCTTGTCATTTTAATCTTTATTAGTATGGTGTTGGAAATCTTAGACTGGCCCTTTATGGTTTTTCTCTCTCTTACATTTAGTATCTCTGTAATTTTTCTGTAGTCTTGGATATTCCCTTGACTTTATTTACTTGTCTTTTAATTGAAAATTTGAATTTTAGAGACCATATTTTCAATCTGCACAGGCTTTCTTTTATGGTTGTATGGTTTCTTTTGTATAGTATCTTATTTTTTAATGTGAATATATATTTTTTCAACTTCCTTGAGTGTGTTAATTATAATTCTTTAAAAGTTCTTTTCTATTCATAAATTACTTTATTACATGATTTTAAAAATTGATTCACATAAATCTTTTTCTTCTACAAGGTTCAGTTTCCTTATTTGTCCAAGACCTTTGGCTTTCTGTTTATATTTAAGGAAGAATATTGATTAGCTAATGTGTGTGTCCTTTGCTAATTGGTAAATAGCTCAGTGTAAGGTGAGACATAGAGTATTGACTGGCAGGCTTACTTTAAGTTCAGTAAGCAGAGGGTAACTATCAAGTCTCAGGCTCCTCATAAAGCTCAACTCAAAATCTTGACAGGGGACCTCACACTAGAAACCTTGACTTAACGCAGGAGATTCATTCAAACTTGTTGAAGAAGAATCCCTGGGAATTTCACTTAGAGGAGATATATTCTGAATTTTCAAATTCTACCAACTGGAGGTGCAAATTGGTAAATTGTCCCATAAACGGATTTTCGTTTAATATCTCTGTTTCATCGTCATTGTTTGATTTTGAAGTAACTTCCAGAGTTCCTGGTGGCAGATGGCTCCCACCTCCATTTCCTTACAATCTTTCATAGTATTTCTTGGGCTCAAGCTTTCTTAAATAGTTTCAGCCATCTGTTTGTTTTCATAACTCTTTGGCTTTTGTCAAAGACGAAAGTCTTTTGTCCACTGGTGATTCCATACCCCCATTTTCATTCTCTCTCTAATTATGAATTTTTATTTGTATTTTTTATAGTTCTACAACACAAAATGCATAGCTATGTTTGTAACATGGAAAAAATAGCTCTAGCTTCTCACATGTGGCAGAACTGGTCACTACTGTAACTACCACGGCCATCATACTTTTCCTTTGGTTTTCCATTATGATGAATATTTGAGTTTCTTGGATTTTCTCCAAAATTCTGGAAAATATATCTATATTCATCCATACCAAATACAAAAACAAATACCCATTGTGGTAACTAGAAATTCATTTTCAAGTAGAAAATCATATTTACCGTAGTAGACATTAAAATATGTATGAAGATGAAATTGGATGGGCAGGATTTCAGTTGAACAGTATTTGGTAAAAATGGTCTTCCTCTATGGAACATGGCAAAATGTGTTAAATAAATAAAAGGTCTTGTTTTCCTTAAGTGGCACCATAATGATTACTTACTATGGGGAATTTTCATTACTTGCACATGTTTGTTGCTTTTTGATTTGTTAAGTGTATATGATTCAGCATCATTTTCTCTAATACAAAATGACAAGAGAGCCCTCAGGCCACAATGATTTATGCTGGGATATCCTCTCAAAGTATTTGCATTTGCTAACCATGTATTGTATATTAAAGGAATAAAAAGTTGGAGAGATTTTTCTCATAATAAAGAAAATTTAACTCATAAATATTTTCAAAAATAACTGGCTACGTTCAGTTTTCCATTGAGAGGTTTGCAAAACTGAGGGAAATTTTCTTTTTTGTATGATTTCGCATTTTGTAACTTTAAAGCTGTCAACATGTTTGAATATTTTCCTTGGAGAAAATCATATTTAGTTACTTTACTACCAATGTGAATTTACTGCTTATATTAAATTATAAATTACTTCTCTAACATCAATGATGAACATATTCTCAGCATAGAAAACTAGATAAACTCAAATGAGTTTGAATGCTTTGTATGTAGGTTAGCATTCTTTCACTGTTTCAGTGTTATTTAGGTGACTAAGACATTTAAATTATCTTAATTCAAAGTTTCCTTAATGTTCATTAACACAACTTTTTTCATGAGTAACATTTGGTCTAGCTTTAATCACTCATATCTTGTAAGTTAATATATATTTCCTACCCATAAATGAATTGTTTGGTGATGCAGGGATATTCAGTTAGAACACAAGTAAATTGGGGTGCTTTAATTTGAAACACATTGAGCAGGCCATCTTCACCCTGGGCTAACCAGAATGACATTTGACATAAGGAAGATCTCCAGAAGCTGTTAGTTCACTATTTTGTCACTTCTCTTCAATCCTCACCTGGCTCCAGCCTCCTCTCAGCAGCCCACTACCTCCACCCTTCACTTCCCAACTTCCTGCTGTCCTGCTCTTCTCTCTTGTAGACCCGTGCCCAGGCCTGACATCCTCAAGAAGCTCTGTAAGAAACAATTTTTTTTCCCTCTGTCCTTGTCACAAAACTCCAAATTTTGGTTCATGCAAATTATCAATAAACTATTTTGACCCTCAACCCCAAACTATTATTTGAGGTATATGTAATCTATATACCCGCATTTCTATAGTAACACTTGATAAAACATATACAAAAAATGAAGTTAAAAATGACTTGTGGCCTAAGAAGGGCACATTGGTGGCTCAGTCAGTTAACCATTTGTCTCTCGATTTCAACTCAGGTCATGATCTCATGGTTCTGAGACTGAGCCTGCGGGGGGCTCGGTGCTGAGCATGGATCCTGCTTAGGATTCTCTCCGCCCACTTCCTTCTACTCCTCACTCACTTGGGTGCGCTCTTTTTCTCTCTCAAGAAAAAAAAAAGGGAATTTTTATTCCCAAACTTCAATAGATGTCAAATACTTCCCCTGGGGTACACACGCCATTTGGGCAATAAGAGTAAAACCCATTATTTTGGATGAAGCCATGTGGGTGAAAATCAAATAACCTATGTCTTATAAAATATTAATGAGAACCATTGATTTAACATGTTTCCCTTTAAGATATGGTTGTATTAGAGTAAGATCTTTCTACTAAATAAATGGCAAATTATGGTATCACAATTTATGTGTCAACCCTGAGGATGAAAGTTTCTTGGGAGATTTACCCCAAAGATCCCTCTGCAGATTCTTAGAATTGGCTGTGGAGACAAACATTTTTTTAAGTTTATTTATTTACCTTGAGAGAGAGAGAGGAGACACAGAGAGAGAGAGAGAGAGAGAGAGAGAGAGAGAGAGAGTGAGAGAGAGAGAGAGTGAGTGAGAGAATCCTAAACAGGCTCCACATTGCAAGCATGGAGGCTGATGTGGCCCTCAAACTCATGAACTGCAAGTTCATTAGCTGAGCTGAAATCTGGAGCTGGTCATTCAACCAACTGGACCACACAGGAACCCCTGGAGGCAAACATTTTTGTATAAAGATATAAATTTGAAAAATAATATGTATAAGTTAGGTGAGCATTAGGACATGAAAACATGTTGAGGGTAGTTTCTCTAATAACAGTGCATGGGTTGGGGTGGCAGACACTTATAATTTATAATAAGGAGCATTTTCTGATTTGTTAATTCTCCTCAAGTCAGATAAATTGGTCATTGTGCATAGTTTATAATTTCAACATGGTTGCTTCTTAAA